>NC_136269.1:73024207-73589207 GCF_964187855.1 Myxine glutinosa | reverse complement strand
TTGTTATTCTTTGAACAACACAGCACTTTGATTGGTGCAATGGGCACAGCCCCACACACATCTCGAGGAACAATAATTGGCGACCTTCTCCTGCAAATACCGTGGATTGCCACTGACAATCACAGTGACGTCTCCACTAAACAGCTTGACCTTGGAGCGCCTCGGTAAAGCGTAATAAACTAGGCGCCTATTTATAAGGAATCGTTAGGAAAGAATTCAGGCACAGCTGCGCTGTTTGTTCGTCATTGTCTTGTTGAAAGCATGAATTACCACCTAGCTGGACCACCTTGGAGGTGGATGTTCCAAATCTCGTATTATGGCTGCAGCACCACTTCAACAAATTGTGGCTGAGATCCTTTCAGCCGTTCACCATGGGCAATTCTCTCGGGTACTGTCTGCCCATCAGGTGTGTATTGGGAGGGCTTTAAATCCCGATTTGGTAATAATTTTCCTTTTCTAATGGTCCCGAGAAGCGACCAGTCTTGTACACCCGACCTCTCCGCCTGCCCACCACCACCACCTCACAGCCAATCGATGTGGGCGAAATCCACCACGACTTTTGAACACGGACCATCAGCAAACCAGTTCTGCTAATCTTCCTTGTGGATTCCGAGTGCGGTGCTGGCGCTGTCGCCGCAAGACAATCGATAAAAACCCAGATGGAAACACCCGGAGGGAAACACCATGACTTCACCTGCAGCAAGGTCCCTAATCTCTCCGTTTGGAGGGAGGAATGGATTTTTTTGTCTTTCCCGAAGGACCATTACGATGGGGTGTAAACCGACCCTTATAATGATCTATCCGGGTTTCTCAATTTGTCATACCAGCACGTAATTAAGAAATTCACAGATAGAAATCCTTTCAGGCCTTATATATCATTATTCATGTCAAGAGGTGTGCACCAATAAACCGACATAACGAACTTTTGGGAATTCACAGGTTTTTGGAATCGGTACAATTGCTTTTTTTGGGATGAATGTTTGCCCTGGTAACTTGACCTGAATATGTCAAGTGCCATATATATATATATATATATATATATATATATATATATATATATATATATATATATATATATATATATATATATATATATAGTTGCGGATCTCGAGCTCGTCGACGTACTGAGGGGGGGTTAAGCCCTGCTCCCCCTCGAGCTTCGAGTCCACGAGACCGCCCCCACGCTATACTCGTGGTGGACAGATTGCTGGGCAATTCCAGCCGCCGAACCCACAGCTAACGCGTGGAAGGGTTAACGGTCACGACCCGAGTACCTTCGGCACAAGCAGCCATGAGAACGGGGGCTGAACCTCGCACGAGTCACGCTGGTCTTTAACGCCGGAGCGGTTGTGCATCGCGTAACTCGTGCCGTTAATCACTATTGAACCCGATCGAGCGGTTTTAATTCGTGCAATGCTAGGTCAATGGTGAAAAGACGATGACGGCCAGGTTGGAAACAAACCACAGGATTTATTCACAAATGTACAATACTTATAGCGAAGATTTACATTGGAGTATCTTAACGGCCTTACTTACGTTCCCAGACAAGGGCCCTCAGACTCTTTTGGGGAAGGGGAGGAAGAGGGGAATGCGCCCAAAGTGCGGCCGCTTGTGCAGTTTGCCCGGACGGGCTCGTTCGGCGGATCCCCCCAAGGATGTTCGTGGCAGGGGCGTTGATCACAGTCGCGCACGTAACAGGAATCCGAGGAGCGTATCCCAAGGTCAGCGAGGTAGAGCACACGTGCAGGGAGTCCAGGCAAAGAGGTCGTCAGAGCAGAGAGAGCGTTCACAGTCCCGGGCCAGAGAGAGAGAGAACGGGGGTCCGGGCCGGGTTTTATAGTCCCCCCCGGAGCCCCACTCGAATGTTCCACGGGCCTCCACTGGCCGCCGGGGATCATGTGTCGTGACAGCCCCTTATTGGTGACTCTTGTCCACTCCCTTTAGCTCTCATTGGCTGTCGCTTACTGGCCACTCCCTTTAGCTCTCATTGGCTGTTGCTTACTGGCCACGCCCTCCAGCTCATTGGCTGTTGCTTACTGGCCACGCCCTTTAGCTCTCATTGGCTGTTGCTTACTAGCCACGCCCTCCAGCTCCTCCCTCGGGCCTGCTAGACTTGTCCTAGGCCCATGACCCGGCACTTCAGGCTTCAATGAGGCCTACCCTTACTCGACCTGCCTCAACGCATACTAACACTGGGAAGGAGACGATACTTCACATTTAATAAGAAATAACTAATTAAGCGAGGCTACATGTTGTGGTGTAACTAACTATAGGGAGGTTGCCTTTATTTACAAAACCGCAACAATATATATATATATATATATATATATATATATATATATATATATATATATATATGCATATACTGTATATATATATATATATATATATATACATATATATGCATATATATTGTTGCGAATATGGAATTTGGCCTCCATATCCGCTTGTAAATATTCCCCTATTTTCTCCAATACTCCCCAACTTTCCCCAATCCCCCATTCCCTAGTCCCATTGCATGTAAATAACAATCAGTAGAGCCGACCTTCCCCTTATTCCCCCATTAAATGTCGTGCCCAGGTCCACCGCACCACACGTAGACAACTTTCGGACATCTTCCTAGTTATTCTTAATCTATGTCAGTTAAGGCCTCGGTTCCATTAATTATGACTCTTCGTTGCACCAGAATGTGATTATATGGCATCAGTAGTGAGTTTAGGACCTTTCCCATACCTCCTTCCATCTTCTTCCCCAACAATTACAACAACAACAGAGGAGATGGCGGCGGAGCGGGGGAGGATGCGTCCTCACACCGGCTCGATTAGCGCCATAGACCATGCGCTCCACGGGGTTACCACGAAGGGGCTCCTTGTCAGCTCCTCGTCAAGGGCGGAGCCTGGTAAACCCCCCGCACGCACCCAATGAGAAGCAACGTGCCGATTCCATCCGGGGCGGAGCTAACGAGCCGAGGGCGTGTCGCTCCCCGCCGGATATACGCGGCCCCGCGCCGGATGTGACGTCAGATGCGCACCCAGCTTGGAGAAGGAAAGCCACCTGCGAGCGCTGAGTCAGATGCGCCCCCAGCTTGAGCAGACAAGACGCCATCCGAGCGCTGCGACCTCCCCGCATCTCTGGACCGGACCGAGTCGATTCTGACCTTTGAGCCCAGGTGCACCTGGAGCCATCGCTACCCGCCTGTCCTTGCCATCAATCCCCGTGTGAGTCAGCATTTTGTCCCGTTTATCTGTCGTCTGTTGGGAATAATATAAGATTGTGTCTAAGTGCTTGTCTTTCTATGCTGTCCCTCTTGTAGTTGTTCTAACCTTCCGCCTTAATATAACCTCCTCCGGAGGTCTTGAGAACTGAACCCCTGGTGTCGTATTGTGTCATTATAACCCAGCCGGGTGTCTTCTTTTTCTTATTGAGCCAGCATCGCGCGACTTCGTCAACGTCGAGTATAGTCGGGTAATTTGTGCGGACACGACGGCCATTCCGCTCGGCCCACTTTAACATCAAAGTCGTGTCTGTAACAATTGGTGTCGGGAGTGAGATTCGAGGCCCGACCAAATTTTGAAAAAAAAAACGAATAGAGGAAAAAAAAAAAAAAAATTTGGTCAAAATTTGGAGCGGCCGAAATTTGTTTTGTTTTACGAAACTCGAATTTTGCAAGTCGCGCTATGGCGGATCAAGACGGCTGGGGTCCGGTAGGGGAGAGTGAAGCAGGGTCGGTCCAGGACCAAATTGAGACACGTGAGGAGAGCGAAACAGCGGGGGTAGCAGACGCGCGAAATGGCGCCTCGCACATAGCTACGGCGGCCGCACCCGCTGCACAAGTGGGAGGGATGGCCCAGATGCAGGTCCTCATGGAGCAATTTATGGCGCAAATGCAGGCGTCCCTCAAACTGCAGAGTAACCAATTGGGGAACCGGATGGATGCTCAGGGTGAGCGATTGGAGGGCCAAATGGGGGTAATGGGAAACCAAATGGGGGTAATGAGGGACGAAGCGAGGGGTACCGGTGAGAAGTTAGACAATAATTTTGAAGAGTTAGACAAGAAAATTGGGAAGTTAGACAATAATTTTGAGGGGTTAGACAACGGGATAAAAGAAGTGAAAAATGGGTTAATGGGGGTAGAAAATAGAATGGCTGCCCAGGAGAATCAGATAGAGGGAGTGAAAAATGGGTTAGAGGGGTTAGAAAACAGTATGGAAGGCAAATTGAGGGACATGAGGGACCAAGCGGAAAGGGAAGTTAAACAAATGGAGCAGCAGATAGAGGGGGTCAGAATGGGGGTAGAAACCAAACTGGATGCTCACAGGGAGGAAATGGAGCAGATGAGGGTGGCATCTGGGCAGGAGATGCAAGTGATGGGAGAGGAGATCAGAAGAGGAGTGAGTGAGGAGGTCGGAGGAGTGCGCGAGGAGGTGAGGCACTGTGAGGAGCACATGGAAAAGGAGGTGAGAAAGGGGACTGTAAAGTTACAAGGGGGCATAGAGGACCTGACGCAGGAGGTGGAGCAGCTGACGGTGGGACAGACGGAGTTAGTGGAGCAGGTTCAAAGGAACACTGCGGTATTAGGAGGTTTAAAGGCGACACAGAAAGAACTAAAAGATGACTTGGTAGCGACGAAGAGGGAATGTCAGATGGTACGTGAGGGACTGACAACGAGGTTGGACGAGGTGATAGAGGTAATGGAGACGAAGGACCGGCAGGTGAGGACGCACATGGAAACGGTCAAGGTAGCCTTGGAGGACGAGCTTGAGGAGACGTACCGGGGAATAAAAGAGGTGAGGCACAAATTAGAAGAAGTGGAAGAAGGGGTGAGCGAAATTAAGAAGCGACGGAGAGGGGATAAGAAAGAAATAAAAGAGGAGATAAAAGAATTGGTCCAAAGTCTGTGTTTGGATCGTGATGATGTGCTCATTAACCGGATGAGGGATTCGCAGGTGATGGAGGAGAAGCGAAGAGGAAGAGGACCCGGTGTAAGTGGTGACCAATATGGTCGTGCGTATGATGCGCCAGGGGATTTAAAAAGCTTGGGGATTGGTTTGGATCCGGGTGTTCGTGAAAGGCCGTTGGTGAGGTGTGTGACAGGTCTGGTGTGCGAAAGAGGAGGTGTGCGAGAAAGTCCGACTCTGGGGTGTGTGAGGAAAAAGTGTGTGCCAAGGAGTGAGGGTGCTGGCGAGAGTGAGTCGGTCGTAGCGCGTGTGCGAGGGGGCACATGGAAGCGTGGTGTGGTAAGTGTTACAGAGGGTGTGACGGGAGAGTGTGCGCAGGAGTGTGCGCGAGAAAGGTGTGTGACGGACAGGTGCATGAGGAAAGAGTGCGCTGTCAGAAGTAAGGAAGAGTGTCCACCTGTGGTGAGTGTTACAGAGGGTGTAACGGGAGAGTGTGCGCGAGAAAGGTGTGTAACGGACAGGTGCATGAGGAAAGAGTGCGCTGTCAGAAGTAAGGAAGAGTGTCCACCTGTGGTGAGTGTTACAGAGGGTGTAACGGGAGAGTGTGCGCGAGAAAGGTGTGTGACGGACAGGTGCATGAGGAAAGAGTGCGCTGTCAGAAGTAAGGAAGAGTGTCCACCTGTGGTGAGTGTTACAGAGGGTGTAACGGGAGAGTGTGCGCGAGAAAGGTGTGTAACGGACAGGTGCATGAGGAAAGAGTGCGCTGTCAGAAGTAAGGAAGAGTGTCCACCTGTGGTGAGTGTTACAGAGGGTGTAACGGGAGAGTGTGCGCGAGAAAGGTGTGTGACGGACAGGTGCATGGGGAAAGAGTGTGCTGTCAAGAGTAAGGGTGAGTGCGCTGTCAGGAATGGAGGTGAAAGTAGTGAGAGTGACATGGAGCGTGAGTTAGTTGAGACAGGTGAGCGAGGATGTACACCTGGAATGGTAGAGCGTGAGTGGGAATGCACGCTGGAGTTGGTGGTGAGGCACGTGGTTGGGTGTGCGAATGAGGGCACGCCTGTGATTGTCACAGAGGAGGTGACCGAGGAGGGGGTGCGAAGCGGTGTGTTGGTGAGGTGTGCGACCAACGAATGTGTGCCAAAGTGTTCGGTGGTCAGGTGTGTGACCAAGGCTGTGAGTGGAATGAGGGTACCTGGGTGTGTAAGGAAAGGTACGAGGAGCATGGGCACGGCTGGATGTGTGAGCAAGGAACGGGCTGCGGGGTGTAAGCATGCAGGTGAAGCATCGACGTTACACGGGTTAGAGGTTAGAGCGACTTTTAGCCGAAGCGGGCCCTCGGTGCGTGCCGGGCCTCGCTTTGAACGGCCGCGTCCGGGCTCCACTAGGCGGAGCGGGCAGCTCGATAGGAAGGGTCGTCATGGCGACCACTTTCTATTGAGACGTGCCGGCAGGTCGAGATCGGGACATTGGATGGCTCCACGCCGAGGTGATGCGTGGGATCTCGGCCCGGGTAAGCCCCCGTCCCTGCACCGAGTGCCGGACGCATCCAGCCGCTGGAACAAAACAACCAGCATCCATTGCTTGGCTTTACGAAGCCGGGCTTTGGACAGGAATTGGCGCACCGAGAGGCAGTAGTGAGTAGACTGGGTGATGAGGTTAGTGTTTTGGACCCAAAATTAGAGAAAAACAAAATTTGATGATTGGCAAGGGATTGGCAGTAGTGATTGGCAGATGATGGGCAGTGATTGGCAAATTTTTAATTTGTTGAAATTTGATGTGCAAAATTGGTAGTGAGAGACCCCCGATGTGGTGGGATGGCATCCCTGCCACCCTTCCCATGTGGGGGGCAAAGGAGCAATAGATTATGGGGTGTATGGCAGTGAAAACTAGCCCGGGTGGGTTAGGATATTGTGTGTAGGGATCGAGAAGATGACCTTAGGTAACGTTAAGGTTAGTTAGTGACTGATACCTGTAGTGGGGACGCAGGTAGATTAGTGTGGATGATAATGACGAGGGAGCGCAATAGTTTAAAGGGACGACTGGGACGCGCAAGTTTCAGAAGGGAGTAGTTAGCTGAAATGATGCCGTGTGTGTGAGCATTGAACAGGTGTGATTGCACAGGTGTGCAACTGGACGGGTGTGTGGAGCAGTGTGTGAGTAGTGAGTGTTGTAGATCAGCGCGAATGCGCTTGGGGAGAGAAGGGTGCAGGTGGCACCAGGTGTGAGAGCACAGGTGTGCAAGTACAGGTGTGTGGAGAGAGTTGGAGTAAGTGGCACGGAGTGGTGTGCATGGTGCGAAGGTGTGAATGGGGGAAGAGTGGACCCCCATCGCGGATACCCGGGGCGGGTAGTGTAAGTGTTAGGTAGAGGGTACAGGTAAATTGTGGTTGGATATTGGCATTTGTGGTGCGGTTGCAGAATGGTGTTGTGGATGGGTGCATTAGTGTTGTGGAAATGGCTGGGCGTGTAGCCTGTTAGTGTGTGTAGTTGGTTGGGCACTCCACCACTGTGAGGATGTCGGCCAGGTGAGGCCGCAGGTGGGCTCTGGGAGCCGGTAGTTGTGAGTGGGTGCCTGAGGATCCCGGGTGTGGATCGGGTAGCCCAGTGCCAGAGAGGGCACCGAGTGGGGAGAGCGCCAGAGGGCCTGCCCCAGTTAGTTAGGTTAGGGTAAGGAGCAGGTAAGCTCGGAGGCAACCGCAGTGGTGGAGGTGTGCAGGTGGGTAGACCCACTGGGAGAGGTACACGTCGCAGCCCAGAAATTGTACGAGGGCACCGGGAGATGAATCGGGGGAGTGAGACCCCAAATTGAAGAGCACCACAGTTTGGCCAATGGGAATTGGTTTTTAGAACCCATAGTGTAAGAGGGCCAATGGTTTGGCCGGAGAAAGACCCCGGGTAGTGTAAAGTTGTTAAAGTCATTTAGGAAATAGTTAGGATTGATGAACCTGTCGCACCATACGCAGCCACTTACCTGTGGTGATGATGATGACTCCACACCTGTGTTTTCTTTGTTTTGTTGCAGGAAATGAAATTGCTGTGGATTTGTGAGACGCATCACGACGTGGATGAGACATTGGGGTGATTCCATCTCTCCCTCCTTAGGAGGGACTGATGATGAGTTGGAGATGGCAAATTATGATGTTGAGTTGGAGATGGCAAATTTTGATGAGAGTTGAAAATGGCAAATTTGATTGGTTAGGAGGGAGAGAAGACGAATTTGGTATATGGGAGGAACGGGGAAGACAGTAGGGATGTTTGTTGATTTGTAAAGTAGATGTTTATGGGTAGTGTTGTGTTTTGTGGATACAGTAAGGGGTAAGGGAGGGGCCATGTAGGTTACCTGGTGGGGGGGGGGCGTACGATAGGAACGTACCTGTCTCACCTGGTTCCCATGTGCCCCCAGTGTGCATCACCTTACATTGCGTGCACTTTTGCGCCCTTACCACCTTACTCACTTGTTTCTTCTTTTGTCTCCCACCTCCGAGGATCTGGCTTTGGGGTAGAGAGAGAGGAGAGAGAGGTGCTGGCTGCGCAGTTGTGGGCCTGCACTTTCGCTGTTTGCTGCCGGGATCGATACACCATATGGACCGCAATGTTTGTGGCCACCCACAATGGACCGCAGTTCGTTTGCGGCCAAGCACCACCCGGGGATGGACCTATGGGTCAACGTGGCACCTATGCCATACAGGTGAACCACTTTTAGTTAACACCAAGTGCACCACAAGAAGAGCAAGAGACACCTGCAGGGTTAGGGGTTGTCGAATTTATTTTTATTCCAATGAACAATGGTGACTGCACCGATTGGTGGTGGGGTGGTGCTGTTGATGCTCGGGAAGGGTGCTCTGCACGTTATTAAAGGCCGTCGGCCACAGAGCACTCGTGGGTTGGTGTATCGATGTTGGCAAGCGCGCTCTCTCTCTATGCATAACATCTGCATGTGTTCCTCCAAAGACAGGTCCTGGATCGTAGTGTAGATATCAGCGTAATCTTGTAAATAATGCTCCCTACCGGCTGTATGTGTAGTTTGCGAATTCTTTCCGGATTCGGTTATCCTGTGGGTGTGTTTCTGTGAGGAGAAGGGTGCAACGTCGCAGGGGGACATATTTACTCATTTGTGAATATCTGTAAAACTGTCGCACTCAGGGTAGAGTTAATAGTAGAGGGAACTACATTGCGTGCCACACTAAAGTAGGTAAAAATTTATCGGGTCGGGACGCCCCGAGGGTAGAGAAGGGTGCAATGTTGCGAATATGGAATTTGGCCTCCATATCCGCTTGTAAATATTCCCCTATTTTCTCCAATACTCCCCAACTTTCCCCAATCCCCCATTCCCTAGTCCCATTGCATGTAAATAACAATCAGTAGAGCCGACCTTCCCCTTATTCCCCCATTAAATGTCGTGCCCAGGTCCACCGCACCACACGTAGACAACTTTCGGACATCTTCCTAGTTATTCTTAATCTATGTCAGTTAAGGCCTCGTTTCCATTAATTATGACTCTTCGTTGCACCAGAATGTGATTATATGGCATCAGTAGTGAGTTTAGGACCTTTCCCATACCTCCTTCCATCTTCTTCCCCAACAATTACAACAACAACAGAGGAGATGGCGGCGGAGCGGGGGAGGATGCGTCCTCACACCGGCTCGATTAGCGCCATAGACCATGCGCTCCACGGGGTTACCACGAAGGGGCTCCTTGTCAGCTCCTCGTCAAGGGCGGAGCCTGGTAAACCCCCCGCACGCACCCAATGAGAAGCAACGTGCCGATTCCATCCGGGGCGGAGCTAACGAGCCGAGGGCGTGTCGCTCCCCGCCGGATATACGCGGCCCCGCGCCGGATGTGACGTCAGATGCGCACCCAGCTTGGAGAAGGAAAGCCACCTGCGAGCGCTGAGTCAGATGCGCCCCCAGCTTGAGCAGACAAGACGCCATCCGAGCGCTGCGACCTCCCCGCATCTCTGGACCGGACCGAGTCGATTCTGACCTTTGAGCCCAGGTGCACCTGGAGCCATCGCTACCCGCCTGTCCTTGCCATCAATCCCCGTGTGAGTCAGCATTTTGTCCCGTTTATCTGTCGTCTGTTGGGAATAATATAAGATTGTGTCTAAGTGCTTGTCTTTCTATGCTGTCCCTCTTGTAGTTGTAATCTAACCTTCCGCCTTAATATAACCTCCTCCGGAGGTCTTGAGAACTGAACCCCTGGTGTCGTATTGTGTCATTATAACCCAGCCGGGTGTCTTCTTTTTCTTATTGAGCCAGCATCGCGCGACTTCGTCAACGTCGAGTATAGTCGGGTAATTTGTGCGGACACGACGGCCATTCCGCTCGGCCCACTTTAACATCAAAGTCGTGTCTGTAACAATATATATATATATATACATATATATACATATATATATATATATATATATATATATATATATATATATATATATATATATATATATATATATACAATAGTTGTATATATATATATATATATATATATACAATAGTTGTATATATATATATATATATATATATATACATACATACATACATACATACATACATACATACATATATCCATAATAATAAAACGCAGTGTCCGTCTAGCCATCCGTCCATCTCCTCCATCTATCTATAATTCCAGTAATCTCTGTGTGTGTGTCTGTGTGTTTGTTTGTCTGTGACCGCTGTTTCTCGACAACCACGGGTCCGATATACTTGAAACTTGCCAGGTATATTGCTGGGGACCCGAGGATGTGCCTTTTCAAGGTTTGAAATTAATCGGACAAGTGGTTCCCAAGGTATGGTCACCATACTCGCAAGCCGTTCGCTTTGGCTTTGCAAATGGACCAAACCATTTCATGTAAATAGAGGGGGGGGGGGGTTCTACCGTACTCGCAAGCCGTTCGCTTTGGCTTTGCGAATGGACCAAACCATTTCATGTAAATAGAGGGGGGGGGGGGGGGTTCTGTGGTCGTTACTGCCACGTGGTTTCAAAGTTTTTTTTTGTTGTTGTTGTTTGCACGCATGTTTTTTTGCACCCACGTACGGGCACGCCCTAGTAACTCCAAATCCATGAAACCTAGTGGCCCCAAACTTTGCATGCATACACCTGGACCTCCAACAGATTGGCAATGATGAAAACTGGGTGTTTGGTTGTGTTATAACACCATTTTTGAAGATGATTAACGATGTGCTCATAAGAAAAAAAACCCGAAAAGGCTTACCAATATAGCGGCCCGCCATCTTGGTCAGCTCCTTGCACCTCGTTGGGTTCTGAAGCGGCCATTTTGTTTCGGCCTATTCAAACGTGCCTTGCCTTGGAAAGACAATCAATTAATCATTACATAAATGAAGCATATCATCAAAATCTGGATTCTGATATGAGGATTGGATATGCTGTAGACTAAATAAATGTCCAAATCTGGAGTGAAATCTGACAAAATTTACCATTTCTAGCGATTTTTATAACTAAGTGTATATATTCATTTATTTAAGCGAGGCTGTGATTCTTCTTCTGGGGTTAGTTTTTTTATATTTAAAAGTTCACCTGGGGTTAGTTCACCACGCTCTGTGCCTCACTCAATCTCCATCAAACCTTTTGTCCGCCCCATTCTTCCCTTTCTCCAAGCTATTCTGAAATCTCTGACACACCTTCAACAACTCTCCCTACCTCTTCCTCCACTTCCACATCTTACCCTACCCCTCCCCCCCTGTTCTGTATCTGATGCTCCCCCTTCCTCTTCAATAACGGTATGGATCTCAAACATCCGGGGCCTTCACTCAAACTTGACTGATCTCTCCATACAGGTTGCTTCTGACAAACCAGATGTGATCTGCTTAACAGAAACTTTCCTCCTTCATGATGTCTATGATTCCTTGGTATCTCTCCCAGGTTACTCCCTCCTCCGGTATGATAGACCTGAGCCTCGTCCTGGAGGTGGGGTTGCTATCTTCATTAAAAAAACTCTCTTCCTCACTCGCCCTGCACTGCCCTCTCTCCACCTCACCCCCAGGAATACCTTTGGCTACAGCTTCCCCTTCGCTCCCACCTTTTGTTCATATGAGTGTTGTACCGTCCTCCAAACAGTGATGACTCCATCTACATCTCGCTGTCTGATAATATGGACCAACTTCTTTCTACCCATCCCAACTCTCTCTTCCTCATATGTGGTGATTTCAATTGTCACCATGCCAGTTGGCTGGGTGTGGGTACCTCTCTCACAAGCCATGGCTCTTCAGCAAAGGACTTCTGCGACTCACTGGGACTGACACAATCTGTCAATTTCCCGACCCGGATCTCAGTCAACGGAGCATCTTCTCTTCTGGACTTGGTTATGACTAACTTCCCTGAAAATGTCTGCTGCTCTTCTTCTGCTCCAATCAGCTCATCTGATCATGTGCTTGTCAAAGTGGACATCTCTCTGACCATTCTCAGAGAGCCTCCTCAGCGTCGACGAGTCTGGCATTTCACTCAGGCCAACTGGCACGGACTTCAAGCAGCCATCAATCATCTGGACTGGTCTCCCATCTCTACCGCCTCTGACATCAACTCATCCTGGGAATTCTTCCAAAGTAAATTGCTCTCTCTCATGCACAGATTTATCCCATCTCGTCTTCAGTTGTCATACCCTTCCTCCCGTCCATGGTACACAGAATCTTGTGGTGAGGCTGTTGCCCAGAAACAACTTGCTTTCGTCTCCTGGAAAGCAAATCCAACGGAAGGAAATCTCATTTCCTTTCACAAAGCCCGAAACAAGTGTGTGTCCACCCTCAGGAGAGCCAGGAAACGATATCTCTCCGTTCTCAAGACCGAACTCTCTTATCTGTCTCCCTCTTCCAAATCCTGGTGGCGTCTGGTCAAATCTGTTTCTGGTGTTTGTTCCCCCTCCATCCCCTCCCTCACCTCAAACGGCTACACGGCTGACTCCGCACGTGAAAAAGCTGAATGCCTCAACTCTGTGTTTGCCTCTAAATCTTGTGTCCCAAACCCATCCCTCTCTGTACCTACAGCCTAAGTCACACATAGGTGGATTTGTCGGCGACTACTGGCGACTGGAAAAATCGCCACCACCCACCGACAATCGTAATGAAACCGTAATGGACGGTCTTCTGTAGTCGTGGTTATCCTCCCCAGGTCGGCTGCAGTCGGCAAGAGCCGCAAAGGGGCCAAATATATTTAAAATGTTTAAAAACGGCGCGCTCAGTCGTCCTCGAAGAAAATCCGCCATGCTGTTGTGATGGAACCGCCATGCTGTCGTCGGTATCCGTAATAAGACCATAAAGCGGCCGCAACCCAGTCGCTCATCGTCTTCCGCAATCGCCCCAGCATCGCCCCACCAGCTAGCACGGCAGAGATGCGAATGCCATACGGCCTTCCTGCGGCATCTTCCCGACTACGGGCCGACACTGTTGCGGCTGCATATCGACTACAGAAGAACTGCCACGTCTCCCCTGCGGCTATGGGAGACTGACGACGACAGCAGTAGGACTAGTGGCGGCCGAGTTACGGCCATTGGCGACAGAGATACGACTGCCTGGTGACTGCATTATGACATACCACGATTTTCAGGCCAGGTATAAATAGGGGTGGACATTTCAGCTCACTGCAGTATGTTCTATGGTCAAGGTCTACCAAGGGTCTCTCTACCAACATCTATCATGGATGATTACCAAAGGATGAAGCTGGTCCTTCTGAATGACTTGGCAGCACTGGACCAAGATATTGCTGCGTATGACCTGCTGGCTTACGCTGCTCCTCAGCATCAAGAAAGAGGACAACGGAGGGAGAGAAGACATTGGGTGAGGCCGTGGCTCCTGTGACGACCAGCTCTAGGGCAGTATGAGCAGCTCATGGTAGAGCTCAGGGGCGAAGACGTGCAGGGCTACAAGAACTTCACCAGGATGGAGCCAGCCCTGTTTGACGAGCTGCTAGAGCGTCTCGGTCCTCGAATCGCCAAGCAGCTCACATTTTGGCGTGAACCAATAGAACCAGGTCTGAGACTGGCAATCACCCTGAGGTACCTTGCGACAGGGGATAGCTACATGTCCCTGCAGTACAACTTCCGAGTGGCCCACAACACCATCGGCCTCATTGTACGGGATGTCTGCCAGGCCATCGTCGATGAATACCTGGAGGAGGTCGTCAACACTCCCTCTACACCAGAAGAGTGGAAGACAGTAGCTGAGCAATTTGGACTGAGGTGGCAGATGCACCATGCCCTAGGAGCACTCGATGGCAAACACATCCGCATCAAAGCACCGAAGAAGTCTGGGTCCGTTTTTTTCAACTACAAGAAGTTCTACTCCATAATCCTGATGGGGCTGGTTGATGCCAATTACCAGTTCATCTGGGTGAACATGGGAGCGAACGGATCGTCATCAGATGCCCAGATCTGGAATCAGTACGATCTGAAGTTGGCTGTTGAAGATCACGCCATCGGCTTGCCAGAACCAGACCCTCTGCCTCATGATGCCCGAGACATGCCGTACTTCATCATCGGCGATGCGGCCTTTGTGCTGAAGACCTGGATGATGAAGCCATATGGCAGGAGGAACTTGGACCACCAGGAAAGGATCTTCAACTACCGCTTGTCTAGAGCAAGGCGCATCGTGGAAAACGCTTTTGGGATCCTATCCAACCGGTTCCGCTGTCTACTCACAACCATGGCCCAGACACCAGAGACAATCGATAGTATCATCCTGGCCACCGTTTGTCTCCACAACCTTATGCGTCTGCATTATCCAGCTCAGCAGAACGAGGTGATGGACCATGAAGACAATGATCACAACGTCATCCCAGGCTCCTGGAGGGAAGGTACGCAGCTGGCCGACATTGAAGAAGGGGGGGTTAGAGGGAACGTGCACACCCGTGTAGCCAAAGACCAGAGGAACTACCTCAAGACCTACTACAACTCCCCTGCCGGCTCCATTCCATGGCAAGACAGGATGGTGTGAGGGTCTCCGTGGAGTGAGGTCCTGTGGTGCCGACAAGGATATGGCTTTATTGTGTGGACGTGGGACTTTTGGGAACCTAATTTTTTTTTGGGACTTTGGCCCTTTGGAAACTTAATTTATGGGACTTGGGACCAGTGGAAATAATGTGTTGGACTTTATTTCTATTCTCTCTCCCTGCAGAAAAGTTTGATTATTACATTACAATGATACATCTTTATTAGACTTTGTTATTGTACATCAAACATCTTTATGCTTCATGTCATACATCATTGAAATGAATAAAGGGAAATGTAAAAGAGAGAAATAAAGAAAAAAGAAAGAAAAAAAACAATGCAAATTTGTTCATATTTTATTTGTATTTATTTTATTTGTTCATATTAAATACAAATTTGTTCATAGCACAAGTATCCAATAATCAATAATCCTGACTGCCAGAGTCATCGTCAGCTGGTGGCAGGTTCGGTGTAGACATCCCCACAGTGTCCGCGGCGAAACTCCCGAGGAGCCTTGACAAACCCGCGAATGCCAAGATGTTCGACAGTGGTGTGATGTTCTCTGCACCACCCGGAGACTGTGGCACTGTGGTGGCTACTGGAGCACCAAAGGTGGGAGTGGTGCTGTCCCAAACAAGCTGTGACGTCAAAGGCGTAGCAGGGTAGATCGCGGTGATCGCTGGTGGGGGTAGAGGTGCCATCATGGTCTGCTGTGGTGGGACAACACTCATCTGTGGCATCTGCTGTGCTGTGACTGGCATCTGTGCTGGCATCTGCTGCTGCACCATCACCTGTGGCTGATGATGAAGGCGCTGCGAGGCATCACTGTACCTGATCATCAAGCTAATACTGTCCCTCATGAAGTCGCTCCAGATGCTCTCGTGGATCGATGGCAGCAGAGTAGTGATCCACCGACCCCAGGCAACACGTGGACATGTCGGGACGGCGGCCTCCCGCAGATGAGTCCGGATCTCCTGCTGCAACTCGGCTGATGTGCGAGCCCTCTCCTCCAGTCTAGTCACGGTGGAGTCATCACTGTGGCGCTTCCTCTTCGTGGTAGCAGGGGCCTGGGGGGTGGTCTGGGGCTGCGATGACGGGAGTGGAGTGCTAGCCCGAGACAAGGGATCCTTGACAATCGTCTCCAATATGTCGTTGTCAGCAAGAGGAGCAAGGGGAGCAGACACCGGAGCAGCAGGCACAGGCACAGCATATGGGACCTCAGGTGGTGGGAGCTGCGATGCAGCAATCTTCCTCTTCAACTGCAATATAATGACGAAAAACATATTAATATAAAACATACGACACATATAAACATATAAATATTGTCATCCCTCTATTTCTATGAGACTTCCACATTGCGTAAACGTGTGTTGTTGGCGATCATCAGTACTGTAGTTAGGCAAAAAATGTACTGCACTGTACTGACAGACATACACAGTACTGTACTGTACTGTACTGAGAAACGTACTAACGCACTGTACTGTACAGAGAAGAGGAATAATTTTAAATAAAATTACTTACAGTAGCACCAGCCTTCTTACTTTGCTGCACCACGTGCTTCCCCAGGAACGCAAACCTCTCCAGAGTCCACTTCTCGCGGTCGGTGTGGACCTTGGCACCGTCGCCGGACCTGCCCTGTGTCGACAGCTTACTGAACTTGGTACGCTGGGACTTGAGCCACTGTTTGAGATCATCCACTGAAAGAGAAGAAAACAAATTGCATCCTGTTAGTAAAGAATAAAAGTGTGTAATTGATGAAGAACAATGCACTGGACTGTACTGTTCAAAGACAAATACATAAGTAGCTGTCGTCGTCTTCAATGTGAATGTAGTATTTCAAACAGAATGGAAGCAATGGTGCGTCATTGTTGAGAATTGATTAATGAATGGAAAATTAAATACTTACCAACATCTACTTACCCTGTATTGGAATAAATAAGCATAAAAATGGACTTATCACTTCTACCGATCTCGCTGGCCTCGCCACCCACAAGGCCTGCTTCTTGGCCTTCTCCCTGAAGGACGTCATCGACTTGTCATAGAACAAGGGGTTCTGTAACAACCACTCCACCATGTCATACTCCTGTTCCTCTGTCAGGATGACAGTATCCTTGGTGGGCTTCTTCGCCACCTCGGTCATGGGGGCCACCTCTTCAACGTCCTCGATGTCTGCCGCCTTTGACCCAGAGGCCTCAGCAGCTATGGCCTCTGGGTCAAAGACGACCTCTTCTGGTGCTACAGCTGGCAGATCTGGTACGGTGTCCTCATCCCTCTGTGGAGCCTTGGTAGGCCTCCCCATCTTTCCACGTTTAGCAGGCATGCTGTACCCTATCGACGAGCAAAGAGCGTTGTGTGAATCGTCTCCAATCGCCGGCGGTCTTATTGCAGTCTTGCGGACGTCGGAGTAAACCGCCATCCGGCCCCAATGCAGTCGCCGCGATCCGCCATCGGTCGTAATCTAGCCGCCAGACTGTCGCCACGCTGCCGCCGTGCATCCGCAATGCAGTCATCGTCGATCTTCAACAGTCGCCATCCCACTCAGGGCGAGGTCGGTGCTTCGTCGCAATGTGGCCGCCTGCAGTCGCCATACTGCTGCCTGACCATATTTGACCGCCCGAAATCGCCAGTAGTCGCCGAAAAATCTTGATCGCTGGCAGTCGCCAAACTATCCGCCTATGTGTGACTTAGGCTTACCGTACCCAGTCGTACCCAGCTGCTCCTGGACTCTGTGTCCTTTCCTCCTGACAAGGTGGAAAAGTTTCTGTCAACCCTCGACTCTGATTCTGCAACTGGTCCTGACGGCATCAGCCCATGGGTCCTAAAATCATGTTCTTCCGCTCTTTCACTCCCTCTCTCTGTTCTCTTCACCCTCTCTTTTGCTCAAGGTCATCTGCCATCTGCTTGAAAATCAGCCAACATCACCGCTTTGCACAAAAAGGTGCAAAAACAGATCCTAGCAACTACAGACCAATCAGCCTTCTCCCAATTATCAGCAAAGACATGGAATCCATCATTGCTTCAGATATGAAATCTTTCCTCTTCTCCAATGGCTTGATCTCTGACCATCAATTTGGTTTCAGACCTGGTCACTCTACTCTGGACATGCTGCTTCTGCTTTGTCAACAATGGATGGAGATCCTCAATGCCAAACAGGAAATTAGAGCTGTCTCCCTTGACAAATCACATGCCTTCGATACGGTCTGGCACACCACTCTGCTCACAAAACTCTCCTCCTTTGGTATCCATGGAAATCTCCACGCATGGCTGGCGGACTTCCTCTCTAGTCGTAGTCAATGTGTGGCCCTGAATGGGTTTCTCTCATCTCTTCCCGTTCAGGCTGGAGTTCCCCAAGGCAGTGTCCTGGGCCCTGTGCTTTTTCTGGTCTTCATCAATGATCTCTCCGACTCTCTTGAAAATCCTCTCCATCTCTTTGCTGACGACTCTACTCTCTGTCGCTCCATTCCTCATCCCTCAGATCGGCAGTCTGCAGCCTCCTCACTCTCTGCAGACCTGGACAAAATCACAGACTGGGCAAACAAGTGGAACATGTCTTTCAATCCTGACAAATCTGACACTCTTACGATGTCTCTCCGAAAAGACCGACTGGACAACCCTCCCATCCACTTTCTGAATAATCCTCTCCAAGAAGTTCTGTCACTCAAGCTTTTGGGTCTCACTATCTGCCATGATCTTTCCTGGGAAAACCACATTTCAAATCTGGCCTCCAAAGCCAGTCGCCACCTGGGCATCCTCCGTCGTGCGAAGTCCTTCCTTGGCACACCTGAGCTCCTCACCACGTACAAGGCTTTCATCCACAGCTCAATGGAATACTGCTCTCCCCTCTGGGCTGGTGCTCCTGCCTCACACCTAACTCGTCTTCACGCTGTTGAAACCAAAGCGTTCAGAATCATTGGAATCTCCCGCGATGAAGCTAACACCATGGGCCTTTCACTCACTCACCGCAGGCAGGTTGGTGGTCTTTCCGTCTTCTACCGACTCCTCTCTGGCCTTGCCCCCCCCCCCCCAGCTCTCTCTGGGCTCTGTCCCCCAAATATTCCTACAGGTCGCACAAGAGCTGCCTGCAACCCTCTTATGGTTAAACTGCCAAAATCAAGACGTTCTGCTCAGCTTCACTCCTTCATTCCTCTTTTCTCCCGCCTCTGGAACAAACTCCCTCACTCTCTTCAATCCCACTCCACCCTCCAGGTCTTTAAAACAGCTGTTCACCACCATCTCTTATCTTGCCCCATCCAAAACCTTGATCTTTTCTACCCCCGCTAATTTCACCCCAAATCCAACACTTTTTTGAAATACCAACTTCTGTCCTGGAGGTCCTTGGTCTCCTTGTGTTTTATACCTCTCCCCCCCCCCCCCCCCTTCCCACGCCTCCTCCCCCCAGGCCCTCTCCCTCCCACGCTGCTCCCTGCTCTCAGGTGTTGTGTTTGTGTGCTTCCCCTCCACTCCCCATCTTGTCTTCCGCTGCCTCTTTTTGTATGTTTTGTTTGGCTGGTTGATTTGTTTGTGGAATAAATGTTAGCTCTTTCACGAGCCTCGATTCAGTATACAAAAATAAAAAATAAAATTATGAGGATCGGCAATTTTACATGTCGCCCCGAAAGTCTTTTTTTTTTTTCTCGATACGCCACTGCTCCACTACAACTGGATCTGTTTTTAAAATTCCCTCTCGATGATGGACCGGGATTGCATATATTTTTGAATATGATTAACCACCACATGGTGAACGCTATTCAGGCTGCTTTTCAAGCTATGGCATTACAGTAGGCAGAGCTGCCTTTTTGTTTTTACGTACCCATTTTGTCATTGACTAACATTTTTGTGCGAAATAATCACTCTCCCCCTCCTGCTTCCTCGCTCCACCTTCCTTCTCTTCTCTCTCTCCTCCTCCTCCTCCTCGCTCCCCCACCCCTCCTCACCCCCTTCCTCCTCTCTTCCCCTTTCCCCCTCCACCCTACCTTCTTCTCTCCTCCCTCCTTTCTCTCTCTCTCCTCCACCCTCCCTCTCCTCCTCCCCTCCCTTCCCTTCACCTCACAATTTCTCTCCCTCCACCTCTCCCCTCGCTCCCTCCACATGGTGACCACCCTTCCCTCTCGCTCTCTCATCCCCTCCCTTCCCCTCCCCCTCCCTCCTCTTCTCCCCCCCCTCATTCATATTCCCATCAGGAAGCGACTCATTGTTACCCAGCAACGCCAGGTTCTTTTGCTAGTATATACACTACATGACCAAAAGTATGCAGACACCCCTTCTAATTAGTGGATTCAGCTATTTCAGCCACACCCATTGCTAACAGGTATATATAATCAAGCACACAGCCATGCAATCTCCATAGACAAACATTGGCAGTAGAATGGGCCGTACTGAAGAGCTCCGTGACTTTCAACGTGGCACCGTCATAGGATGCCACCTTTCTAACAAGTCAGTTCGTCAAATCTCTGCCCTGCTAGAGCTGCCCCGGTCAACTGTAAGTGCTGTTATTGTGAAATGGAAACGTCTAGGAGCAACAACAGCTCAGCCGTGAAGTGGTAGGCCACACAAGCTCACAGATGGGACCACCAAGTGCTGAAGTGCATAGCGTGTAAAAATCGTCTGTCCTCGGTTGCAACACTACCGAGTTCCAAACTGCCTCTGGAAGCAACGTCAGCACAAAAATTGTGTCGGGAGCTTCATGAAATGGGTTTCCATGGCTGAGCAGCCGCACACAAGCCTAAGATCACCATGCGTATTGCAAAGCGTCGGCTGGATTGGTGTAAAGTTCGTCGCCATTGAACTCTGGAGCAATGGAAACACGTTCGGTCCCTGGAGTGATGAATCACGCTTCACTATCTGGCAGTCCGATGGACTAATCTGGGTTTGGCGGCTGCCTGGAGAACGCTACCTGCCTGAATGCATAATGCCAACTGCAAAGTTTGGTGAAGGAGGAATAATGGTCTGGGGCTGTTTTTCAGAGTTCGGGCTAGGCCCCTTAATTCCAGTGAAGGGAAATCTTAATGCTGCACCATACAATGACATTCTAGACGATTGTGTGCTCCCAACTTTGTGGCAACAGTTTGGGGAAGGCCCTTTCCTGTTTCAGCATGACAATGACCCCATGCACAAAGCTAGGTCCATACAGAAATGATTTGGCGACATCAGTGTGGAAGAACTTGACTGGCCTGCACAGAGCCCTGACCTCAAACCCCATCAAACTCCTTTGGGATGAATTGGAACGCCGACTGCGAGCCAGGCCGAATCGCCCAACATCAGTGCCCGACCTCACTAATGCTCTTTTGGCTGAATGGAAGCAAATCCTTGCAGCAATGTTCCAACATCTGGTGGAAAGCCTTCCGAGAAGAGAGGAGGCTGTGATAGCAGCAAAGGGGGGGGGGGGGGGGACCAACTCCATATGAATGCCCATGATTTTGGAATGAGATGTGTGATGTTCGGGTATTCACATACTTTCGGTCATGTAGTGCATATATATATATATATATATATATATATATATATATATATATATATATATATATATATATATATATATATATATATATATATACATATATATATAATATATATATATATAATATATAATATATATAATATATATATATATATATATAATATATATATATATTATATATATATATATATAATATATATATATATATATATAATATATATATATATAATATATATATATATATTATATATATATATATATATATATATATATATATATATATATATATACGTATATATATATATATATATATATATATATATATATATATATATATATATATATATATATATATACATATATATATATGTCAGCCATTAGGGTTTAAACCCATGACTCAATTGATCATAAAATCTGAAATTATATATCGTGCTTCTGAAAACTGATTTGAACTCAGCTGCAGACAGAGGTGAGTGGACAAAATGTGGTTTCGAGGCTCGACGTGCAGGGTGGATCCTTAGCCCAGTAAGCAAGTCCTTGAATGTATGTGCCAAACAGTAGATAATATGCTCGCGACCCACGTATAGGGAAAACATGTCGCTAAACGCCTTCTTCGCAAAGGGAATAATTAATGATATATCTTTGTAGTTTCTAGTATGTCTCCTAAAAACAAAGACGTAACCAACCTCGGGAGAAATATAGACATTACATATCCTCGATTGTTATTGTATTCAGCACGTGTATCCAATCATTCATCTACCATTTAGCCTAGTGTATGAGAATATTTTCTTCGGCCTGCGCTCGGGTCTGATATGTTTAGATAAAGAGCCAAAAAAGCTCAGCCCATCCCATGCTTACATCTGTTTGTCCAAGTTTGGCCTTCTGTAGGAAGGGACAATGGGAGGTGTTGTCGTTATGGCCCAGGGTTTGCTATGTCTTTAGCGCAGATTCTTGTCTGATATTTTGCTATAAATGAAATGACTTTTTGCTTATTTTTTAGCGAGTGTCTTGAGGAATTGCCCGCTGCGTGTTAGGCGGTGCATTCTCGAGCCTTGCTCCACACTGTGTGTTTGTAATCGATCCCATTAAACATTGCTGCTCTGATTCTTCTTCTTCTTCCTTCCCTTGAGGTCTTCGACCGACAATTTTGGTGTCAGGAGTGGGATCATCCAAGTGTGCAGACGAGGTGGATCCTCACGTTCTAGGTCGGAAAGGAGGCCTGCCGGCACCTAATTTGGGTAAGCAATTTTTGCACATCGAAATTGAAGCCTCCTGCCTTGCTTTGGACGTGTGGACCTCTGTCGGCTGTACCACCTGGCTTGCATTCCGAACCATATTTAGTTTAAACCAGAGCAGCAGTGGGTAATGAATCGATTATACAGGGCGCCCGAGATAAGGAGGGATATCCCTCAGGTAAGCTTCCTGCGTGGGAAGCAGGTAGACCCATATGTGGGTGATAGATAATAGGTGTTAAGTTACTCCGGCGTGAGAACTGCGTTTAAGGTTAGGAATCGGGGGGCGACCCGATCTTAGGACTACCAGGAGGGACTAGCCCAAGAAAGGTAGGACGATGAGTATTTTAAGTTAAGCTACGCACTGGATGTGTTGGAGTGAGCACAGGTATTTGTGTATAAGGGAATGAATGATCTGTCATTGCAGCGTGTATTTGTGTTTATTGTGTGTGTGTCATTGATGTGTGTCATGGATTGACAAGGGGTTCCCCAAATTGCCTACGGGCGTTGGGCAATCCGGATGAGTAAAATTGACAGGGAATAATGAGTATGTTATGGAGAGCATGTGTAGACAGGGCTTTAAAACAAGTGTTCAATTACATCCCCACATTAACGGCCCTCCAAATGTAGTAAGGGAGAATGGGAGTGAAAGTCAAAAATGATAGGCTGACAGTCCGACTGGGTGTTTATTCAACGGCATGGCCGGGGCTTGTATTTGGCCGACTTGGGATGGCAGAATGCGTTGAATGAAGGCAAGAATGACATGTGATGCTGACATGAGTCCAATCGGAAGGATGGATGGTTATGGTTTCACCCGGTCTGTTTATTTGTCTGTCTGTCTGTCTGTGAATGGAAATTGAACTGGACTTCGACAGAAGGCAGGTGGGTGGTCACCTGCTGTGAATTGTGGTGGAACATTTGTGACGTCCCCTAATACGAGGGGACGAATTGGTTTGTAAATGTGTTGTGCAGGTACTTTCTCTGTAGGTAGCTAAATTCTACCTGGGATAAGTTCAGGTGGAGAGGGGAGTTGTCTCTGATGCCTTGCTCCACGGGGCAGGAATATTGTTGTCAAGTCTCATGTAACCTTGGTTAACGTATATCTACGGACAAGAGCTGCACTTTATTTTAGTAAGTGACTGGGAAAGTTTGTTTTAAAAGGTGCCAGCGGAGTTGTTTAGAGTTATGGAGGTCACAACTCGCTGGAACCTCTTTATTTATGTTTGGCTGACTTACATTGGCTAGTGTATGGGAAAAGGGGGACTGAAAATGCTTTGATTTTTTCGTGGATTGCCCATTGGGCATGTTTAGGATTTAATAGAGTGGTGGAGTTCTGTGAAATATAATGACGTTGTCTTATGGACACTTTGTGAGTGACTAGACACGTGCCTGAAAAGGGAAATTGTATTCATAACTCATGTGGGTTGTGTCTGAAGAAAAGGTTTAAAAGGAAGTGAGAAGAAGGTCATGGAAAGTGCAAAGATGATTAAATTGGAAAGTCGAATCAGATGGATTACTTGTCAATGACAGGTGACTGCAGGAATTGATGAGAAAGTGGAGGAAAAGGTTATAAAAGTTGATGGAAAAGACAAGAAATAAAAAAGTGGTTAGTTATGGACTGTTGTTTTGTGATAAGAAGGTGATTGGGGGCTGGTGAAGATTGGATCACGGCTCTGCAGACCAGGTGAACAGAACTCCACCAGGTATGTGGGAATCACATCAATTAAATTATTGCTCAAAGGGAGGTGATAGAGCAAAATGAAGAAGATTGTCATGTGGACCGCAAGGCTAACCTCCGCTCTTGCAGGGAAATGGCTTTGGGAGGCTAGTTGTTGTTTTTGGTAGACTCTAGGTTCTAAAACCTAAGGCAAAATGCATAGGAGGGTAAAATTGGTGATTGCGAATGGAGATTAGTTAGAGAACTTGGAGACGGTCGAAAGCGGCCGCCTCCCGCCCACCTGGTCTCCCGCCCACCTGGTCAGCACAACAAGCTGAACTGTACGCACTCACGAGAGCGTGCGAAGTAAGCGAGGAAAAAGCAGTGACAATTTATACAGACTCGGCATACGCACACGGAGTGGTCCACGACAAAGGGGCCATATGGAAAATGAGAGGGTTCCTCACTTCAGCGGGAGCACTCATTAAAAATGGGGACTTAGTGCGAAATCTGCTTCATAGTATTGTTGCGAATATGGAATTTGGCCTCCATATCCGCTTGTAAATATTCCCCTATTTTCTCCAATACTCCCCAACTTTCCCCAATCCCCCATTCCCTAGTCCCATTGCATGTAAATAACAATCAGTAGAGCCGACCTTCCCCTTATTCCCCCATTAAATGTCGTGCCCAGGTCCACCGCACCACACGTAGACAACTTTCGGACATCTTCCTAGTTATTCTTAATCTATGTCAGTTAAGGCCTCGTTTCCATTAATTATGACTCTTCGTTGCACCAGAATGTGATTATATGGCATCAGTACTCAGTAGTGAGTTTAGGACCTTTCCCATACCTCCTCCCATCTTCTTCCCCAAACAACAACAATAACAACAACTACAACAACAATTACAACTACAACTACGACTACAACAACAGAGGGGCGGGGAGTGTGCGTCCTCACACCGGCTCGGTTACCCGCCATGACCATGCGCTCCACGGCGTTACCCCGAAGGGGCTGGCTGTCAGCTCCTCGTCAGGGGCGGAGCCAGTAACCCCCCCACGCACCCAATGAGAAGCAACGTGCCGATTCCATCTGGGGCGGAGCTAACGAGCCGAGGGCGTGTCACTCCCCGGCGGATATACGCGGCCCCGCGCCGGATCACCGGATGTGACGTGAGATGTGCCTGAACTACGGAGAGCAGAGGAAGCCACCGCCACCCCCAGCGCGACGATACCTCCCCGCATCTTTGCACCGGACCGTACTGGACCCTGCTTTGAGCCAAGAGTGCACCTTGAGCCATCGATACCCGCTGTCCTTTTCATCAACCCCCGTGTGAGTCAGCCTTGTCCCGTTTGTCTGTCGTCTGTCCGGGGTTAATATAAGAGTGTGTCTAAGTGCCTGTCTTTCTGTGATTATAACTCTAGCCCCTGTAATCTGACCTTTCCGTACGAATATAATCTCCTCCGGAGGTCTTGAGAATACGAAACATTGGTGTCGTATTGTGTTATTGTAATCCAGCCGGGTGTCTTCTTTTTCTTATTGAGCCAGCATCGCGCGACTAGTCAACGTTCGGGCACAATCGGGTAACTTGTGCAGACGTGGTCATACCATAAAACCGCTCGGTAAATAACATCCAAGCCACGTCTGTAACAATTGGTGTCGAGGAGTGGAATTCGGACCCGGGACTAAATTAGTTAGACCCAAATTTTGGGAGGGAAAATCGTCCCGCAGTTACTGCGCTCGACGAAATTATAACGGAAAAAAAAAAAAAAAAAAATTGTATTTGTTTTACGAAACTCGAACTTTGCAAGTCGCGTTATGGCGGATCAAGACGGCTGGGGTCCGGTAGTGGAGAGTGAAGCAGGGTCGGTCCAGGACCAAATTGAGGGACATGAGGGACATGAGGAGAGCGAAACAGCGGGGGTAGCAGACGCGCGAAATGGCGCCTCGCTGGTCACCGCGCCGGCGACCGTAGCAGCGCCCCCGGTGGATTGGAATTTGTTTTTTATACAAATGAAGGCCCTTGTGGTCCAGTATAATGAAGAAAGGGAAAACAGAATGGGGAATCTGATGGATGCTCATTGTGAGCAAATGAGGGCTCGGAGTGAGCAATTGGGGGTAATGGGAAACCAAATGGGGGTAATGGGAAACGAAATGGGGGTAATGAGGGACGAAGCGAGGGGTACCAGTGAGGGGTTAGACAATAATTTTGAGGAGTTAGACAAGAAATTTGGGAGGTTAGACAATAATTTTGAGGAGTTAGACAAGAAATTTGGGAAGTTAGACAATAATTTTGAGGGGTTAGACAACGGGATAAAAGAAGTGAAAAATGGGTTAATGGGGGTAGAAAATAGAATGGCTGCCCAGGAGAATCAGATAGAGGGAGTGAAAAATGGGTTAGAGGGGTTAGAAAACAGTATGGAAGGCAAATTGAGGGACATGAGGGACCAAGCGGAAAGGGAAGTTAAACAAATGGAGCAGCAGATAGAGGGGGTCAGAATGGGGGTAGAAACCAAACTGGATGCTCACAGGGAGGAAATGGAGCAGATGAGGGTGGCATCTGGGCAGGAGATGCAAGTGATGGGAGAAGAGATCAGAAGAGGTGTGAGTGAGGAGGTCGGAGGAGTGCGCGAGGAGGTGAGGCACTGTAAGGAGCACATGGAGAAGGAGGTGAGAAAGGGGACTGTAAAGTTACAAGGGGGCATAGAGGTCCTGACGCAGGAGGTGGAACAGCTGACGGAGGGACAAAAAGAACTAACGGAGCAGGTTCAAAGGAACACTGCGGTATTAGGAGGGTTAAAAGTGACACAGAAAGAACTAAAAGACGACTTGATAGCGACGAAGAGGGAATGTCAGATGGTACGAGAGGGACTGACAGCGAGGTTGGACGAGGTGGTAGAGGTAATGGAGACGAAGGACCGGCAGGTGAGGACGCACCTGGAAACGGTCAAGGTAGCCTTAGAGGATGAGCTTGAGGATACGTACCGGGGAATAAAAGAGGTGAAGCAGAAATTAGAAGAAGTGGAAGAAGGGATGAGCGAAATTAAGAAGCGACGGAGAGGGGATAAGAAAGAGATAAAAGAGGAGATAAAAGAATTGGTCCAAAGTCTGTGTTTGGATCGTGATGATGTGCTCATTAACCGGATGAGGGATTCGCAGGTGATGGAGGAGAAGCGAAGAGGAAGAGGACCCGGTGTAAGTGGTGACCAATATGGTCGTGCGTATGATGCGCCAGGGGATTTAAGGAGCTTGGGGGTCGAGATGGACCCGGGTGTTCGTGAGAGGCCGTTGGTGAAGTGTGCGACAGGTCTGGTGTGCGAAAGAGGAGGTGTGCGAGAAAGTCCGACTCTGGGGTGTGTGAGGAAAAAGTGCGTGCCAAGGAGTAGTGAGGGTGCTGGCGAGAGTGAGTCGGTCGTAGCGCGTGTGCGAGGGAGCACATGGAAGCGCGGTGTGGTAAGTGTTACAGAGGGTGTGACGGGAGAGTGTGCGCAGGAGTGTGCGCGAGAAAGGTGTGTGACGGACAGGTGCATGAGGAAAGAGTGCGCTGTCAGAAGTAAGGAAGAGTGTCCACCTGTGGTGAGTGTTACAGAGGGTGTAACGGGAGAGTGTGCGCGAGAAAGGGGTGTGACCGACAGGTGCATGAGGAAAGAGTGCGCTGTCAGAAGTAAGGAAGAGTGTCCACCTGTGGTGAGTGTTACAGAGGGTGTAACGGGAGAGTGTGCGCGAGAAAGGGGTGTGACCGACAGGTGCATGAGGAAAGAGTGCGCTGTCAGAAGTAAGGAAGAGTGTCCACCTGTGGTGAGTGTTACAGAGGGTGTAACGGGAGAGTGTGCGCGAGAAAGGTGTGTGACGGACAGGTGCATGGGGAAAGAGTGCGCTGTCAAGAGTAAGGGTGAGTGCGCTGTCAGGAATGGAGGTGAAAGTAGTGAGAGTGACATGGAGCGTGAGTTAGTTGTGACAGGTGAGCGAGGATGTACACCTGGGATGGAAGGATGCACACCTGGAATGGTAGAGCGTGAGTGGGAATGCACGCTGGAATTGGTGGTGAGGCACGTGGTTGGGTGTGCGAATGAGGGCACACCTGTGATTGTCACAGAGGAGGTGACCGAGGAGGGGGTGCGAAGCGGTGTATTGGTGAGGTGTGCGACCAACGAATGTGTGCCAAAGTGTTCGGTGGTCAGGTGTGTGACCAAGGCTGTGAGTGGAATGGGTGTACCTGGGTGTGTAAGGAAGGGTACGAGGAGCATGGGCACAGCTGGATGTGTGAGCAAGGAACGGGCTGCGGGGTGTAAGCGTCCAGGTGAAGCATCGACGTTAGACGGGATAGAGTTTAGAACGACTTATAGCCGAATCGGGCCCTCGGTGCGTGCTGGGCCTCGCTTTGAACGGCCGCGTCCGTGCTCCACTAGGCGGAGCTGGCAGCCCGATAGAAAGGGTCGTCATGGCGACCACTTTTTGGTGAGACGTGCCGGCAGGTCTAGATCGGGGCATTGGATGGCTCCACGCCGAGGTGGTGTGTGGGATCTCGGCACGGGTAAGCCCCCGTCCCTGCACCGAATGCCGGACGCATCCAGCCGCTGGCACAAAACAACCAGCATCCATTGCTTGGCTTTACGAAGCCGGGCTTTGGACAGGGATTGGCGCACCGAGAGGTATTAGTGAGTCGACTGGGTGATGAGGTTAGTGTTTTGGACCCAAAATTAGAGAAAAACAAAATTTGATGATTGGCAAAGGATTGGCAGTGGTGATTGGCAGATGATGGGCAGTGATTGGCAAATTTTTGATTTGTTGAAATTTGATGTGCAAAATTGGTAGTGAGAGACCCCCGATGTGGTGGGATGGCATCCCTGCCACCCTGCCCAAGTGGGGGGCAAAGGAGCAATAGCTTATGGGGTGTATGGCAGTGAAAACTAGCCCGGGTGGGTTAGGATATTGTGTGTAGGGATCTAGAGAAGATGACCTTAGGTAACGTTAAGGTTAGTTAGTGACTGATACCTGTAGTGGGGACGCAGGTAGATTAGTGTGGATTATAATGACGAGGGAGCGCAATAGTTAAAGGGACGACTGGGAAGCGCAAGTTTCAGAAGGGAGTAGTTAGCTGAGATGATGCTGTGTGTGTGAGGATTGAACAAGTGTGATTGCACAGGTGTGCAACTGGACAGGTGTGTGGAGCAGTGTATGAGTAGTGAGTGTTGTGGATCAGCGCGAATGCGCTTGGGGAGAGAAGGGTGCAGGTGGCACCAGGTGTGAGAGCACAGGTGTGCAGGTACAGGTGTGTGGAGAGAGTTGGAGTGAGTGGTACGGAGTGGTGTGCATGGTGCGAAGGTGTGGATGGGGGAAGAGTGGACCCCTTTCACGAGTACCCGGGGCGGGTAGTGTAAGTGTTAGGTAGAGGGTGCAGGTAAATTGTGGTTGGATATTGGCATTTGTGGTGCGGTTGCAGAATGGTGTTGTGAATGGGTGCATTAGTGTTGTGGAAATGGCTGGGCGTGTAGCCTGTTAGTGTGTGTAGTTGGTTGGGCACTCCACCACTGTGAGGATGTCGGCCAGGTGAGGCCGCAGGTGGGCTCTGGGAGCCGGTAGTTGTGAGTGGGTGCCTGAGGATCCCGGGTGTGGATCGGGCAGCCCAGTGCCAGAGAGGGCACGGAGTGGGGAGAGAGCCAGAGGGCCTTCCCCAGGTAGTTAGGTTAGGGTAAGGAGCAGGTAAGCTCGGAGGCAACTGCAGTGGTGGAGGTGTGCAGGTGGGTAGACCCACTGGGAGAGGTACACGCCGCAGCCCAGAAATTGTGCGAGGGCACCGGGAGATGAATCGGGGGAGTGAGACCCCAAATTGAAAAGCACCACAGGTTGGCCAATGGGAATTGGTTTTTAGAACCCATAGAGTAAGAGGGCCAATGGTTTGGCCGGAGAAAGACCCCGGGTAGTGTAAAGTTGTTAAAGTCATTTAGGAAATAGTTAGGATTGAAGAACCTGTCGCACCATACGCAGCCACTTACCTGTGGTGATGATGATGACTCCACACCTGTGTTTTCTTTGTTTGTGCTGCAGAAATGAGAATTGCTGTTGGATTTGTGAGACGCATCACGACGTGGATGAGACATTGGGGTGATTCCATCTCTCCCTCCCTAGGAGGGACTGATGATGAATTGGTGATGGCAAATTTTGATGTTGAGTTGGAGATGGCAAATTTTGATGAGAGTTGAAAATGGCAAATTTGATTGGTTAGGAGGGAGAGAAGACGAATTTGGTATATGGGAGGAACGGGGAAGACAGTAGGGATGTTTGTTGATTTGTAAAGTAGATGTTTATGGGTAGTGTTGTGTTGTGTGGATACAGTAAGGGGTAAGGGAGGGGCCATGTAGGTTACCTGGTGGGGGGGGGGGGGGCGTACGATAGGAACGTACCTGTCTCACCTGGTTCCCATGTGCCCCCAGTGTGCATCACCTTACATTGCGTGCACTTTTGCGCCCTTACCACCTTACTCACTTGTTTCTTCTTTTGTCTCCCACCTCCGAGGATCTGGCTTTGGGGTAGAGAGAGAGGAGAGAGAGGTGCTGGCTGCGCAGTTGTGGGCCTGCACTTTCGCTGTTTGCTGCCGGGATCGATACACCATATGGACCGCAATGTTTGTGGCCACCCACAATGGACCGCAGTTCGTTTGCGGCCAAGCACCACCCGGGGATGGACCTATGGATCAACGTGGCACCTATGCCATACAGGTGAACCACTAATAGTTAACACCACCAAGTGCACCACAAGAAGAGCAAGAGACACCTGCAGGGTTAGGGGTTGTCGAATTTATTTTTATTCCAATGAACAATGGTGACTGCACCGATTGGTGGTGGGGTGGTGCTGTTGATGCTCGGGAAGGGTGCTCTGCACGTTATTAAAGGCCGTCGGCCACAGAGCACTCGTGGGTTGGTGTATCGATGTTGGCAAGCGCGCTCTCTCTCTCTATGCATAACATCTGCATGTGTTCCTCCAAAAACAGGTCCTGGATCGTAGTGTAAATAGCAGCGTAGTCTTGTAAATAATGCTCCCTACCGGCTGTATGTTTAGTTTGAGGATTCTTTCCGGATTCGGTTATCCTGTGGGTGTGTTTCTGTGAGGAGAAGGGTGCAACGTCGCAGGGGGACATATTTACTCATTTGTGAATATCTGTAAAACTGTCGCACTCAGGGTAGAGTTAATAGTAGAGGGAACTACATTGCGTGCCACACTAAAGTAGGTAAAAATTTATCGGGTCGGGACGCCCCGAGGGTAGAGAAGGGTGCAATGTTGCGAATATGGAATTTGGCCTCCATATCCGCTTGTAAATATTCCCCTATTTTCTCCAATACTCCCCAACTTTCCCCAATCCCCCATTCCCTAGTCCCATTGCATGTAAATAACAATCAGTAGAGCCGACCTTCCCCTTATTCCCCCATTAAATGTCGTGCCCAGGTCCACCGCACCACACGTAGACAACTTTCGGACATCTTCCTAGTTATTCTTAATCTATGTCAGTTAAGGCCTCGTTTCCATTAATTATGACTCTTCGTTGCACCAGAATGTGATTATATGGCATCAGTAGTGAGTTTAGGACCTTTCCCATACCTCCTCCCATCTTCTTCCCCAAACAACAACAATAACAACAACTACAACAACAATTACAACTACAACTACGACTACAACAACAGAGGGGCGGGGAGTGTGCGTCCTCACACCGGCTCGGTTACCCGCCATGACCATGCGCTCCACGGCGTTACCCCGAAGGGGCTGGCTGTCAGCTCCTCGTCAGGGGCGGAGCCAGTAACCCCCCCACGCACCCAATGAGAAGCAACGTGCCGATTCCATCTGGGGCGGAGCTAACGAGCCGAGGGCGTGTCACTCCCCGGCGGATATACGCTGCCCCGCGCCGGATGTGACGTGAGATGCGCCTGAACTACGGAGAGCAGAGGAAGCCACCGCCACCCCCAGCGCGACGATACCTCCCCGCATCTTTGGACCGGACCGTACTGGACCCTGCTTTGAGCCAAGAGTGCACCTTGAGCCATCGATACCCGCTGTCCTTTTCATCAACCCCCGTGTGAGTCAGCCTTGTCCCGTTTGTCTGTCGTCTGTCCGGGGTTAATATAAGAGTGTGTCTAAGTGCCTGTCTTTCTGTGATTATAACTCTAGCCCCTGTAATCTGACCTTTCCGTACGAATATAATCTCCTCCGGAGGTCTTGAGAATACGAAACATTGGTGTCGTATTGTGTTATTGTAATCCAGCCGGGTGTCTTCTTTTTCTTATTGAGCCAGCATCGCGCGACTAGTCAACGTTCGGGCACAATCGGGTAACTTGTGCAGACGTGGTCATACCATAAAACCGCTCGGTAAATAACATCCAAGCCACGTCTGTAACAGTATTATGCTTCCACGTGAAATAGCTGTAGTTAAATGCCGAGGTCACCAGCGTACAGACGACGCTGTGGCCCGTGGAAACACCCGAGCCGACGAAGCAGCAGCACTAGCGGCAAACCAACAGGTTGGGTATAATATGCCAGTAGTTACGCGCAAACAGGGCGCTAAAGCGACTGCCCAGACAGACGTTCCGACATCCGCACCTACAGAGTTCGATGTAATACAATTACAAGCCGCGGCCTCAAACGTAGAACATCAAGATTGGATTAAATTGGGAGCTCAGCGCCCCGCAGAAGGACAAATGTGGACGATTAATGACAAACCCGTGGCACCGCGAGCTTTATTGCCATGGTTGGCACGCATGGCGCATCAAAATGGCCATGTGTGCCATAGGGGGGTGATGAGGCAGGTCACTTCCACCTGGGCAGCACCAGGCCTTTCGACTGTGGTTACCATGGTCTGTCGCTCGTGCGCTATATGTCAACGGCATCGGCGCCAGTGGATATGGCAGCCCTTGAATTACCTATCATGGATGACATGTTTTTAAAGTTTTGCATAGGTTTGTCCCATGTGGCACGCAGCATACATGAACGCGTTCGGGAGGCCCTACCGGAGCCAGCAAGCAAGCCTATCCACACCTTCGAGGCAGGAGATTACGTGCTGGTGAAGCATTTCACCCGTAAGACTGCGCTCGAACCAAGGTGGACGGGGCCATACCAAGTTCTTCTGATCACACCAACAGCGGTGTTTTGTGAGGGCAAGTCGTCCTGGGTACATGCCACACATTGTAAGTTGGCCATACCCACAAACACAGACACCTCAAACGCACCACCACAGATCGAGGATGCTGCACCACCGCCTGTTAGGGGTGGCAATCACACTTAGTTTAATATACTGCTTTGCCAGCACTGGGGACACGAGGGCATGGGCGAACACGGAGACATATGCATATGGCGACCAAACCGTTAAGGTCTACCGGCAGAGAGTTATCTGGGGTCAAAGGATAAATATACCCTGCTGCCATGTGAAGGAAGACGTATGGACACGGATAATGTGGAGGGCGTTGTACACAGACTCACATGGAAGGAAGACAGGTTTTGCTGCCCTCAGTCGTCTGAAGCAAGCGCCACGACAAGGCAGCGCACCAATAGTAAACATGGCCAGGCCAGGTTACAAATGGGGAAAGGACTCGAACAATTTAACCACGCATGTATTACTGAACAGCGGCACTACTCTGATACTACAATGTGAATTCATGACGTCACAGACCCCCTATGACTATAGGCCACCATGCATCTCATACATATTAATTCCGCACCGACGGATCGAAAGCAGGAAAAAGCCAAAGGAAAATACGTATTGGACAGTGACCCGTGCAATGGCGAAGGTACAGAACCGATCACGTTGTTGGATGTGCATGCATTTTCCCCACACCAGTACGACAGGAATAGAAATGGTAGTGCTGCCCCTGTCCCTACGAGATATGTGCTCAGGACCCTTGCGTACCCCATGTCTGACCACAACCTTGGAACTGATAGGCCCAAAATCCCCAGCAGTGTGTTCCCGGGAGTTTCGATATACCCCACCCATTAAGCAGGCTTTGTTAGACAAACCACCTGATCCAGTCTGGGTGACAGAGCAAAAGGGACGGGTGTGTCTTATAGGAAAGGGACACGTTCAGATGGGAACCTCGGAATGTACCCATACCCTGCCATCCGACACCAGAGGGAGAGAAAAGGGAGGCCCCCTTGTAATAACCATAGATGACCAAGCCCAGCATAACGTAACCAAGCTAACAATATCTTGGGGAGCACCAAGCGCCACCCGCGTTGAGATCAGTAAATGCATGGCCTCGGCCCTTATCCCACCCCATGGAGTGATGTTCATTTGCGGAAATAAAGCATATCCATACCTACCCGAACAGTGGGGAGGGACTTGTTATCTGGGATCCATTTTTCCCAAGGTAAATTTGGTAAATCATGTATTATTAGATGTAGGGAAGATGATTAAAAGGAAGGTATTTTCGGAAATTGGTGAAAGTAAATATGGCATTTGAATTTCCAGACACGACACAGGAAATGCGGCTATGAATAAGCCAACCATCTGAGAGATAAGGTAACTAAATGCCAATTGGTGGGACGGGGGGCTAGGAATTTGATCATGGTGTGTGTAAGAAAGTATTTTACAGGATGGAAAGTGAAGAAGCCGCCGACAACGACTATGGTTCTGACCACAAAGGCCGTCGACCTGAATGGGTCCTTCAACAAGGCAGTTGTGACCAGCGCTCCAGAAAATTGTATTGAATTTTGTGATGACTGTGATACTTGTGTTGATCCCATGTGGGAACTGGCTGCTGCCTGTATTTATGTTTGTGATGACTGTGATACTTGTGTGGCAAGAGGAGGTGGCTTTAGGGATCTATGATTCCTGGCTTGAAATCGATGAACCTATTGATGCTTGGGATTCTGATAATGATTATGATTTTAGTTGGGATGATTATACCTGTGATTTAGAAAGTGTAGGTTCTTTTAAGAGCTATTGCTATTATGCCAGCAGTAAGGAGCGGATGGCAAACATGTATCCGGAAGAACCACCCTCACCACCACTTACACCACCCAGCAATCACATGTACAAGGCTTGATGGCATTGGACGTCGATTGTTTGCCCTAATTCGCGAGGACCACGCCTGCATAAAGAGGGCCCCTAAATCTGGCTGGCAACCGGGTCGCACCTACGCCGTGACGAGGGTGGATTCGGAATCCGGCCGGGCGGCAGCAATCTCTTAAACCAGGCGCCGTCGTCGCGAATCATGGCTAACAATTCATACGTTGAATGTTAGACGGCCAGTTAGGGCCGATATCTTTCTTGAGCATGCGTGACGCTATGTCGTGCCTGGCATGTGACTAATTGGGATGCTGACCACTGGGGTATACGGTGTCTTTCCAAGGAGTTGTCTTGTAAAGACAAAGGAAGGAACTGTCAGCCATTAGGGTTTAAACCCATGACTCAATTGATCATAAAATCTGAAATTATATATCGTGCTTCTGAAAACTGATTTGAACTCAGCTGCAGACAGAGGTGAGTGGACAAAATGTGGTTTCGAGGCTCGACGTGCAGGGTGGATCCTTAGCCCAGTAAGCAAGTCCTTGAATGTATGTGCCAAACAGTAGATAATATGCTCGCGACCCACGTATAGGGAAAACATGTCGCTAAACGCCTTCTTCGCAAAGGGAATAATTAATGATATATCTTTGTAGTTTCTAGTATGTCTCCTAAAAACAAAGACGTAACCAACCTCGGGAGAAATATAGACATTACATATCCTCGATTGTTATTGTATTCAGCACGTGTATCCAATCATTCATCTACCATTTAGCCTAGTGTATGAGAATATTTTCTTCGGCCTGCGCTCGGGTCTGATATGTTTAGATAAAGAGCCAAAAAAGCTCAGCCCATCCCATGCTTACATCTGTTTGTCCAAGTTTGGCCTTCTGTAGGAAGGGACAATGGGAGGTGTTGTCGTTAAGGCCCAGGGTTTGCTATGTCTTTAGCGCAGATTCTTGTCTGATATTTTGCTATAAATGAAATGACTTTTTGCTTATTTTTTAGCGAGTGTCTTGAGGAATTGCCCGCTGCGTGTTAGGCGGTGCATTCTCGAGCCTTGCTCCACACTGTGTGTTTGTAATCGATCCCATTAAACATTGCTGCTCTGATTCTTCTTCTTCTTCCTTCCCTTGAGGTCTTCGACCGACATATATATATATATATATATATATATATATATATATATATATATATATATATATATATATATATACACAGTCACGTGAAAAAGTAAGCACACCCCATGTAAAATTTTGAATTTTTCAACATATTTCAACATACAGCTATTTGATCTTCATTTCAACAATATTGATAGATAAAGGTGATATAATATAACAAATATCATGAACATTTACATTTTGTATCCTTGGTGTTGGGATCCTGGGTTCGTAATCCCGGTCGATCGCTGAATTAACGCCAGGGGGGTTGACTCAGCCTGTCATCCTTCCAAGGTCGGCTAATTGAGTACCAGTTCACTGGTAATTCTCTGTTTGTCGTTAAAGGCGGCAAAAAGGGTTGGCGTCAGGAAGGGCATCCGGCCGTAAAACATTGCTTCAAAAAGGGGACCGAAAAACAACAACAACCACGGTTCCCGAAAAAGGCCAACCCCCGCTTTGCGGGGAAAAATGGCCTCTAAAGGTGGTTATATATATTTTATTTACATTTTGTAGTCCATTGTATAATTTAAATAAACATAAATGCAAATTTCGCATGTGGAAAAAGTAAGTACACCCCTACATTTATCACGACTTCAAATACCGAAAATTAGAATCAGGTGCACCAGATCAGGTGCAAATGATTAGAACATCGTGAGAGAGGATCTTGAATGAACCTGTCTTATTTATACCTCAGACATTTAGTTTGGTTTGCTCTTTGTTGTTGAAGTGTGCGGCGTAACTATGCCTAGATCAAAAGAGCTCTCTGAGGTCTTCAGAAAGAAGGTTATAAGATGCCTACGAGTCTGGGAAGGGATTTAAAAAGATCTCCAAACAATTTGAAATAAATCATTCGACTGTCCGGAAGATCATCTACAACTGGAGAAGATTCCAAACAACTGCCAACTTGTTCAGGCCAGGCCGCCCCAGCAAGTTCTGCCCGAGAGCAGACCGCAAGATGCTGAAAGAAGTCTCTAAGAACCCCAGAATGTCATCACGGGACCTACAGGTAGCTCTTGCCACTGTTGATGTCAAAGTGCACGAGTCTACCATTAGAAAGAGGCTGCACAAATTTGATCTACATGGGAGGTGTGCCAGGAGGAAACCTTTGCTGTCCAGAAAGAACATCAGGGCAAGACTAAAGTTTGCCAATGAACACCAAGGCAAAGACCAGCACTTCTGGAACAATGTGCTTTGGACAGATGAGTCAAAGGTAGAGCTATTTGGCCACAGTACCAGAAGACATGTTTGGTGAAAACCAAAGACAGCATTTCACCACAAGAACCTGATACCAACTGTAAAGCATGGTGGTGGAAATATTATGGTTTGGGGCAGCTTTGCTGCATCAGGGCCTGGGCAGCTCACCATCATCGAATCCACGATGAATTCTTCATTGTACCAGAGGGTGCTTGAGGATAATGTGAGGCCATCTGTCGGAAAGTTGAAGTTCAACCGAAGGTGGACCTTGCAACATGACAATGACCGTAAACACACCAGTAAATCCACCAAGGAATGGCTGAAAAGAAAGAAATGGAGGGTTCTGGAATGGCCAAGTCAAAGCCCGGATCTAAATCCCATCGAGCTGTTGTGGGGGGGATTTGAAACGAGCTGTGCATGCAAGAAACCCCTCAAACATCGCACAGCTGAAAGAATTCTGCATGGAGTGGGCAAAAATTTCTCCCAGTCGATGTCAGAGACTGGTAGACAGTTATAAGAAACGCCTACTTGAGGTTGTTTCTGCCAAAGGGGGAAATACCACCTATTAGAGCCAATCCCCCGATTGCTCAGTTTGGCCGGGCAGCCATCTCTAGGAAGAATCCTGGTTGTTCCAAACTTCTTCCATTTAATAATTATAGAGGCCACTGTGCTCTTGGGAACCTTCAATGCAGCAGAATTTTTTTTGTGGGCTTCCCCAGATCTGTGCCTCAACACAATCCTGTCTCTGAGCTCTGCAGGCAGTTCCTTCGACCTCATGGCTTGGTTTTTGCTCTGATATGCATTGTCAGCTGAGACCTTATATAGACAGGTGTGTGCCTTTCCAAATCATGTCCAATCAATTGAATTTACCACAGGTGGACTCCAATCAAGGTGTAGAAACATCTCAAAGATGATCAAGACAAATGGGAGGCACCTGAGCTAAATTTCAAGTGTCGTAGTAGCAAAGGGTATGAATACTTATGTCAATGTGATATTTCAGTTTTTTCTTTTTAATAAATTTGCAAAACTTTCTAAAATCCTGTTTTCTCTTTGTCATTATGGGGTATTGAGTGTAGATTGATGAAGGAATAAATGAATTTAAACGATTTCAGCATAAGGCTGCAACATAACAAAATGTGAAAAAGGTGAAGGGGTCTGAATACTTTCTGAATGCACTGTGCATATACATATACATATACACGATCGAGGTAACCATGCTAAGCATGGGTGGGAGGCCATAAGCAAACAGACAATGCAGAAACGGTGAATGCCAAAGCATGAAACCAATAAATTCCACATTTCTGTAGCACCTGCAGTCGCACGTCAGACATGGACACAGCAGGTTCGTAAAAGACTTACGTAAACAAAGCGACGAATGGGAAACCATGGAATCAATAAATTCCACATTCCTGTGCCACCTGCAGTCGAACATCAAGCATGGAGAGCAGGTTCGTGAAGGACTTCCACGAAAAACGTAACCCCGTCTGAATGGTTCTATACCCAGTCAATGCCGAATCTGCAAATGGCGATCCGCGAAAGTAAAGCTGAGAAAGTAGAAACCGTCATGACATTTCGTCATTCACTTGAAATATATATCTCTATTTCCATTCCAAACAGCATAACTCCAATCACAAATTAAATAGCATTAATATAAAAAATAAACTTTTACCAACATTCATGACATAAACAAATATTTTAATCCGGATGTGAAGTAGTTCTGTACGGTTGGATGAATACAATTACGAATTCAAAATCGCAATTGTATTCACTCAATTCCATTCATCAATTGATACTTTAACAAAATACTATTTTAAATAACGGTTGTATTGGGATATTATCAAACCCGATGATGGCCGTAATCTGTCCACTTCCGCATTCGTGGCAGGTTCATAATTCTCATCAAAATCGAAACAGTATCTTATTATAACTAGTGAGATACCCGTGCGTAGCATGGGTGGGAGGCCAGAAGCAAACTGGCAATGCAGAAATGGCGAATGCTAAAGCATGAAACCAATAAATTCCACATTCCTGAAGCACCCACAGTCACACGTCAGACACGGACAGCAAGTTCGTGAAGGACTTCCATGAAAAACGTTCCCGTTCGCAAACAAACGGGTACGTTCACGAACAGAAACATCAACCGTGGCTCCGTGGCGAATCTGCATATGGCGATCCACGAAATTCACGTTTAGAAAGTAGAAACCATCACGGCATGTCGTCATTCACTTGAACTCAATATCTCCTTTTTCATTCCAAACAACATAACTCCAATCACAAATTAATCACAAAATAAACTTTTAACAACATTGTTAATGTTTCCTTCATCTTCCTAAAATTCACCAAATGTCCGTTCGTCTGTCTGTCTGTCCGTTCAAAGGCACCGCAAAAACGGCTGAACCGATCGCAACGATATTTTGGGTGGGTAATCCTGGGATCTCCTGGAGTAAAATAGGCTATACTGTTTTTTCAATTTCAGCTTTGGCCTCCAGCATTTTCAGGTTTGTACTCCCGCATAACGTTACTTTCCCGGGTGCCGCACAAACGGCTGCACCAATCGCTGCACAGCTGCGCTGCACAGTTGCACCGATCGGACTTTGTGACCTCGGACAAAGACCTTTTATAAGGACATGGGTTGAATCCCTGCTTGAGAGAATGCCAACCCCCTTCCCGCCATCACGGTCATCTCTCCAACTCACAATCCCATGAGATATGCGGAAAGCAGACCCAAAACCAATTATCTTCTTTTTGATTCATATATAAACATCATTAAAAGTAAATAATGACCTCGGCCAAAGTTCAAACAACATGGGTTAAATCTCTACATGAGAGAATTCCACATAGCTATTTGGGCGGTGTATAAGCCAAAGGATCGCTGTCTCCATCGATCTTGCCAAGGCCGTAACACATATCGGCTCAAAATCCTTTTAACTGTTGACTTAGTAGTTTTTACGATGAAGGAAACGCGTATCGGGAGTACAAACTACATAGCGATTGTGAATGTGACAGTTCTGAGGCGTCTTTTGCTTCGCATCGAATTATTCATAACATTCATTCATTCATTTAATGATCATTACGCTCATTCTTACGCTCATTAAACGTTCATTAAACGATTACGAAAATAAAAACGAAAAACATTACGAAATTACGTTCACACCGTCACATCAAATACTACCGTGAACACAAACATCGTCACAATGAAAACATCGTCACAAACGTAACGTTACGTAATTTAAACCGTGAACACATCGAATATTGTAGAGCCCATTGCCCAAATTTGAAACACAAACGACAACAACAACATGCATTTTAAGGCCATTTTCCCTGCTAGGGCGGGGGTTAGCCTTGCGGTCCCCATGACAATCTTCTCCATTTTGCCCTATTTTCTGCATCTCTCCTTGTTAACCCCCTTGCCCGCATTTCTTCTTCCACCATCTTTAGCCAAGTCTTTCTCGGTCTTCCCCGTCCTCTACTTCCTTCTACATTCATTTCCATCACTCTTCTCAACCAGTCACTTTCATCCTTCCTCAACACATGACCAAACCATCTCAACCTGTTCCTCTTCACAGCATCAATCACAGGCTCTATTCCCATCATCTTTCGCAATTCATCATTTGTCTTCCTCTCTCTCAACGATACTCCGCACATCCACCGAACCATTCGCATTTCCACCCTTTCCAGCCTTCGTTGCTGCTCTACATTCATGACCCATGTCTCGCTCCCATAAATCATAACACTTCTCACACATGCAGCATACACCTTTCCCTTCAGCTTCAACGACACTCCCCTCCTCATCAGCACATCACTCAGTTCCAGAAACTTCTTCCATGCACATCTCACTCTAGCAACCGTTGCCGAGTCTGATCCACCTTCTCCATTCAGCATGTCTCCGAGGTAGCAAAATGTTTTCACACCTTCCAGCTTCACGCCGTCTCCAAGATCCAACTCAACATTTCCTCCATCTGCAGCTCCCTCTGTGCACACCTCACATTTGAATGTAGCTGCCACACTGGTTAATGACCCTCTCAGACCACTACATTTTTGATGAACCACTCAGCGCACATTGTACATTGAATGGAGTTCACTCCGACACCCTTCCTGCACACAGCACATGGCCACTTCCCAGTTCTTTCCACCTCACCACATGCTTTACCACTTGCCATCATCTTTGTCTTTCCTATATTCACCTTCAGACCTTTTGTCTCCATACATTCCTTCGACTTGTTCATCTTTTCCTTCAGTTCATCCATACTTTCCTCAATCAACACCAGATCATCTGCACACAACTCCCACGGTAAACCCTCCTTTACGGTCTGAGCCAGCCTCTCCATCACAGCTACAAATAGTAGTGGACTTAGTACCGACCCCTGATGCACTCCCACCTTCACCTCAAACTCACCACTGTTCCCGTCCTTCGTCCTTACAGCTGTGCGTGCTTTTTTGTACATTGCCATCACAACTCTGATCAACCATTCCTCCACTTCTAACTTCCTCAATGCCCATGTCAATACTTTGCGTGGAACCCTATTGAATTCTTTCTTCAGATCAACAAGCCCAAGAAACAACTTCTTCCTCTTCTCCATGTACTTCTCCTGCAACTGCCTCACAATAAAGAGCGCGTCTGTCGTTCCTCTTCCTGGCATAAATCCAAACTGCATTTCATCGATCTTCACCTTCTTCCTTATCCTCCTCTCCAACACCCTTTCCAATACCTTCATTCCATGCTCCAATAACTTTATCGCTCGGTACGAGCCACACGAGGGTACTCAGTTCCCAATCCACTGGAATGCGACCTTCTTTCACCACCAGATTACAGATCTCTACCATTCTCTTCACACCCCAACTTCCTGCTGCCTTCAACATGCCTCCCACAACTCCCGTCGGCCCTCTCGCTTTGCACTCTTCATTGCTTTTATCGCTTCCTCAACTTCCTACTCAGTTATCTTCTCTGCCGGTCCTAAAACTGGGTTACTCTCGATGTTGCCATCCCATTCATTCTCTGTATTCAACAGCATTTCCATATATCTTTTCCATCTTCCTTTAATTCCATCTGGGTCCACAACGATTTGTCCCACTTCATCCTTCAAGCAACTCACCCCCATCACATCACACCTCTCTTTCGCTATCTGCTTTGCAATCCTGAATACCGCTCTCTGACCCTCTTCCGAATCCAAGCGTTCTCCAAACATTTTCCTACATGTCTCTTGCGCCTTTGCTACCGCTTTCTTTGCAGCCTTCTTGGCTGCCTTATAACTTTCATGCTCTGCTTTTTCTGCTCCCATACCCTTCGCCTTCTGCCACTCCTTGAACTTCTTCCTCTTCTTGTCAATCCTCTTTCCAACTTCATCATCCCACCACCATGTTTCCGAGTGCCTCGGTGGTCCTTTTGTCCATCCACATACCTCACAAATGGCTCCCAACAGACTATCTTTCCTTGACATCCAACCACGTCAAGCTCAACCACATCATCCTCTACCCTACTCAGCCTCTCTTTTAATGCCTCCCTTACTGTCACCTCTTTCAACCTCCACACCTTCATTCTCGGTTTGGTACTTCACCCGCCGAGCTCTCCTCGCACCTTTCACCCTTATGTCGCAGACAACCAAGTGGTGCTGTGAAACAGCCTCCTCCCCCGGGATCACCTTTGTGTCCCGGAGGTGCCCCCTATCTCACCTACACACCATCAGGTAGTCAACAGTTGTCGTCGACCCACCTGACGTGTATGTAACAAGCTTATTATCCCCTTTCTGGAACTGAGTATTACAAATCAACAAATCAGCTCCATCAGCAAACTCCAAAATCCTTTCACCTTCTCTATTTCTCACACCATATCCATAACCCCCATGAACTCCCTCAAAACCATCCATACTCCTTCCCACATGTCCATTTAGGTCTCCTCCTACCACAACAACTTCCTCATCTTTCACGTTTTCCATCAGCTTCTCTATCGCACACCAGAACTTGTCCTTCTCTTCATCGCTCCGACCAACCTGCGGAGCATATCCCGAGATGACGTTCACCAAGAGCTTTCCAATCATCATTTTCACCATCATCAACCTATCATTCACTCTAGTCACACTCACCACACTGTCTACAAACTCCTCAGAAAACAGGACACCAACACCATTCATGCCCTCTGGGCACCCTTGCCACACAAACTTGTATTTCTGTCCCTGCCTACCCTTCACCATTGTCACACCACTTCCCTTCCATCTCGTCTCTTGCACACAACATATGTCCACTCTTCTTCTGATCAAAACTTCCACCACTTCTCCTAATCTTCAGAATCATTGGAATCTCCCGCGATGAAGCTAACTCCAAGGGCCTCTCACTCACTCACCGCAGGCAGGTTGGTGGTCTTTCCGTCTTCTACCGACTCCTCTCTGGCCTTGCCCCCCCAGCTCTCTCTGGGCTCTGTCCAGCAAATATTCCTACAGGTCACACAAGATCTGCCTGCAACCCTCTTATGGTTAAACTGCCAAAATCCAGACTCTCTGCTCACCTTCACTCCGTCATTCCTCTTTTCTCCCGCCTCTGGAACACACTCCCTCACTCTCTTCAATCCCACTCCACCCTCCAGGTCTTTAAAACAGCTGTTCACCACCATCTCTTATCTTCCCCCATCCAAAACATTGATCTTCTCTATCCCCGCTAATTTCACCCCAATTCCACTTTTTTGAAATACCAACTTCTGTCCTGGAAGTCCTTGGTGTCCTTGTGTTTGATACTTCTGCCACCCACCTCCCCCCAAGCCCTCTCCCTCCCACATATCTCCCTGCTCTTAAATGTTGTGTGCCCTCAAGTGTTTGTGTGCTTCCCCTTCTCTTGTCTTGCGCTCCCTCTTTTTATATATTTTGTTTGTCTGGTTGATTTGTTTGTGAAGTAAATGTCAGCTCTTTCACGAGACTCGATTCAGTATACAAAAAAAAAAGAAAAAAAAGATGTCCCTACATTCCATGTCCCAAATCTCAGAAACCGATCTCCACTTCAGGCTGTACCCTGCCCATATGTAGTTGTAATTGTCATGGTTCTCTTTTTGAGGCAATGTTTTTATGGCCGGATGCCCTTCCTGACGCCAACCCTCTTCGACACCTCTTACGACACGCAGGGATACGGTGTACCTATTATAACCAGGGTACACACCGTTCCAAATTTGAAACACGATGGTGTAGCGGTTACCGCTGGATGTACATAATCGCCTTGCACCGGCCAGAACACGGCCAGACGCGCCTCTCCCGGGCATGCCCGGACTCACTGTTCCCGGGCACGCCCGAACCTCCCGGGCACGCCCGGTCTCGTCTTTCCCGGGCATGCCCGCTCTCGTCTTTCCAGGGCTCGCCCAGAGCGTCCGGGCATGCCCGCTATCGCCTTTCCAGGGCTCGCCCAGAGCGTCCGGGCATGCCCACTATCGCCTTTCCAGGGCTCGCCCAGAGCGTCCGGGCATGCCCGCTCTCGCCTTTCCAGGGCTCGCCCAGAGCGTCCGGGCATGCCCGCTATCGCCTTTCCAGGGCTCGCCCAGAGCGTCCGGGCATGCCCGCTATCGCCTTTCCAGGGCTCGCCCAGAGCGTCCGGGCATGCCCGCTATCGCCTTTCCAGGGCTCGCCCAGAGCGTCCGGGCATGCCCGCTATCGCCTTTCCAGTGCTCGCCCAGAGCGCCCGGGCACGCCCAGCCTCGACTTGCCATGCCGCAGCCAAACACGCCCGGGCAGGTCCAGACTCGCCTTTCCAAGGCTCGCCCTTGACACCCGGCATGCCCGGTATAGCTTTTGCCGGGCAAACTTCCCGACATAAATGTGTATATATATTGCTGCCCGATAAACGGGCTGGTCAGAATACCTGAGCTGTTTTGTTTCAATAAAGCAACTCGGACGAATTCCGTCTTTGGTCGCGTCAATTCTTTCGACTCGCGTTGGAGCGCAGTTCCTTCAATGGAATATTTACCGATATGAACAGTGATGTGGCTTTTATTGAAATTCTACAAATACTATTTAGATTTTGATGATTTGCGTGTGATATGATTTAACGGATGTTTATATAAATCGTAAAAAAAATAATTTTAAAAAGCCTTCAATTTCTGATATTTTGCCTTTTTATTTGGGCCCCCCAATTGAAGCCCCACCTGTAGGGCAAGTACCGTTGCTAGTTTGGTGAATTATAGTAAGATACTTCTGCTCCGATGATAGACAGCAATATCTACCTCTTTTTGTTCTCATCGGTGATCTGGTTCTCCTTACAATAGTCAATAGAACGAATGTCTCTCAAGCGCTATACAAAATAAATGAATTATTATTAATGTAGGCCTCCCAGGACTCTCTCTCCGGCTGAAACTCGTTCAATTTTCCATAAACCGCCATTTCAAGAATGTAGTTTTCCTCGTCACCAATTATGTAATGTCCCCAGGATCCAGTATCACTTCTTGAAGTTCATTAACAAAAGTTTATTGCAAGCGAAAACCAAAATCATTTAGCAGGCAGTAGTAATCACAACAAACATTTCCATTACCGGCATGACGCGCTCGCTAAGCTCCACACTTCCGGATCCGGATGTATATTTTTAAAACTTCAAATATCACATTAAAGCAAATTAACACAATTAACTTACAACAATATCTCACGGTTTCACCACCACACCACACTCAACACCTCTGAGGAAGAGAACTAGTTTGCTCTCAAAACGTCAGGTGGTTTGTTTTTTTATGAAGAAGGCTCTTGGCACAGACGATGTATTCCATCGAGGACAGGCTTAAGAAAGAATTTTTCAAGATAAAAATCCTTTTTTTTAAAGATTAATAAAAAGATAAATTATTTTACTGCTCAGTGTGCTATCTTTTACTATATATATGTATCCCATCTCCCATAGGGGAAGTGAGGATTGGTCCCGGGTAGACCAATGTGAAGAACTTCTCGAAACCCCAAAACAGCTCCAGTTCCTGAGGGAACAAGCAAGTGACGTGAAAAACGACAGACAGGAGGGGAATAAAGGACAATAGAAGGTTCCCCAGATGGGTGAATCACAGCACACTATGGATTAAGGACAATAAGGTGACACATACGCACTATGCAGTGAGTAAACATAGTAAACACCATATACGCCATGCACATCTGCGCAGTGAGCACTGGCCATAATCATATTATTCCTGTGTTAGCAAACCTTCACTGGCTACCTGTGCATCAATGAGTGATCTTCAAGCTACTGGTATTAGTGTACAAAGGACTAAATGCAGAGTCCGCCAAATTGTGCATTCGTGACTGATTTTCTCGCCCCCAGCTTAAGAGGTCTCAATGATCTGCCGCAGATCCGACCTCGCACAAACAAAACATGCGGTGACAGAGCATTCCCTGTGGTGGCTCCATCATTGTGGAATGCATCCAGCAACTATTTTATTCATATTTTAGAACTGTGATGAAAGTTGTGCCAAATACATACCAGTAGTCCAGTATATGATTACTATTGTACATAGCACATAAAAATGAAATTGCATTGTGCTCTATAAATAAATTAATAATAATGTTTTTATAACATTTCTTTTATTCAGATGGCTAGTAAAAGTGGTACGGGTACTGGTGGTGTGAAGCCCAAAACCAGAAAGGACAATGAAGTGTGGTTGATTGGTCCCACTTCTGAGGAACTGCGTGAAAGAAAGCTTCCTTCTGCTCGGGAGGTCCTCAGTGTGTTCTTTTATCTCTACAAGAATGAAAAATTAACTGTCAAGGAAAGTTGCAAAAAAGTAATCAAGAAGTAAAAAAGTAATCAAGTATGTCTTCCCTTCTGGGAGAAAGGCCGGATCACAACGTGCACAGAAATACATGCAAGAGAAAGATTAGAAAAGTTGTTTGTACGGTGGAAAGGACTTCAGAAGGCAGCTTTGAGGAGAACAGACACCCAGGTGAAGAAAGAAGATGAGTTCCGAGCAGATCGAGACAAACTGTTTGATATAGCACACACAAAAGCGCTGGAAATGATTTCTATTGCAGAAGACCGTGCTTTTCTGTTGGCACAAAGAGATGGACGAAGAGGCTACCTCGGTTCGATTGATATGGAACTTGCTGCAAAAGAAGAGAGAATTGAAAAGCGGAAACAAGAGGAGCAAGCTCGTGCTGACAAGGCTAAACTGCCAGCTTCTGCAACTTCAGGGACATCTAGAGTTTAGTTGTCACAGACACATTTTAGGCATTGCTATAAAGCTTTTTAGTTGAACAAAAGTGGTTAATTTCATGCATCGTTTGTATTAACATTAAATAACAAATACACTATATTGTACTGTATACTGTTGTGAGCTCAATCTGCAATGGCTTTGTGGAACCTCCAAACATTATCCAATCTATACCAAATTTTGTATTCTAACTTCTTTCAGACTATGTAAAGAAATGGCAAGGTGGTTGCAATAAAATCTTCAACTTCATTTTTCGGGACCACCCTATATATATATACAGTATATATTGTTGCGGATCCCGGGTTCGTCGATGTACTAAGGGGGGTTTATGCCCTGCTCCCCCTCAAACTCCGGGCCCACTGAGGCCGCCGTCCACGACTAAGTTTGTGGTTGACGGATTGCTAAGCAATTCTGATCGCCAATTTCCCAGTCACGCGTCGAAGAGTTTACTGGTCAATATTCCCAAATACCTTCAAGACACGTGACCGGAGAAACCGGGGATCGAACCCTCGCTTTCACACACCTTATTCAATTGCATGCCGAGCGGACTTGCACGGTGTGGAAAGCGGCGTTACCTCACGAGATTTATGGACTTGAATCTAGCCAAATTCGGTCTCGGATGATGCTCGGCCAATGGAGAAAAGACGTATCCGAACAGGTTGGAAAGTAACCAAATGTACAGCCTTTTATTTTGAAGGCACAGAGAATAGACAAAAGATACAGCTTATCAATTCTTACTTAATAATAAACCCCACTGGCGCCTTCACACTCTGACACACTCACTCAGGGAATAACACTCTGGTTAAGGGCGTACCGATGTACGTGCAGGGATTGCCTTGCAATTGCCACGTGGTCTGGTGTGCGCAGTTCGCAGTTCAATACCCAATCCGGATGTGCAGCCTGGATGAGGTGAGGTCTGAAGGACGAACCGCCACCTCAAAGTTAGCACGGAAGAAACTTCAGCACAGGTAGATAAACTTCAGCGCAGGTTGACCTAGATTCAGCGCAGGTGGGACGAGCTTCAGCTTCAAGGTGAGTGGCGGGAGAAACCAACGCTTGCAGGTCAGCCTGATCAGAGCGAGAGATCAGTGAAGAATCGATGGGTGTCGACGAAGAACACAAAGGCCAAACACGTGTCGTGGGAGGAACGAAAAAGCAAGCGAGGTCTCGTCGTGGGCGTGGCGAAAAAGGCAAGAGCTCAGGTGTGTCATCGACGAAGTCCCAAAAAGCAAGAGAATGATAATCCGCTGGACTGGGGTTTTATCAGACTCGCCCACGCCCTTCAAAATGTTCCACAGCCTCCCATTGGCTGAGATTTATCGCATGCTGGCCTTCAATCCTTCCTCCTTCTCAGAAGGTTTTAGTCCTTCTTCCTCCTTTCATTCAGGGCTCCATCTTTGGCCACGCCTTCCTACACATCTAAATGGCTTCCCTTAACCAACGAAGGTTTGAAGATCCTGCCTAACTCAACGCATATTTGGTCTTTATTACTACACAATGGGAAACGGCTAATCTTTACATTCAATAAGACATAACTAACTACTGCTGGCTACATGTTGTCGTGCAATTGACTACAGGGGGTTTGCCTTTCTGGCACAACCACAACACTAGCCCCTCCTCTCACCGAGACTCGACCCGAGTCGTCCACATGGAGTGGCTGGGGTGAGCTGGCATTCATTTTAACATTACTATTAGTGTGACACGTGGATGCGATTCCCCTAACATTTTAAACTCTAATCCCAATGTGTGCGACATTTTTTTATTTTTTTTATTTAAATGTACATTTTTAAACTAAATATGTCCCTCCTAATGGGTTGAGAAACTACCTAAAAGATTCACACCCACAACCTTATACTGTTCACGTATTGCCGGAATTTTGAAACGAAACACATAACCGGTGGGCAACATTTTTACATTTTACACTACACACAATTTATTTTACCAAAAACTATGACCCAGGACCTGGACTTGAGGAATAAAACTTGGAGCACTTGTTGCCGGAGTCACCTTCTTGTTGCTGGAGTGGCTTCTTGCCTTGGTAAGCGGGCTAACAAAACCAGCTGGCCCTGACCGGCATACAGGCCATTTCAAGATCAGGGCCATCTAAATCTTCACAATTGCACACATGGATCACTTTTTTTATTTCGTGAGCGGGGCCACTTGACAAGTGGTCCAAATGTGTGGCGTCAGTGCCACTCAACAGGTGATCCATGTGTGGCAAGATGATGAGACAGCCAAGAGGTGAAACCATGGAGATGGGTGTGGCCACATAGCCTGTGGTCCATAACGGGTGAATGATGGGATGATGGGAGTGAGCGATGAATGGCAGCAAGATGGCCTTCAAGATGGCCTTCCACAGCAAGAACTTGGCCTTCCGCTGAACTTGGGGACGACTAAGAAGAAGACCTTTGTTGGTCAAAAGCTTGTCGAAAATTAAAGATCGACCGTCCTGAAGCTACGCCCGCGTCTGATTTAATCTCCCGATTATATATATACATATATACACACATACACACGGATAGGATACTTCAAAACAAAAAGAAAGAAAAGAGCTCACATAATGACTTCCAAAAGATCTGCATGTCCTCCTTCGCCAGGATCTAAATCTTGCTTTACATGATCAGCATGTGTGTGTGTGTGATTATATATATATACAGACTTGGCATTTAATATGGAATATTTTTTTTTTCTTGACTTGGGTTTACTTTCTTAACTCAGTATATCAATCTGGTGAGTTTCTTTTGCACTTTGGTGATTTATTTGTTAAAAGAACCATGTCACTGATTGTCTGTCGCAGCAAGAAGTCAACAACAGGATTATATCACAGATGGCGTGGCAAAATGTACGGACAGGTGCATTTGATGATTCGCTTCACAGTCGGGTATACAAGGGTTGTTGCGTTCTGTATTAGTGGAAAACAACTGTTGCACGTCTCCAAAAGTTATTGCCGCTTCCTCTGGAGATGGTCCGTCAACTCGACAATGCTGTTTGTCATGGAGTGGTGGCTTTACGAAATTACGGCATGAAACAGCGTGCTATTGCTCGGCAGTATGGCATCACTCAAGGTCAGGTGTCAAGGATCCTGAAACGAAATGCTCAGAGGGGTGTCCCTACTCCAATACCGAGGCCAGGACGTCCCTGCAGAACCACAAGGAGGGATGATCGCCAGCTGTACCGGTTAGTCCGCAATGGCTGTACCAAGTCAGCTAATCGGCTTCGGGCTGAGTGGCAGCAACTGACAAATGTGCCTGTATCCAGAAGGCGAGTCAATCAACGACTGGTTCAAGCAGGCTATCGTGCCAGGCGTCCCCTGAGAAAGCCACGCCTGACCAGACAACACCACCAGCGCCGATTGCAGTGGGCCAGAGAGCACCGTCAATGGCAGCCAGGACACTGGAATCACGTGATCTTCAGTGACGAGTCTAGATTTCTGGTCTATCGTCAAGATGGCCGCGTCCGAGTGCGCAGACAAGTGCATGAAGCCAACAACAAAGATTGTATAGTGCCAAGAGTCCAAGCTGGAGGTGGTGGGGTGACCGTTTGGGCTGCTTTTCATGCAGGGGGCAAAACTGACCTGGTTGTTCTGAATGGAAACCTGAACTAGTTCAAGTACAGGGCCATTCTGGAAGAAACATTGCTTCCATTTGCTCGTGCAGCCTTTCGAGGAAACTTTGTCTTCCAAGATGAAAATGCACGGCCTCATCGTGCTCGCATGATCCAAAACTTTCTTGCTGACCGTGGTGTAGCGCATATGGAGTGGCCTGCCATGTCCCCAGATATGAATCCGATAGAGAACTTGTGGGCAGAATTAACGCGTCAAATCGACCACTTGGACCAGCAGCCGACCTCTGTGCGTGAATTGCAGCAGGCTATTGTCACTGCATGGCAAGCGATTCCTATCCAAACCTTGGCAAATCTCGTGAACAGCATACCGCAACGTGTACGTGTTCTCCTGAATGCTCGTGGGGGTTACACGAAGTACTGAACTGTAATTTTACTGTCCGTAATCCCAGTCGTAATATAACTTTTGTTTTTGTTAAAAAAATTTTGGCTAATGTGCAAAATAAAGAGATACTTCTGGAAAACGTACAGAAGTTTAACACAGTACTGTCCGTGAATTGAGTTCGATTTCAGTTTACATCACTTTCAAGGATCAATTTATTTGTTTCAAAATGTCAAATGTGGTTTTTGTTTCTTTTAAAGGTCACATTAACAAAATCTAGAATAAATTCAACATAATTCCAATGAACTTTTGGTTCTAAGACATCTTGAAAAGTAAGTTCACCCCCACAAAAAAAATTCCATATTAAATGCCAAGTCTGTATATATATGTATATATATATATATACAGTACATATATATACAGACTTGGCATTTAATATGGTCTGTATATATATGTATTGTTACAGACGCGGTTGTGGATGTTAGTTTACCGAGCGGTTTGGTATGACCGCGTCTGCACAGTTTACCCGATTATGCTCGAACGTTGACTAAGTCGCGCTATGCTAAATCAATGATGGAAAAGACACAACGGCTGGATTAAAATGACACGACACCAAGGGTTCAGTTCTCAAGACCTCCGGAGGAGGTTATATTAGGGCGGAAGGTCAGATTACAACGACAAGAGGGACAGCATAGGAAGATAGGCACTTAGACACAGTCTTGTATAGCCCCGACAGACGACAGATAAACGGGACAAAACTGACTCACACGGGGATTGATGGCAAGGAGGGGCAGGTCTTCGATGGCTCAAGGTGCACCTTGGCTCAGGGGCAAAATCGACCCGGTCCAGTCCAAAGATGCGGGGAGGTCTCACTCAGCGCTCGGAGGTGGTGACTTGTCTTCTTCAAGCTGGGGGCGCATCTGACCTCACATCCGGTAAGTGGCCGCGTATATCCGGTGGGGAGTGACACGCCCTCGGCTCGTTAGCTCCGCCCCAGATGGAATCGGCCCGTTGCTTCTCATTGGGTGCGTGCGGGGGGGGTTACCGGCTCCGCCCTTGACGAGGGGCTGACAGGGAGCCCCTTCGTGGTAACCCCGTCGGAGCGCATGGTCAATGGCGGCTAACCGAGCCGGTGTGAGGACGCACACTCCCCCGCGCCGCGCCGCCCCCATTCTCCTCTGTTGTTGTAGTTGTAGTTGTAGTTGTTGTTGTTGTTGTTGTTGTTTCATGGGGAAGATAGGAGGAGGTAAGGGGAGGTCCTAAACTCACTACTGGTGCCATACAATCACATTCTGGTGCAACGAAGATTCAGAATTAATGGAAACGAGTCCTTAACTGACATAGACTAAGAATAACTAGCAAGATGTCCGAAAGTTGTCTACGTGAGATGCGGTGGACCTGGGCACGACATTTAATGGGGGAAAAAGGGGAAGGTCGGTTCTACAGAGTGTTGTTTACAGACAATGGGACTAGGGAATGGGGGATTGGGGATAGTTGGGGAGTATTGGGGAAATAGGGGAATATTTACAAGCGGATATGGAGGCCAAATTCCATATCCGCAACATTGCACCCTTCTCTACGCTCGGGGCGTCCCGACCCGATAAATTTTTACCTATTTTAGTGTGGCACTCAGATGTAGTTCCCTCTACTATTAACTCTACCCTGAGTGCGACAGTTTTACAGATATTCACAAATGAGTAAATATGCCCCCCTGTGACGTTGCACCCTTCTCCTCACAGAAACACGCCCACAGGATAACCGAATCGCGGAAAGAATTCGCAAACTAAACATACAGCCGGTAGGGAGCATTATTTACAAGACTACGCTGATATTTACACTACGATCCAGGACCTGTTTTTGGAGGAACACATGCAGATGTTATGCATAGAGAGAGCACGCATGCCAGCATCGATACACCAACCCACGAGTGCTCTGTGGCCTTACGGCCTTTAATAATGTGCAGAGCACCCCATCCAAGCACCAAAAGCACCACCCCAGCACCAATCGGTGCAGTCACCATTGTTCAATGAATAAAAATAAATTCAACAACCCCTAACCCTGCAGGTGTCTCTTGCTCTTCGTGTGGTGCACTTGGCCTTCTGGCTTCTTTAAAAATAAAGAAAGGCGCCAACCGCGTCCATTTCTTTATTGTGGCCGTCAGGGGGCCAACTATTAGTGGTTCACCTGTATGGCATAGGTGCCACGTTGACCCATAGGTCCATCCACAGGTGGTGCTTGGCCGCAAAAGAACTGCGGTCCATTGTGGGTGGCCACCAACATTGCGGTCCATATGGTGTATCGGTCCAGGCAGCAAGCAGCGAAAGTGCAGGCCCACAACTGCGTAGCCAGCACCTCTCTCTCCTCTCTCTCTACCCCAAAGCCAGATCCTCGGAGGTGGGAGACAAAAGAAGCAGACAAGTGAGTAAGGTGGTAAGGGCGCAAAAGTGCACGCAATGTAAGGTAATGCACACTGGGGGCACATGGGAACCAGGTGAGACAGGTACGTTCCTACCGTATGCTCCCCCCCACCAGGTAACCTACATGGCCCCTCCCTTACCCCTTACTGTATCCACAAAACACAACACTACCCATAAACATCTACTTTACAAATCAACAAACGTCCCTACTGTCTTCCCCGTTCCTCCCATAAACCAAATTCGTCTTCTCTCCCTCCTAACCAATCAAATTTGCCATTTTCAACTCTCATCAAAATTTGCCATCTCCAACTCAACATCATAATTTGCTATCACCAATTCATCATCAGTCCCTCCTAGGGAGGGAGAGATGGAATCACCCCAATGTCTCATCCACGTCGTGATGCGTCTCACAAATCCTCACAGCAATTCTCATTTCCTGCACACAGAACAAAGAAAACACAGGTGTGGAGTCATCATCATCACCACAGGCAAGTGGCTGCGTATGGTGCGACAGGTTCATCAATCCTAACTATTTCCTAAATGACTTTAACAACTTTACACTACCCGGGGTCTTTCTCCGGCCAAACCATTGGCCCTCTTACACTATGGGTTCTAAAAACCAATTCCCATTGGCCAAACTGTGGTGCTTTTCAATTTGGGGTCTCACTCCCCCGATTCATCTCCCGGTGCCCTCGCACAATTTCTGGGCTGTGGCGTGTACCTCTCCCAGCGGGTCTACCCACCTGCACACCTCCACCACTGCAGTTGCCTCCGAGCTTACCTGCTCCTTACCCTAACCTAACTACCTGGGGAAGGCCCTCTGGCGCTCTCCCCACTCGGTGCCCTCTCTGGCACTGGGCTGCCCGATCCACACCCGGGATCCTCAGGAACCCACTCACAACTACCGGCTCCCAGAGCCCACCTGCGGCCTCACCTGGCCGACATCCTCACAGTGGTGGAGTGCCCAACCAACTACACACACTAACAGGCTACACGCCCAGCCATTTCCACAACGCTAATGCACCCATCCACAATACCATTCTGTCACCCGCACCACAAATGCCAATATCCAACCACAATTTACCTGTACCCTCTACCTAACACTTACACTACCTGCCCCGGGTACTCGTGAAAGGGGTCCACTCTTCCCCCATCCACACCTTCGCACCATGCACACCACTCCGTACCACTTACTCCAACTCTCTCCACACACCTGTACCTGCACACCTGTGCTCTCACACCTGGTGCCACCTGCACCCTTCTCTCCCCAAGCGCATTCGCGCTGATCCACAACACTCACTACTCATACACTGCTCCACACACCTGTCCAGTTGCACACCTGTGCAATCACACCTGTTCAATTCTCACACACACGGCATCATCTCATCTAACTACTCCCCTCTGAAACTTGCGCTTCCCAGTCGTCCCTTTAAACTATTGCGCTCCCTCGTCATTATCATCCATACTAATCTACCTGCGTCCCCACTACAGGTATCAGTCACTAACTAAACTTAGCGTCACCTAATGTCATCTTCGCTAGATCCCTACCAATATAACCTAACCCACCCGGGCTAGTTTTCACTGCCATACACCCCATAAGCTATTGCTCCTTTGCCCCCCATGGGAAGGGCGGCAGGGATGCCAGCCTTACCCACCGGGCCCATCGCTCACTACCAATTTTGCACATCAAATTTCAACAAATCAAAAATTTGGCCAATCACTACCCATCATCTGCCCATCATTACTGCCAATCCTTTGCCAATCATCAAATTTTGTTTTTCTCTAATTTTGGGGCCAAAACACTAACCTCATCACCCAGTCTACTCACTAATGCCTCTCGGTGCGCCAATTCCTGTCCAAAGCCCGGCTTCGTAAAGCCAAGCCATGAATGCGGGTTGTTCTGTGCCAGCGGCTGGATGCGTCCGGCACTCGGTGCAGGGACGGGGGCTTACCCGGGCCGAGATCCCACGCACCATCTCGGCGTGGAGCCATCCAATGTCCCGATCTCAACCTGCCGGAATGCCTCAACAAAAAGTGGTCGCCATGACGACCCTTTCTATCGGGCTGCCCGCTCCGCCTAGTGGAGCACGGACGCGGCCGTTCAAAGCGAGGCCCAGCACGCACCGAGGGCCCGATTCGGCTAAAAGTCGACCTAACCTCTAACCCGTGTAACGTCGATGCTTCACCTGCATGCTTACACCCCGCAGCCCGTTCCTTGCTCACACATCCAGCCGTGCCCATGCTCCTCGTACCTTTCCTTACACACCCAGGTACCCTCATTCCACTCACAGCCTTGGTCACACACCTGACCACCGAACACTTTGGCACACATTCGTTGGTAGCACACCTCACCAACACACCTCTTCGCACCCCCTCCTCTGTCACCTCCTCTGTGACAATCACAGGTGTGCCCTCATTCGCACACCCAACCACGTGCCTCACTACCAATTCCAGCGTGCATTCCCACTCACGCTCTACCATTCCAGGTGTGCATCCTTCCATCCCAGGTGTACATCCTCGCTCACCTGTCACAACCAACTCACTCTCCTTGTCACTCTCACTACTCTCACCTCCATTCTTGACAGCGCACTCTTTCCTCATGCACCTGTCCGTCACACACCTTTCTCGCGCACACTCTCCCGTTACACCCTCTGTAACACTCACCACAGGTGTGCATTCTTCCTTGCCTTTGACAGCGCACTCTTTCCCCATGCACCTGTCCATCACACACCTTCCTCGCGCACACTCTTGCGCACACTCTCCCGTCACACCCTCTGTAACACTCACCACACCGCGCTTCCATGTGCTCCCTCGCACACGCGCTACGACCGACTCACTCTCGCCAGCACCCTCACTCCTTGGCACGCACTTTTTCCTCACACACCCCAGAGTGGGACTTTCTCGCACACCTCCTTTTTCGCACACCAGACCTGTCGCACACTTCACCAACGGCCTCTCACGAACACCCGGGTCCATCTCGACCCCCAAGCTTCTTAAATCCCCTGGCGCATTATACGCACGACCATATTGGTCACCACTTAGACCGGGTCCTCTTCCTCTTCGCTTCTCCTCCACCACCTGCGAATCCCTCATCCGGTTAATGAGCACATCATCACGATCCAAATACAGACTTTGGACCAATTCTTTTACCTCCTCTTTTATCTTTTTCTTATCCTCTCTCCGTCGCTTCTTAATTTCGCTCACCCCTTCTTCCACTTCTTCTAATTTCTGCTTCACCTCTTTTATTCCCCGGTACGTCTCCTCAAGCTCGTCCTCCAAGGCTACCTTGACCGTTTCCATGTGCGTCCTCACCTGCCGGTCCTTCGTCTCCATTACCTCTATCACCTCGTCCAACCTCGTTGTCAGTCCCTCACGTACCATCTGACATTCCCTCTTCGTCGCTATTAAGTCGTTTTTTATGTCGTTTTGTGTCGCTTTTAACCCTCCTAATACCGCAGTGTTCCTTTGAACCTGCTCCGTTAGTCCTTTTTGTCCCTCCGTCAGCTGTTCCACCTCCTGCGTCAGGTCCTCTATGCCCCCTTGTAACTTTACAGTCCCCTTTCTCACCTCCTTCTCCATGTGCTCCTTACAGTGCCTCACCTCCTCGCGCACTCCTCCGACCTCCTCACTCACACCTCTTCTGATCTCCTCTCCCATCACTTGCATCTCCTGCCCAGATGCCACCCTCATCTGCTCCATTTCCTCCCTGTGAGCATCCAGTTTGGTTTCTACCCCCATTCTGACCCCCTCTATCTGCTGCCCCATTTGGTTAACTTCCCTTTCCGCTTGGTCCCTCATGTCCCTCAATTTGCCTTCCATCCTGTTTTCTAACCCCTCTAACCCATTTTTCACTCCCTCTATCTGATTCTCCTGGGCAGCCATTCTATTTTCTACCCCCATTAACCCCTTTTTCACCTCTTTTATTCCGTTGTCTAACCCCTCACCGGTACCCCTCGCTTCGTCCCTCATTACCCCCATTTCGTTTCCCATTACCCCTATTTTGCCCTCCAATCGCTCACCCTGAGCATCCATCCGGTTCCCCATTACCCCCAATTGCTCATTCTGAGCCTCCATCCGGTTCCCCATTTGTCCCATACTGCTTTTCAAACCTCTAATTTGGTCTCCCAATTGCTCACCCATTTGTTCCATAAGGGCCCTCATTTGCAGGAGGAAAAGGTTCGAATCCACCAGGGGCGCTGCCACGGTCGCGGGCGCGGTGACCAGCGAGGCGCCATTTTGCGCTCCCGCAACGTCGGGCGCAACGACGCTATTTTGTGCGTCTGCTACCCTCACTGCTTCACTCTCCTCGCGTCCCTCAATTTGGTCCTGGACCGACCCTGCCTCACTCTCCTCTACCGGAACCCAGCTGTCTTGATCCGCCATAGCGCGACTTTCAAAATTCGGGTTTTTATATTTGGTAAAACACAATCGAATTTCGTCGTTATAATTTCGAGCGCGGGAAACGCGCTCCGGATCGAATTCTACCTCCCAACACCAATTGTTACCCTAGTGGTACAATTGGTGTTCCAAAATTTGGGCCTAATAAATTTAGTCCCAGGTCCGAATCCCACTCCTGACACCAATTGTTACAGACGCGGTTGTGGATGTTAGTTTACCGAGCGGTTTGGTATGACCGCGTCTGCACAGTTTACCCGATTATGCTCGAACGTTGACTAAGTCGCGCGATGCTAAATCAAATTTTTTTTTTTTTTTTTTTTTGTTTTTTTTGTATACAAGATCGAGGCTCGTGAAAGAGCGAACATTAATTACACAGAAAGACAAACCGACACATAAAACATATAACATAGGGAGCGGTAGACAAGATGGGGAGAGAGAGGCGGAAGGACACAAACACAACATTTGAGAGCAGGGACCGAGAGACATGGAGACATCGAGAGATCTGAGAGAGGGCGAGGGCTTTGGGGGGGGGGGGGGAAGGGGGCAGTGGGAGAGGTATAAAACATATGGACACTGCCAGGACTTCCAGGAAAGAAGTTGGAATTTCAAACAAGGTGGATCTGGGGTGAATTAGCGGGGGTAGAAAAGATCAAGGTTTTGGATGGGGGAAGATAAGAGATGGTGGTGAACAGCTGTTTTAAAGACCTGGAGGGAGGAGTGGGATTGAAGGGAGTGAGGGAGTTTGTTCCAGAGGCGGGAGAAAAGAGGAATGAAAGAGTGAAGGTGAGCGGAGAGCCGAGATTTCGGCAGTTTAACCATCAGAGGGTTGCTGGCAGATCTTGTGCGACCTGTAGGAATATTTGGGGGACAGAGCACAGAGAGAGCTGGGGGTGCAAGGCCGGAGAGGAGTCGGTAGAAGACAGAAAGACCACCTACCTGCCTGCGGTGAGTGAGTGAAAGGCCCTCAGAGATAGCTTCATCGCGGGAGATTCCAATAATTCTGAAAGCTTTGGTTTCAACAGCGTGAAGCCGGGCTAGGTGTGAGGCAGGAGCACCGGCCCATAGGGGAGAACAGTATTCCATTGAGCTGCGGATGAAAGCCTTGTATGTGGTGAGGAGCTCAGGTGTGCCGAGGAAGGACTTCGCACGACGGAGGATGCCCAGTCGGCGACTGGCTTTGGAGGCCAGCTTGGAAATGTGGTTTTCCCAAGAAAGATCATGGCAGATAGTGAGACCCAAAATCTTGAGCGACAGAACTTCTTGGAGAGGATTGTTGAGAAAGTAGATGGGAGGGTTGTCCAGTCGATCTTTTCGGAGAGACATAGTAAGATTGTGAGATTTGTCAGGATTGAAAGACATGTTCCACTTGTTTGACCAGTCTGTGATTTTGTCCAGGTCTTCAGAGAGTGAGGAGGCAGCAGACTGCCGATCTGAGGGAAGAGGAATGGAGCGGCAGAGAGTGGAGTCATCAGCAAAGAGATAGAGAGGATTTTCGAGAGAGTCAGAGAGATCATTGATGAAGACCAGAAAAAGCACGGGGCCCAGAACACTGCCTTGGGGAACTCCAGCCTGAACAGGAAGAGGAGATGAGAGAAACCCATTCAGGGCCACACGTTGACGACGACTAGAGAGGAAGTCCGCCAGCCATGCGTGGAGATTTCCATGGATACCAAAGGAGGAGAGTTTGGTGAGCAGAGCGGGGTGCCAGACCGTGTCGAAGGCACGTGATATGTCGAGGGAGACAGCTCTAATTTCCTGTTTGGCATTGAGGACCTCCATCCATTGTTGAGACAGCAGAAGCAGCATGTCCAGAGTAGAGTGACCTGGTCTGAAACCAAATTGATGATCAGAGATCAAGCCATTGGAGAAGAGGAAAGATTTCATATCAGAAGCAATGATGGATTCCATGACTTTGCTGATAATTGGGAGAAGGCTGATTGGTCTGTAGTTGCTAGGATCTGTTTTTGCACCTTTTTTGTGCAAAGCGGTGATGTTGGCTGATTTCCAAGCAGATGGCAGTTGACCTTGAGCAAAAGAGAGGGTGAAGAGAACAGAGAGAGGGTGAGATAGAGCAGCAGAGCAGGATTTTAGGACCCGTGGGCTGATGCCGTCGGGTCCAGTTGCAGAATCAGAGTCGAGGGTTGACAGAAACTTTTCCACCTTGTCAGGAGGAAAGGACACGGAGTCCAGGAGCAGCAGGGTACGACTGGGTATGGTGGGTACAGAGAGGGATGGGTTTGGGACACAAGATTTAGAGGCAAACACAGAGTTGAGGCATTCAGCTTTTTCACGTGCGGAGTCAGCTGTGTAGCCGTTTGAGGTAAGGGAGGGGATGGAGGGGGAACAAACACCAGAAACGGATTTGACCAGACGCCACCAGGATTTGGAAGAGGGAGACAGATAAGAGAGTTCGGTCTTGAGAACGGAGAGATATTGTTTCCTGGCTCTCCTGAGGGTGGACACACACTTGTTTCGGGCTTTGTGAAAGGAAATGAGATTTCCTTCCGTTGGATTTGCTTTCCAGGAGACGAAGGCAAGTTGTTTCTGGGCAACAGCCTCACCACAAGATTCCGTGTACCATGGACGGGAGGAAGGGTATGACAACTGAAGACGAGATGGGATAAATCTGTGCATGAGAGAGAGCAATTTACTTTGGAAGAATTCCCAGGATGAGTTGATGTCAGAGGTGGTAGAGATGGGAGACCAGTCCAGATGATTGATGGCTGCTTGAAGACCGTGCCAGTTGGCCTGAGTGAAATGCCAGACTCGTCGACGCTGAGCAGGCTCCCTGAGGATGGTCAGAGAGATGTCCACTTTAACAAGGACATGATCAGATGATCCGATCGGAGCAGAAGAAGAGCAGCAGACATTTTCAGGGAAGTTAGTCATAACCAAGTCCAGAAGAGAAGATGTTCCGTTGACTGAGATCCGGGTCGGGAAATTGACAGATTGTGTCAGTCCCAGTGAGTCGCAGAAGTCCTTTGCTGAGGAGCCATGGCTGGTGAGAGAGGTACCCACACCCAGCCAACTGGCATGATGACAGTTGAAATCACCACATATGAGGAAGAGAGAGTTGGGATGAGTAGTTAGAAGTTGGTCCATATCATCAGACAGCGAGATGTAGATGGAGTCATCACTGTTTGGTGGACGGTACAACACACATATGAACAAGAGGTGGGAGCGAAGGGGAAGCCGTAGCCAGAGGTATTCCTGGGGGTGAGGTGGAGAGAGTGCAGTGCAGAGCGGGTGAGGAAGAGAGTTTTTGATAAAGATAGCAACCCCGCCTCCAGGACGAGGCTCAGGTCTATCATACCGGAGGAGGGAGTAGCCCGGGAGAGATACTATGGAATCAGAGACATCATAAAGGAGGAAAGTTTCTGTTAAGCAGATCACGTCTGGTTTGACAGAAGCAACCTGTATGGAGAGATCAGTTAAGTTTGAACGAAGGCCCCGGATGTTTGAGGTCCATACCGTTAATGAAGAGGAAGGGGGAGCATCAGATACAGAACAGGGGGGAGGAGGGGTAGGGTAAGATGTGGAAGAGGTGGAAGAGGTAGGGAGAGCTGTTGAAGGTGTGTCAGAGATTTCAGAATAGCTCGGAGAAAGGGAAGGATGGGGCGGACAAAAGGTTTGAAGGTGATTGGGTGAGCCACAATGAGGTGTTATTTGAGGAGGGGGAAGAGCGAGGCAGAAGGTTGGGGGAGATGGAGGTGAGAGTTTGAAGGGGGAAGAAGCGGGGAGGACGCTTTGAGGAGGGGGAGTGAGAGGGGGGAAATTGAGAAGCAATGAGGGTGGGGAGATTTGAAGGGGAGGGGTGAGGGGGGAGTTTGGGAGGGAAGGGACAAGGGGAGGGATTTGAAAGGGATGGGATATGGGGGAGATTTGGAGGGGAGGGGTGAGGCAGGAGTCTAGGAGGGGAGGGGCGAGGGGGCGTCTTGGCGGGGAGGGGTGAGGGGGTAGTTTAGGAGGGAGGGGGCAAGGGGGGAGATTTGAAAGTGATGGGTGATGGGGAAGATTTGGAGGGGAGGGGTGATGGGGAAGATTTGGAGGGGAGGAGTTATGGGGAAGATTTGGAGGGGAGGGGTGAGATTGGATTTTTGAAAGTGTACGATTTATGGGAAACGAACATTTATTGCAAAATGAGTTTCTTGTGACCTTCGACTTAAAAATACGTTTAAGGACGCTGGATGGAGGATGGAGTGCAGGAGAGTTTAGGGAATGTAGAAAAAAGGCACTATAGGAGATGGATATTTTTTTTGGGATGAATTGATTTGGTGAGCAAGTCGAAAGCAGCCTTTTAAAGAAGAAGAAAAAGGTGTTAAAAATATGACGGAATACATAACTTGAGGGGAAAGTGTAAACATTGAAGGTTAATGAGTGAAAACTATCTGGGGAAATGGGGGAGAAACACGTGGTCAAAGAACGAACGAACGAATAAGAATGAATAAACGAATGAGAACAGAGAAGGAAATGTTTTTTTTTTTTGTTTTTTTTTTTGAGTTGAGATTTACACAAGGAAGTAGGCTATGGGTGAAAAGACTGGGAATACAGAGAACGAAAGTTATTGGATCACAAACGACGGACCACTGAGAGAAAAACAAAGCCTCAAGGTTGTACAGTGCACACTGTACAAGGCCTTGCTCGCGACACGGCAAACAGACGATCAATTTATGAAAGATAAACACCGAGAAACAACCAAAGTTGCACACAATAACTTCACACACCGAAAGATAAATACAGTTTCGACAAAATACAATTGTGAACAGACTTAACTTCGAAAAACGTGGAGACCGTGTGGAGCTTCGAAAATCCCTGCCGCCGTCTCCAAGACTTCGCGAGTATGATCTCGCATCATTATCGCGAGTAATGATGGAAAAGACACAACGGCTGGATTAAAATGACACGACACCAAGGGTTCAGTTCTCAAGACCTCCGGAGGAGGTTATATTAGGGCGGAAGGTCAGATTACAACGACAAGAGGGACAGCATAGGAAGATAGGCACTTAGACACAGTCTTATCTAGCCCCGACAGACGACAGATAAACGGGACAAAACTGACTCACATGGGGATTGATGGCAAGGAGGGGCAGGTCTTCGATGGCTCAAGGTGCACCTTGGCTCAGGGGCAAAATCGACCCGGTCCAGTCCAAAGATGCGGGGAGGTCTCACTCAGCGCTCGGAGGTGGTGACTTGTCTTCTTCAAGCTGGGGGCGCATCTGACCTCACATCCGGTAAGTGGCCGCGTATATCCGGCGGGGAGTGACACGCCCTCGGCTCGTTAGCTCCGCCCCAGATGGAATCGGCCCGTTGCTTCTCATTGGGTGCGTGCGGGGGGGTTACCGGCTCCGCCCTTGACGAGGGGCTGACAGGGAGCCCCTTCGTGGTAACCCCGTCGGAGCGCATGGTCAATGGCGGCTAACCGAGCCGGTGTGAGGACGCACACTCCCCCGCGCCGCGCCGCCCCCATTCTCCTCTGTTGTTGTAGTTGTAGTTGTAGTTGTTGTTGTTGTTGTTGTTGTTTCATGGGGAAGATGGGGGGAGGTAAGGGGAGGTCCTAAACTCACTACTGGTGCCATACAATCACATTCTGGTGCAACGAAGAGTCAGAATTAATGGAAACGAGTCCTTAACTGACATAGACTAAGAATAACTAGCAAGATGTCCGAAAGTTGTCTACGTGAGATGCGGTGGACCTGGGCACGACATTTAATGGGGGAAAAAGGGGAAGGTCGGTTCTACAGAGTGTTGTTTACAGACAATGGGACTAGGGAATGGGGGATTGGGGATAGTTGGGGAGTATTGGGGAAATAGGGGAATATTTACAAGCGGATATGGAGGCCAAATTCCATATCCGCAACATTATATATAATATATATATCATATATATATATTGTTGCGGATCTGCCGCCGGCCTTCTCCCCTTACCAAGGGGGGATTAGTCCCCTTGTCTTTGACTGACCAGTGCGACCCGGGACCTACGACGTCCCTTCCGGACAGCGCGAAATAGGGTATTAGGACCAAATTCGCTATTACCTAAATACTCGCGCTGCCCTGAAGCGAGGAGATAAGCCCCGCACGAACCACGTGTGTTGATATGCCGAGCGGTTGCGTACACGCGATCCGCGCCCTTATCACTTACTAGACCCCGATTCAAGCGGTTCTTATTCATACCACGTTTAGTCAATGGAGAAATCACAAAGGCGATCGAATTGGGAAGCAAAGGAATAACAGGTTTAATTATTATTATTTACAATGTACAATGGATCAAGAGCAGAGACACAGAGCAAATCCTTAAAAACAGTCTTACTTAATACCCAAGGACACGGGTCCGTCTCACACACACACTCACATGGGGATTGCAGATGGCAGGACGATGTTCACCAGCGCGTCCAGGGATGGCTGCCGTGCAGCTCTCTCTCCGGTCCCCGGCACGTCCCTTGAAGTAGGTGAAGGCAGGAGCTCTCCGCGTGTCGTCTAAACGGTACGAGTTATCACGGGGCGAATTGGCAGGGAGCGGACTTCAGCACGGCTGGTGGTTATTCACTTGCGGCTATAGCCGCGCTTACTCGCGTGATTGGAAAGCGCAATAAGCGTTACCGGCGTGTCTGGCTGCGCCCGCGTACTTGGCACAGTTCAACGCCTCTTCATCTCTCTCTGCGCAAGTCCTTAAACAACGCGCGTATCCTCCGCAAGTTCTCCAAACAACGTGCTTATCTTGCGAGTCCGAATCCTTTCTCTCTCCTCTGCGAGTCCTGGCGTGCGAGTCCTCTCCCAACAAGTCCTTTGACCAAGTCCTTTCACAACGAGCAAACGCGCCTCTCCACGCCCTCTCACGCCATGCCGCTAGAGCCCTGATTGGCTGGTGGCTCTTACCGTCATCGCCTCTGCTGCTCCGATCTCAACGCCGCCCACCGCGACCCCGTGCTCCTCCTTCTCAGGCCTACCTCGTGTTACTCGACTAGTGGGCAGCCAATGCTTAAAAAACTGGATCGAGGCTCGGTGGCTGGGAAATCGGTGGCAAGTAAAGCCTATTTTCCTGTCTTTACACAACGCAGGCACTAAGAGGGGAAATGGCCTATTCTTATACATACTAAGACATAACTATACTACAAATGGGCCTTTATGTTGCTTGTGTGACTAACTATGGGGCAACCCTTTAACCTTTAATGACTTCAATGTGCAAATCTCAAAACCCTAGCAATATATATATATATATATATATATATATATATATATATATATATATGTATATATATATATATATATATATATATATATATATATATATATATATATATATATATATATATATATATATTGTTGTGGATATGAGATTGTGTTTTTCTATTGTTTTATTGTGGACCCTCCTTCCTCCAGTTGTGTATAAAGGTCAAAGGTCGTGCCCGTAGTTATTTCACAAGCACCCACGTAGCCAATAATAGATTTCCTCCTTGTTGACAGTTATTTCTTATTCTGTGTAGTAGGGTAAGGCCTTGTCTTCCATTAATTTGACACTCCATTGCACTGCATTAAATAAGGTAGATCCCTCCGACATGGCATCTTCAAAGTGCCAGGTTTGCCAGGTTTGCTGCAATTGCCAACTGCATTTGGGCGGTTTTCTTCATTCGCCATTGCTGCCCTTTGGCTGGGGCTAGCTCGAATCGCCCCAAAACCACCATTAGCCCCGAGGTAAGGTCGGGGAAGAAAGGCGTGTCTCCACCTCGTCATAGAGGGGAGGAGTGAACCAGCCCTTGCCGACCAACCCAGAACAAGGGGTTGGCTTTAGAGGGCGGAGAGAGAACGTTTGGGGGAGGTTCGCAAAAGGGTCAAGGGTGGGGCTTATATAACCCACGGGAGACGCCCCCCAGGAGAGTGGAGGAGGGAGGAGATCAGAACACAGACAAGCCTGAAGAGAGTCCTGCGAGTTTGTGAGCGAGGGAGAGAGAACCCGTCACGCCAGACCCCCCACCAGCAGCGTTGGCTCCACCAGGCAGCTCCGATCCGTTACCCCGCGCACACCACAGGATCGGTGGCATCGGCGGCCATCGAGGTCCAGCCCGACGTCCCATGAGGGATCAAGCTCCAGCCAGCTCCGTGCCTTCCTCCCCTTCTCTGCCGTCCCAAACCATTCCAGTCCTTCCATTCCTGCCTGCAAATTCCCCATTCGTGTGAGTCCGTCTTTTGTTTGTTCTGTCCAGGGTATTAATTAAGACTGTAATAGGTAAGCTAGAATTTTCACTGTGTCCTTCTGGTCCGTCCCTCTTTCTGTCTTTATTTTAATATCTTTCCTTCTTCCTTGGTTTCTTTTGGTCCTGTAAATAGTAATAAATTATATTCGTATTTCAAACCTTTTTTGTCTTCTTCTTCTTCTTCACATCCATCATCTTTGTCTTTTCCAAATTGAATATCTGTGGCACGATTTGGCCCACGTTTAAGGAATCGGGTCTTAGTCATTGTTAACGGTTCGGGCCGCGGCGCCATCCGCTCGGCAAATTAACATCTTATCCGCGGTCCGTAACAATTGGTGCCTGGGAGTGAGATTCGGATCTGAAGTGCGAATAGCGCGCTCAAAATTACGGGTGGCCCAAAATTTTGTTTTATTTAAAATCTTAAATTTGGAAATCGTGCCATGGCTAGTCAAGGCGGTGGGATGCCGGTGGGGGAAATAGAAGAGGGGTTAGGTGTAACCCAGAACCAGGGGGAAGAAATGGAGGAGAGAAATGATGATGTGGTTGAGGAGGTTTCAGGCGCGCAAGACGGCGCCCTCGCGCATGAGGTTGCGGGCGCGCAAAATGGTGCCTCACACATGGCTACGGCGGCCGCGCCCGCTGCACAAGTGGGAGGGATTGACATGCAGACCCTCATTGCGCAGCTGCAGGCAGCTGTACAGATGAGTATGGGAAACCAAATTGGAGGTTTGGAAAACAGAATGAGGGCTGACAGTGAGAAAATGGAAAACAGAATGGGGGAGCGACTAGGAAATCAAATCGGGGGGCTAGAAGCTAAATTGGAGGGGTTAGACAATAAATTTGCAGGGTTAGACAATAAATTTGAGGGTTGGACAATAAATTTGAGGGGTTAGACAACGGGATTAAAGAGGTGAAGAATGGGTTAACGGGGCAAGAAGATAAGATGGAAGGCAAATTGTGGGAAATAGGGGAGCAATCCGCCGGGAAATCAACGGATGGGGACCCAGACAGAGGAGGTGAAAGTCGGGTTAGAAGGTAAATTGGATGCTCAGAGGGATGAATTAGAACAAATGAGGGCGGCATCTACTAAAGAGATGGGACAAATGGGAGAGGAGATCAGACGAGGTGTAAGCGAGGAGGTCTCTGGGGTACGCGAGGAGAAAAGCGTATGGAGAAAGAGGTGAGGAATAATACGGCTAGGTTACAAGGGGGCATAGAGGGTCTGACGAGGGGAGTAGAACAGCTGACAGTGGGACAAAAGGAACTCGTGGACCAAGTGGAAAAGAACACTGCAATAATCTGGGGGTTAAAAGCGACACAAAAGACATCAAGATCGAATTGATAGCGACAAAGAGGGAATGTCAGATGGTACGTGAGGGACTGACAACGAGGTTGGACGAGTGACGGAGGCAATGGAGACAAAGGACCGCAGGTGAGGACACACATAGAAACGGTCAAGGTGGCCTTAGAGGACGAAATTGAGGAGACGCACCGGGAAATAAAAGAGGTGATGAAGCAAAAGTTAGAGGAAGTGCAAGAGGAGGTGAGTGAAATTAAGAAGAGACGGGGGAAACTAAGAGGGAGATAAAGGAGGAGGTGATGGAATAGTGCAAGGTCGGTGCTCAAATCGTGATTATGTGCTCACTAACCAAATAAAGAGTTTGCAGGTGGTGAAGGAGGTGCCGACGACGAGGTGCCGAGGTGAGTGGCGATATACGCGGGAATGTATATGGTGTGAGGGAAGATTCAGTTGGCTTGGGGGTTGGTTTGGACCCGGGTGTTCGTGAGAGGCCGCTGGTGAAATGTGCGACAGGTACGGAGTGTATGGAAAGAGGAGGTGTGCGAGAATGTCGACTATGGGTGTGTGAGGAAAAAGTGCACGCCGAGGAGTGAGTGTGCTGTCGAGAGTGAGTTGGTCGTAGCGCGTGTGCGGGGAGGGGGGCACATGGAAGCACGGGATGGGGAGTGTTACGGAGGGTGTAACGGGAGAGTGTGCGCGAGAAAGGTGTGTAATGGATGGGTGCATGAGGAAAGAGTGCGCTGTCAAGTGTAAGGGAGAATGCCACACCTGTGGTGAGTGTTACGGAGGGTGTAACGGGAGAGTGTGTGTGAGAAAGATGTGTAACGGACGGGTGCATGTGTACAGAGTGCGCTGTCAAAAGTAAGGGTGAATGCTGCGAACGAGTTGTGGAGGTGAGAGTAGTGAGAGTGACGTGGAGCGTGAGTTGGTTGTGGCAGGCGAGAGAGGATGTACACCTGGAATGGAAGGATGTGCACCTGGAATGGTAGAGCGCATATGGGAATGCACGCTGGAGTTGGTAGTGAAGCACGTGGTTGGGTGTGCAAGTGAGAGGCACACCTGTGGTTGTCACAGAGGAGGTGACCGAGGAGGGGGCGCGAAGAGGTGTGTTGGTGAGGTGTGCGAACGATGTGTGTGTGCAAAGGTGTGCGGTGGTCAGGTGTGTGACAAAGTCTGTAAGCGGAATTAGTGTACATGGGTGTGTAAGAGAAGGTGCAATGACAAATAGCATGGGAACGGCTGGATGTATGAGCAAGGAACGGGCTGCGGGGTGTGAGCATGCAAGTGGAACATCGACACTAACTGGGTTAGCGGTTAGAGCGACGTATAGCCGAATCGGGCCCTCGGTGCGTGCCGGGCAGCTTTGCGTGCCGCGGGGATCCGTGGGGATCGTGACTGCGGCGGTTTCGAAAGAACCGCCGTGCGGTATTCACGCCGGGCCGCGCTCTGACGGCCGCGTCCGTGCTCTGCTATGCGGAGCGGGCGGCCCGGTAGGAAGGGTCGTCATGGCGACCCCTTTTTGTTGAGGCGTTCCGGCAGGGCGAGATCGGGCCATTGGACGGCTCTGTGCCGAGATGGTGCGTGGGATCTCGGCCTGGGTAAACCTCCTTCCCTGCACCGAGTGCCGGACGGATCCAGCCGCCGGCACCAAGCAACCCGCATTCATTGCTCGGCTTTACGAAGCCGGGCTTTAGAGATGAATTGGCGCACCAAGAGGCACTAGTGAGTAGACTGTGATGATGAGGATAGTGTTTTTGATCCGAAATTTAGAAAAGTGAATAGAATTGGCAGTAATTGGAAAATTTTTAATTAGCTGGAATTTGGTGTGCAAAATTGGTAGTGGAAGATGCCCGATGTGGTGGGATGGCAAATCTGCCATCTCTCACAGCGGGGGGAAAGGAGCAATAGAGTTATGGGGTTGGCAGTGAAAACTAGCCCGGGAGGGTTAGGATAATGATAGGGATCTAGAGAAGATGACAATAGGTAACGTTAAGATTAGGTAGTGACAATGATACCGGTAGTGGGGACGCAGGTAGATTAGTTTGGATGATAATGACGTGGTATGTGCTTAGTTTAAAGGGAAGACGGGGAGCACTAAGTTAGCAGGGCAACAGGTAGTTCAGATGATGCCGTGTGTGTGGTTAAAAGGTGTGATTGCACAGGTGTGCAACTGAACAGGTGTATGGAGCAGTGTATGAGGGAGTGATGGTGATGTGTGTTGTGTTGGCCCAAATGGTCCAGGGAGGAAGGAGGGTGCAGGTGGCACCAGGTGTGATTGCACAGGTGTGCAACAACAGGTGAATGGAGAACAGGTGTATGGAATAAATGGTCTGGGGTATATGGAGTATTGGAATGGATGGTCGTGGAGTGAGTATGGTGGAAACTGTGGAGTGGAGTGGATGGTGCAAAGGTGTGGATGGGGGAAAGGAGGATGGACCCAATCACGAATACCCGGGGAGGGTAGTGTAAGTGTTAAGTAGAGGGTACAGGTAAATTGTGGTTGGATATTGGCATCTGTGGTGCATGTGGAAGAATGGTACTTGGATGGGTGTATTAGTGTTGTGGAAATGGCTGGGTGTGTAGCCTGTTAGTGTGTGTAGTTGGTTGACACCCCGCCACTGTTAGGATGTCGGCCAGGTGAGGCCGCAGGTGGGCTCTGGGAGCCGGCAGAGTTGTTGTGGATGGGGCCCGAGGATCCGGAGGACGGACCCGGGTAGCCCAGTGCCAGAGGGCACCGAGGGGTGACAGAGCCAGGAGGGGCCTTCCCCAGTTAGATAGGTTAGGTGAGGAGCAGGTAAGCTCGGAGGCAACTACAGTGGTGGAGGTGTGCAGGTGGGTAGACCTGCTGGGAGAGCTACACGACTCAGCCCGGAAATTGTGCAAGGGCACCGGGAGATGAATCGGGGGAGTGAGACCCCAAATTGAGAAGCACCACAGTTTGGTCAATGGGAATTGGTTCTTAAAACCGCATAGAGTGTAAGATGGCCAATGGTTTGGCAGGGAAAGACCCCGGGTAGTGTAAAGTGTGTTAAAGTCATTTAGAGGATAGTTAGGATTAAGAATCTCCTCGCACCATCTACATCCACTCACCTGAGGTAACGATGGTACTCCACACCATGCCATGGTTTGTTGGTTTTTATTATTTTGATGCAAATGTTTGGATTGTGAGACGCATCATGACGTGGGTGTGACATTGTGCTGATGTTCCATCTCTTCCTCCTTATGAGGATTGATGATGAATTGGGTGATGGCAAATTTTGATTAGAGGGATTATATATATATATAATCGTGCCGAGGGCGTGTGACTCCCCGCTGAGCATGCGCAGGAAGAGGGAGGTGACGTCAGATGCGCCCTGAGCTGGGAGAGAGAAGGACGCCACCTCCGAGCGCTGCAATACCTCCCCGCATCTCTGGACCGGACCGTGTTTGATTCTGCCCCTGAGCCAAGGTGCACCTTGTGCTATCGACTGCCTGTCCTTCCCTGCCATCAATCCCTGTGTAAGTCAGTCTTGTTCCGTTTGTCTGTGGTCTGTCTGGGATAGATAAGATTGTGTCTAAGTGCCTATCTCTTCTGTGCTTTACCTCATACCTTGTAATCTACCCCTTTTTCTCCTCCACCAATTATATCCTCCTCCGGAGGTCTTGAGAACTGTACCCCTTGTGTCGTTTCATTTATCCCAGTCGTTGTGTCCTTTCCAAACCATTGATTTAGCATAGCGCGACTTGGTCAACGTCGGGTGGAATCGGGTGAGTTGGGGAAGAATCGGGGGAATTGTTAGGTCGCGGCAATACCACCGCTCGGTAAATAACATCTAATCCGCGATCCGTAACAACTGGTGACGAATTTGGTGTAGGAGAAATATGGGGGAGACGTGACAGTAGTGACGAATTTGTAAAGGTGTAGATTGTTGTAAATATGGGGTAAGGGCAAGGGTAGAGTAGGTGACGGGGGGGGGGGGGGGGGGTGACGTACGGTAGGGATGAGCTTTTCTCACTTCGCTCTCCGTACGCACTTCGCCTTGCATTGCCTTGTTTGATGTGTACCCTTGTGACCTTACCCCTCACTCACCTGTCTTTCCCCCCGCCCCCCCCCCCTTGTCTCCCACACGAGGACTGTGCGCTACTGGGCGCCGAGGGGAGCGTGCGTGAGTCCACCATTGGGCGCCCGAACCTCTCGCAACCACAGCTGTCTGCATCGATGCACCACCTTATGGACCACATGTCTGTGGCTGAGCACCACTTGTGAACCCCATGGGTTGGGGCATGGCCCCTCTGCTGGAACCGGCCATGGAGGCCCGAGATCTTGCTGGCGGACCTTGTCACAGGGCACCTAAGCCATCCAGGTGAACAACACATAGTCGGCCCTGTGGGCCATAAATAAATAAAAGAACAATGGACACGTTTGTGCATTTTATTTTCTGTGCAAATAGGCCGCCAGCAAAGAAGATGGACAACACCTGGAAGATAGCAAATAGCCAGCAGAGGGAGCCGAAGAGCAAGACACCACCAAGGGTTTTGTTTAGTTATTTTTATTATTGAACTGCAATGACTGTGCACCGATTGGTGCTTGAGGGTGTTTTGGTGCGTTTTGGGTGCTTCATGGTGCGTCGATGCAGAGCAGACTGTCTCCCCTCCCCCAAAGAACAATCACAGGTCCTGGGTTAGTATTGTAAATAAAAGTAGAGTCATTGTAAATAATGCGCCCCCACCGTAAATGTATAGTTTGAAGACAATTCCGCAATTCGGTCAGCTTGTGGCGTGAGTCTGTTAGTAGGGTGCAATGGAGCAGCGGGACATATTTATTTATGTTTTTAAAACTGTCACACTCAGGTCAGGTTAAATGTAGAGGGAACTACACCTACGTGCCACACTAAAAGTAAAGGTAAGAGGCCCGGGACGTGCCTAAGAGGAGGAGGGTGCAGTGTTGTGGATATGAGATTGTGTTTTTTAAATTGTTTTATTGTGGACCCTCCTTCCTCCAGTTGTGTATAAAGGTCAAAGGTCGTGCCGTAGTTATTTCACAAGCACCCACGTAGCCAATAATAGATTTCCTCCTTGTTGACAGTTATTTCCTTATTCTGTGTAGTAGGGTAAGGCCTTGTCTTCCATTAATTTGACACTCCATTGCACTGCATTAAATAAGGTAGATCCCTCTGACATGGCATATTCAAAGTGCCAGGTTTGCCAGGTTTGCTGCAATTGCCAACTGCATTTGGACGGTTTTCTTCATTCGCCATTGCTGCCCTTTGGCTGGGGCTAGCTCGAATCGCCCCAAAACCACCATTAGCCACGAGGTAAGGTCGGGGAAGAAAGGCGTGTCTCCACCTCGTCATAGAGGGGAGGAGTGAACCAGCCCTTGCCGACCAACCCAGAACGAGGGGTTGGCTTTAGAGGGCGGAGAGAGAACGTTTGGGGGAGGTTCGCAAAAGGGTCAAGGGTGGGGCTTATAAACCCACGGGAGACGCCCCCCAGGAGAGTGGAGGAGGGAGGAGATCAGAACACAGACAAGCCTGAAGAGAGTCCTGCGAGTTTGTGAGCGAGGGAGAGAGAGAACCCGTCACGCCAGACCCCCCACCAGCAGCGTTGGCTCCACCAGGCAGCTCCGACCCGTTACCCCGCGCACACCACAGGATCGGTGGCATCGGCGGCCATCGAGGTCCAGCCCGACGTCCCATGAGGGATCAAGCTCCAGCCAGCTCCGTGCCTTCCTCCCCTTCTCTGCTGTCCCAAACCATTCCAGTCCTTCCATTCCTGCCTGCAAATTCCCCATTCGTGTGAGTCCGTCTTTTGTTTGTTCTGTCCAGGGTATTAATTAAGACTGTAATAGGTTAGCTAGAATTTTCACTGTGTCCTTCTGGTCCGTCCCTCTTTCTGTCTTTATTTTATTATCTTTCCTTCTTCCTTGGTTTCTTTTGGTCCTGTAAATAGTAATAAATTATATTCGTATTTCAAACCTTTTTTTGTCTTCTTCTTCTTCTTCTTCACATCCGTCGTCTTTGTCTTTTCCAAATTGAATATCTGTGGCACGATTTGGCCCACGTTTAAGGAATCGGGTCTTAGTCATTGTTAACGGTTCGGGCCGTGGCGCCATCCGCTCGGCAAATTAACATCTTCTCCGCGGTCCGTAACAATATATATATATATATATATATATATATATATATATATATATATATATATATATATATATATATATATATATTATATATATATATATATATATATATATATATATATATTGTTACAGACGCGGTTTTAAGATGTTAGTTTACCGAGCGGTTGGTATTACCGCGTCCGAACAGTTACTCCCCGATTAGCCCGATTCCACCCGACGTTGACCAGATCGCCCCACAGATATTCAATCGGGAAACCTCTAAAGCGACCGAAAGAGAAGGAAAAGAGAAAAAGACAGAGTACGGAGGAAGAACAGATTTATTATACACACACAAGCAATGGCTGGAAGAAGCAGTCACACAGCGAATCGTTAACTTATTCTATTCAATTTACTTAATCCCAAGACAACGAGTAGGACAGGACGTTCACACTTACACAGGGGATATTGCAGGCAGGTAGGGCTTGAGGTGGATTGCTTGAGAGGGAGGCAAGGTCGGAGGCAGCAGCTCTCAATTCCTCGTGGTTTTGGCGGGAAAACCCTCCGTCGCGTATCCGCTGCTGTAGACGTCACGCGCCGGTTCGGCACACCTGCTCCTCTGCTTCTGGTGGAGCCGTCTCCCTCCTTTCAGCGCGTCTCTCCAAAGCTGGTTTCCTTGCCGAGTACCTCTCCTCTTTGGCTTGGGGCGTTTCACATCTCACCGCTCCTCTTGGTGCCGCCTCTTCGCTCATCTCCCAGGTCATCTCTCAAGTCATCTCTTAAAGCAGTCCCTTACAGTCGCTTTTATAGCTCGGGGCGGAATCAAGCCGCCGGCTGCGAGGGCACGCCTACCGGTTCGCTCACCGTGGTGCTGATTGGCCATGCGACCCTCTGGCTCACTCCTCCCCTCTATGACGAGATGGAGACACGCCTTTCTTCTCCGAGATTAGCACATGGGCAATGGCGGCTTGCGGGATTGAACACAACTCGCACCCTATTGAAAGGAACTTTGGAGAGTGGAGATGTTTGGGGAAATTGCAAGGGCCTATGCTTATTTTGTTTGATACAATGCAAAGTCAATCTAGTGGGAAACACATATTTAGCCTACATAGAATAAGGAAATACACTATTTAAAAAGATATATCGTGACCTACGTGTAAGTTTCATGGAATTAACTAGGAGGACGGCTGCGACCATTATTTACATTAACAGGGTGTTACACATAACAAAACCATACTTTTGTAACGTTCACATTGTAACGTTTTCACATTCGTTACACTTCCTCCAAAATTGTTACACTTCTTAAAAACCGTTACACTTCTCAAATTCGTTACCCATTTCTCAAAACCGTTACACTGCACCCTCCTTTCTTCAGGCCCGTGCTCGGGCCTACTAAACTTTAACTTAGTGTGACACGTAGGTGTAATTCCCTCTACAATTAACCTGACCCTGAGTGTGACAATCTTAAAACACAAATAAGTATGTCCCCCTATTGCATTGCACCCTGTCTAACAGACTCAAGCCCACAGCTAACCGAATTACGGAATTATTCTCAAACTATACATTTACGGTGGGGAGCATTATTTACAATGACGTGATTTCTTATTTACAACGCAACCCAGGACCTGTGTTTTTTTTTTTTTTTTCTTAGGGAACAAGAAAAAGAAATTCCTGTTGGGAGGGAGGAGACAGCACGCATTGCATCGATGCACCAGTACCAATACCACCAAAGCACCCAAAAGCACCAAAAGCACCACAAAGCACCAAAAGCACCACAAAGCACCAAAAGCACCACTCGGTGCGCAGTCACCATGGTTCTTAATAAACACAACAAAACAACTGGTGGTGGTCTTCACTTTCTCTGCTGGGCCGATGTTCTTCCCGACGTCTTCTGGCTTCATGCGGCCTATTTGGACATAATAAAAAGCACAACTTGTGTTCGTTTTTATTTAGGGCCTCAGGGGCCAACTAAGGGTGGTCCACCTGTTTGGCATAGGTGCCACCTTACCGACGTCCGCAAACAAGATTCCCTGGCCACTATGGCCGGTCTCCCACAGAGGTGCCCTGCCCCAGAACCTGGGGTCCATCAAGTGGTACTTGGCCGCACAACAGCGGTCCATAAAGTGGTACATCAACGCAATGCATGCTGGTTCTGGGAATCTCGGGCGCACAATGGCCACCTCACGCACGCTCCCCTCGGCACCCAATGGCGCACAGGTCATGTGGGAGACAAAAGAAAGACAATTGAGCGAGGGGTAAGATCACAAGGGTACACGTCAATAAGGCAATGCAAGGCGAAATGCGTACGGAGGGCGAAGTGAGAAAGCTCGTCCCTACCGTACGTCACCCCCCTGTCACCTACACTACCCTTGCCCTTACCCCATATTTACAAAATCTACCCATTTACAAATTTGTCACTACTGTCACGTCTTCCCCATATTTCCTCTATACCAAATTCGTCGCCACAATCCCTCTACTTCAAAATTTGCCATCACCCAATTCGTCATCAATCCTCATAAGGAGGGAGAGATGGAATTACGCACAATTTCACACCCACGTCATGATGCGTCTCACAATCCAAACATTTGCACAGTAAAAAATAATCAAAACATGGCATGGTGTGGAGTACCTGTCACCTCAGGTGAGTGGATGCAGATGGTGCGAGGAGATCCTTCTTCCTAACTATCCTCTAAATGACTTTAACACACTTTACATTACCCGGGGTCTTTCCCTGCCAATCCATTGGCGAACTTACACTATGGGTTCTAAAAACCAATTCCCATTGACCAAACTGTGGTGCTTCTCAATTTGGGGTCTCACTCCCCCGATTCATCTCCCGGTGCCTTCGCACAATTTCTGGGCTGCGACGTGTAGCTCTCCCAGCAGGTCTACCCACCTGCACACCTCCACCACTGCAGTTGCCACCCGAGCTTACCTAACTCCTCACCCTAACCTAACTAACTGGGGAAGGCCCTCTCCTGGCTCTGTCACCCCTTGGTGCCCTCTGGCACTGGGCTACCCGGGTCCGTCCTCCGGATCCTCGGGCCCCATCCACAACAACTACTACCGGCTCCCAGAGCCCACCTGCGGCCTCACCTGGCCGACATCCTCACAGTAGTGGAGCGCCCCACCAACTACACACACTAACAGGCTACACGCCCAGCCATTTCCACAACACTAATGCACCAATCCAAATACCATTCTTTCACCCGCACCACAGATGCCAATATCCAACCACAATTTACCTGTACCCTCTACCTAACACTTACACTACCCCGCCCCGGGTATCCGTGATGGGGGTCCACTCTTCCCCCATTCACACCTTCGCACCATCCACTCCACTCCACAATTTCCACCATACTCACTCCACGACCATCCATCCGAATACTCCATTTATTCCACACTACCATTCTCCATACCTGCTGTTGCACACCTGGTGCCACCTGCACCCTCCTTTCTTCCTGGACCATTTGGTCAGCACAACACGCAATCACCACTACTCCCTCATACACTGCTCCATTCACCTGTTCAGTTGCACACCTGTGCAATCACACCTGTTCAATTCTCACACACACGGCATCATCTCAGCTAACTACTCCCCTCTGAAACTTGCGCTTCCCAGTCGTCCCTTTAAACTATTGCGCTCCCACGTCATTATCATCCACACTAAACTACCTGCATCCCCACTACAGGTATCAGTCACTAACTAACCTTAACGTTACCTACTGTCATCTTCGCTAGATCCCTATCAATATAACCAAGCCCTCCCTGGCTCGGTTGTCATAGCCACCCCATAAACTATAGCGCATTTGCCCCCACTTCCGTGAGGGATGGTGGATTTGCCATCCCACCACATCGGGGGTCTCTCTACTATCAATTTTGCTCGTCCAAATTCCAACCAATTCAAAAATTTTCCATTTACTGCCAATTCTACCCACTATTATAAATTTCGTATCAAATCACTACTATCATCATCACAGTCCACTATATCCTAGCCTCGGTGCGTCGTGACATCATTAAACTCGGTTCGTAACGCCGAGCAATGAATTCGGGTGGTTTGGTCGCCTGCAGGTTGAATCCGTCCGGCTTTCGGTTCAAGGGAGGTGGTTTGGTTGGACCGAGGCTCCACGCACCATCTCGGCGCGGCACCTTGCGGTCCCGGGCCCGATGGCTCAATCTCCCCTGGTCGGAACCCCGTCCCCGCGAGGGGGCACCGTTCCGCCTCCTCCCACTCGCCCTTGAACCGGACCAGTCGCCTCGCCCGACAAAGCCCGGACTCGACCGTGCGGGGCGGGGCCAAGCCCGAATCGGCAACGACGCTTCGAAGAGAAGCGACGCAGCATCGACCCGCGCCGGGCCTCGCACCCAACAACGCACCCCTCGCACCGAGTGCTCGCATCGGCTATCCGTCGCCCTAACCGCTAACCCGGTTACCGTCGATGCTTCACTTGCATGCTTACAAGCATACGCTACCCCTTTCACCCTCACAAAACCCGGCGTTCCAACGCCGTCCGTACATTCCACCAACGCACTCCCTGTTACACACCACACCTCTCGCGCACACTCTTGCGCACACTTTGGTCCACACCTCTCCTCCATTACGTCCTCCGTAACACTCACCATGGGCGTGCACTCTTGCATCCGCCCACTAACGCGCTCGGATGGGCTCTCCCACACTCGCGCCATGACCAACTCAGGTGTGCTTCCTCGCACACGTTCCACCACCACCTTACTCTCCGTGTCACACTTCGTACACCCCGACGTGCATTCTCGCTCGCACTCGGTTTCACACTCGCGCTCCGATGTGTCCTCTCGCACCTGCGCCATCACCAACTCACTATTCGTGTCACACTCCGTACACCCCGACGTGCATTCTCGCTCGCACTCGGTTTCACACTCGCGCTCCGATGTGCCCTCTCGCACCTGCGCCATCACCAACTCACTATTCGTGTCACACTCCGTACACCCCGACGTGCATTCTCGCTCGCACTCGGTTTCACACTCGCGCTCCGATGTGCCCTCTCGCACCTGCGCCATCACCAACTCACTATTCGTGTCACACTCCGTACACCCCGACGTGCATTCTCGCTCGCACTCGGTTTCACTCCCACACTTTATAACACGCCCACTCGCCGACGCACACTTTTTCCTCACACGCGTGCCATTTCCACTCACACGGGACCCTTCACCAACGCCCGGATGCCTCCTCGATCCCAAGCGCGCGAAAATTCTTTTGTCGCCAAACATCCTCTTACAAAATCTCCCCGCACAATACACAACAGCACGACTCACCTGGGGGATCCTTTTCTCCACGCGAACCTGCAAACTTCCATTCGGGTTAAGCACAGCATCGTGATGTGAGCAGGGACTTTGTACATAATCCATTTCTCCCTGCAATTCCCGGGCTACCTCCGTCATCTCTTCAATTTTAATTCCCAGCACTGCTTTTTCTTTATTTACCTCGACGACCACTGGCTTTAATAAAACACCCTCTACCTCATCGGTCGCCGGCTTTTCCAAACCCCGTGTCGCGATTTCTACCCCCGTCATTGTACCCGTGCTTTCCTCCGCTTCGCTCAACCAGCGCTTTTCGACCCGCTTTACCTCCTCGTGCACCCCTGGGACCCTTTCGCCCAACTTGCGGTCTCTGTCCCTCTGCTCCCTTTCCTTCCTATCGGCCCTCATTCCGTTTATTGTTGCTTCAATTTGCTCACTCCGAGCATCCATCCGGTTCCCCATTACCCCCATTTTTGCTTCCAATCGCTCACCCTGAGCCTCCATACTGTTTTTCAAACCTCCAATTTGGTCTCCCATTTGTCCCATAAGGGCCCTCATTTGCAGGAAGAAAAGGTTCGAATCCACCAGCGGCGCTGCTACGGTCGCGGGCGGCGTGGCCATGTGCGAGGCGCCATTTTGCGCGTCTGATACCCCCTCAACCGCCTCCTCATTGCTCTCCTCCTCCCTTTCTTCCCCTAAGTCCTGGGTTACCTCTAACCCGTCTATCTCCCCCACCGACATCCGATCGCCTTGATTGTCCATGGCGCGATCTCAAAATTCGGGTTTTATAAAACAAAATAAATTTCGGCAGCTTGTAATTTTGAGCGCGTTAAGCGCGCTTCGGGTCCGATCTCACTCCTCGACACCAATTGTTACTCTAATAGTACAATTGGTGTTCCAAAATTTGGGCCTAACAAATTTAGTCCCAGGTCCGAATCCAACTCCTGACAACCAATTTTTACAGACGCGGTTTTAGATGTTAGTTTACCGAGCGGTTGGTATTACCGCGTCCGAACAGTTACTCCCCGATTAGCCCGATTCCACCCGACGTTGACCAGATCGCCCCACAGATATTCAATCGGGAAACCTCTAAAGCGACCGAAAGAGAAGGAAAAGAGAAAAAGACAGAGTACGGAGGAAGAACAGATTTATTATACACACACAAGCAATGGCTGGAAAAAGCAGTCACACAGCGAATCGTTAACTTATTCTATTCAATTTACTTAATCCCAAGACAACGAGTAGGACAGGACGTTCACACTTACACAGGGGATATTGCAGGCAGGTAGGGCTTGAGGTGGATTGCTTGAGAGGGAGGCAAGGTCGGAGGCAGCAGCTCTCAATTCCTCGCGGTTTTGGCGGGAAAACCCTCCGTCGCGTATCCGCTGCTGTAGACGTCACGCGCCGGTTCGGCACACCTGCTCCTCTGCTTCTGGTGGAGCCGTCTCCCTCCTTTCAGCGCGTCTCTCCAAAGCTGGTTTCCTTGCCGAGTACCTCTCCTCTTTGGCTTGGGGCGTTTCGCATCTCACCGCTCCTCTTGGTGCCGCCTCTTCGCTCATCTCCCAGGTCATCTCTCAAGTCATCTCTTAAAGCAGTCCCTTACAGTCGCTTTTATAGCTCGGGGCGGAATCAAGCCGCCGGCTGCGAGGGCACGCCTACCGGTTCGCTCACCGCGGTGCTGATTGGCCATGCGACCCTCTGGCTCACTCCTCCCCTCTATGACGAGGTGGAGACACGCCTTTCTTCTCCGAGATTAGCACATGGGCAATGGCGGCTTGCGGGATTGAACACAACTCGCACCCTTTTGAAAGGAACTTTGGAGAGTGGAGATGTTTGGGGAAATTGCAAGGGCCTATGCTTATTTTGTTTGATACAATGCAAAGTCAATCTAGTGGGAAACACATATTTAGCCTACATAGAATAAGGAAATACACTATTTAAAAAGATATATCGTGACCTACGTGTAAGTTTCATGGAATTAACTAGGAGGACGGCTGCGACCATTATTTACATTAACAGGATGCTACACATAACAAAACCATACTTTTGTAACGTTCACATTGTAACGTTTTCACATTCGTTACACTTCCTCCAAAATTGTTACACTTCTTAAAAGCCGTTACACTTCTCAAATTCGTTACCCACTTCTCAAAACCGTTACAATATATATATATATATATATATATATATATATATATATATATATATATATATATATATATATATATATATATATATATATATATATATACATATATATATATATATATATATATATATATATATATATATATATATATATATATATATATATTGTTGCGGATCTCCGACGTCGGCTCTCCCCTTATCAAGGGGGGGGTTAATCCCCTTGTCCTTTTATCTGGCCGACGCGAGTCCTGGAAGTTATAACGTGCTTCCCGGCGCGGCATTAGGTAGGGTTTGTTAGGCCTATGGATTTGCTACTACCTAAGTACTAACGCCGACCGGAAACGAGGGAATAACTCCCGCTCGAATCATGGATATGGATGGAATATTGCCGAGCGGATAGCAATCCGCAACCCGAGCTGTTAACAGGTGACTTGACCCGATTGTAGCGGTTCCGAATCGTGCCACGCTTACCCAATTAGAGAAAAGACTGATGCAATCGGATGGAGAGGAAACCAGGAAAATAGGAAGAACCGAGCAATTTATTAACACATGTACAAAAAGAAGAGGAAACGAAAGAAATGTACAAGAAAGAAAGAGGAAGGAAAAAGTACACAGGGCAGTCTTAATTACAGTCTTAACTTATTCCCTGGACAAACGGGCCCGTCTCACATACAGACACTCACACGGGGATTGCAGATGGTAGGGTGGAAGGTCACCAGCGCGTCCAAGCTCCAGTCCGGCTCCGGTCCAGCAGACGAAACCCGGCAGGCAGCTCTTCGTGTAGCGTAACGCGAGCGGACAATTGTAATGACGGGGGGAAGGCTGGTATACTCGCGTACGTAATATGCGCACGACTCGCGCCAAACGCCCCCTCCCCAATGTCCTTATACTCGCGAGTCCTTCGTAATCACGACAGTCCTCTGTAATACCATCAGCGCTTTTCCACAACGATCAGGTCCTGTATCACGTTGCAAATCGTGCCAGTCCTCCAGTAATCAGCGCCAGCGAGTTCTTTCTGCACAGTCCTTTCACCAAGCGCGATTCCTTGCAGTCCTCTCTGGTAAGTCCTGTCAAAGGGCTTTGTGCGCTGGCTTTTATGTGCAAGCCAGCGAACGCTCCGCAAGCCCCAAAGCCATGCCTGTCGGGCGATGTCACTCCAGCCCTGGTTGGCTGGTTATGGCTTACCGGCCCCGCCCTGATGGCTGGGTGACGTGGCCACATCTCCTCCATGGCACTCTGCCCCCTTTTTCCGGGCTTCACCTCGTGGCTTATGGCGGCGTTGAGCGAGCTCACGCTCAAGGGCAGCGAAGGCTGCGGCCAAGGAGCGTACCAAATTGGGAGGGGCCATGGGGCACACACTGGAGAGCGCGCTTAATGGCGTTGCTTGGAGGGAGGCTGCAAAATGAACGAAAGGGCCTACTCTTATTTGATTGACGCAACGCAGATTCAACGATTGGAAAATGGCCTTATCTAACACATACTAAGAAATAACTGATGTCCTATGGTGACCTACGTGTTGCTTGTGGCCTATCTATGGGGTGCTACCTTTAACCTTTAATGATGTTATATTTATTTACAAGTGTGGGTTCTCAAAACCGCAACAATATATATATATATATATATATATATATATATATATATATTGTAACGAATTTGAGAAGTGTAACGGTTTTTGAGAAGTGTAACAATTTTGGAGGAAGTGTAACGAATGTGGAAACGTTACAATGTGAACGTTACAAAAGTATGGTAACATCCTCGTAATGTAAATAATGGTCGTAGCCGGCCTCCTAGTTAATTCCATGAAACTTACACGCAGGTCACGATATATCTTTTAAATAGTGTATTTCCTTATTCCATGTAGGCTAAATATGTGTTTCCCACTAGATTGACTTTGCATTGTATCAAACAAAATAAGCGTAGGCCCTTCCAATTTCCCCAAAACCTCCCTTCCAATTGCCTTCCGCAATTTGGGCGGTTTTCTTCAAACCACCATTGGCCACGAGGTAGGTTTGGGGAAGAAAGGCGTGTCTCCACCTCGTCATAAGAGGGACGGAGTGAACCAGCCCTAACAGCCAATCAACACCGCGGTGAGCGACCCGGTAGGCGTGCCCTCGGAGCCGGCGGCTTGATTTCGCCCGAGGTGATAAAAGCGACTGTAAGGGACTGCTTTATGAGATGACTGAGAGAGGCCTTGGGAGATGAGCAAAGAGACTGCACCAAGAGGCGGTGAGATGCGAAACGCTCCAAGCCAAAGAGGAGAGGTACTCGGCAAGGAAACCAGCTTTGGAGAGACGCGCTGAAAGGAGGGAGACGGCTCCACCCCAAGAAGAGGAGCAGGTGTGCCGAACCAGCGCGTGACGTCTACCGCAGCGGATACACGACGGAGGGTTTCCCGCCAAAACCGCGAGGAATTGCGAACTGCGGCCTCCCGACCTTGCCTCCCTCTCAAGCAATCCATCTCAAGCCCTACCTGCCTGCAATATCCCCTGTGTAAGTGTGAACGTCCTGTCCTACTCGTTGTCTTGGGGCTAAGTAAAAATGAATAGTTTAAGTTAACGATTCGCTGTGTTACTGCTTCTTCCATCCATTGCTTGTGTGTGTATAATAAAATCTGTTCTTCCTCCGTATTCTTCTTCTTCTTCTTTTTCATTCTCTTTCGGTCGCTTTCGAGATTTCCCGATTGAATATCTGTGGGGCGATCTGGTCAACGTCGGGTGGAATCGGGTTTTAATCGGGGAGTAACTGTTCGGACGCGGTTAAATACACCACCGCTCGGTCAATATAACATCTAAAGCCGCGTCTGTAACATTTGGTGTCGAGGAGTTGGATTCGGACCTGGGACTAAATTTGTTAGGCCCAAATTTTGGAACACCAATTGTACCATTAGGGTAACAATTGGTGTTGGGAAGTAGAATTCGATCCGGAGCGCGTTTCACGCGCTCGAAATTATAACGGCGAAATTTGATTTTGTTTTACGAAAATATAAAACCCGAATTTTGAGATCGCGCCATGGACAATCAAGGCGATCGGATGTCGGTGGGAGAGATAGACAGGGTGGAATCGACCCAGGACCTCGGGGAAATGTATGTGGAGGAAAGGGAGGAGGAGAAAAATGGCAATGTGGTTGCGGAGGTTTCAGACGCACAAAATGGCGCTCTCGCGCACGTGGTTGAGGCGGTCGCGGAACCAATGAGCGCGGCCCAAATACAAGCCTTCATGGCCCAATTCATGGTGGAAATGCAGAAAAAAAACGACAGTATGGAACAAATGGAAAGCAGAATGATGGGGGCCCTTATGGGGCAAATGGGGGTAATGGGGAACCGGATGGATGCTCAGGGTGAGCGATTGGAGGGCCAAATGGGGGTAATGGGAAACCAAATGGGGGTAATGAGGGACGAAGCGAGGGGTACCGGTGAGGGATTAGACAAGAAATTTGGGAAGTTAGACGACAAATTTGAGGGGTTAGACAATGGGATAAAAGAGGTGAAAAATGGGTTAATGGGGTTAGAAAATAGGATGGAAGGCAAATTGCGGGAAATAGGGGAACAATCTGCCAGGGAAATCAAACAAATGGGAGAGCAGATAGAGGAGGTGAAAATCGGGGTAGAAACCAAACTGGATGCTCAGAGGGATGAATTGGGACAGATGAGGGTGGCATCTACAAAAGAGATGGAGGAAATACGACGAGGGGTAAGTGAGGAGGTTTCGGGGCTACGCAAGGAGGTAAAGCGAGGGGAGAAGCGTATGGAGAAAGAGGTGAGAAATAATACGGCTAAGTTACAAGGGGGAATAGAAGATCTGACGAAGGGAGTAGAACAGCTGACAGTCGGACAAAGGGAACTAGCGGACCAAGTGGAAAAGAACACTGCAATCATCGGGGGTTTAAAAGCGACACAAAAGGACATTAAAAACGAATTAATAGCAACACAAAAGGAATGTCAGATGGTACATGAGGGGTTGACGAAGAAGTTGGAGGAGGTGACAGAAGTGATGGAGACGAAGGACCGAGAGGTGAGGACGCACATCGAAACGGTTAAGGTGGCGTTGGAGGAAGAGATAGAGGGGGCGCACCGGGAGATGAAGGAGGTAAAGGAAAAATTAGAGGAGGTGGAAGAGGGGTTGAGTGAAATTAAGAAGAGACGGAGGGAAACTAAAAGGGAGATAAAGGAGGAAGTCATGGAATATGTACAAGGTCTGTGTTCAAATCATGATGAGGTGCTCACTAACCAAATAAAAAGTTTGCAGGTGGCAGAGGAGGTGCGACGACGAAGTACGGAGGTGAGTGGCAATGTATATGATGTGAGGGGAGATTCAGTCGGCTTGGGGGGTGGTGTAGACCCGGGTGTTCATGAGGGACCAATGGTAAGATGTATGACTGGTCCGGAGTGGATGGACAGGGGAGGTGTGCAAGGAGGTTTGGCTATGGGGAGTGAGGGGGGTGCTGGTGAGCAAGGGTGTGGGGGTATGGCGTGGGTAGCGGGTTGCGGAGGGGCGACCCAGGCATCGACACCAGGAGGGGTAGTGTTTGGAGGGACGGGTGACGCGCGGGAGCCCCCCGGGAATAACGTACTGTGGGAGCCCGAACGGGTTGGTCCCGCGTTGATCCCGCAAGGAGTGACGCGAGGGGTCCGACCTTCGGGCGCCCACAAGGTCCCACTCGCGCCGTATGACGGCAAGAGTGATTTGAGGGCGTACCTGGCGCAGTTTGAGTACGTATGTAAAGGCAACGGTTGGAATCCGGACGAAGGTGGAGTACACCTGGTGGGGGCACTGCGCGGTGCGGCGGCGGAGGTGCTGACGGCTTTACCACCGGGTGCTCTCACCCTGCCAGCTCTCCGTGCGGCATTAATTAATCGGTTCGGCATTGAGCAGCAAAGCGAGCTTGTTAAAGCCCAACTTGCGCAGCGAAAACGCAAGCCCCAGGAGACCATCGGGGAACTTGCTCACGATATTCGCCGCGCGGTCGGGATTGCACACGCGGACATGGCAGCGAGTTCCCAGGAAAGCCTGGCGCTGGATCACTTTATTCAGGCCCTTCCGGATCTGGAGCTCCGGCAACAGCTCGCCATGTGGCGCCCGCAAACCATGAGTCAGGCGGCCGACGCTGCAGCCCGTTGGGAAGCAGCGAGGCCCCTGGCCCGGGGAGGCGAGCGCCACGCAGTGGCGGTGCGTCAGATGGGGCCCGTGATGGGGGGCGGCCCCCCAAGGGGGCCCGCCCCCGACGGGGGCCCTGACCTGGAAAGCATGGTCCGGAGGTTAGTGGATCGGCGCCTGGCGGGACCTGGACCATGGCAGGCGGCCCCAGCGGTGGCACCCGGTAGTCCCCGACAGAGTACCCCAATTCGGACATACAGGGGGGGGGGGGGAATTTGGAATACCGGAGGCAAGCACCTTACCAGGTGAGGTGCTATAATTGTGCTCGGATGGGTCACCGTGCATGGGAGTGTCGAGCTCCGCGCCGGGACGTTTCCCGCCAACCGATGCCCTCAACTCCGCCCCGTATAGATCGGCCTAGCCGACCTCAGACACCCCCCCCCCCCCCCCCCCCCGCCAGGACCCGGGAAACTAGAACGTGCCGGGCATGCAGGGCGGTGTTCGGCAGTAGGGGATGGGGAGAAGCCCTCGTTGACGCGACAGGTCATTCATTGTGGCCGAATTGGGACGGGTAGTTTGACAATTCGGTGCAAAATTGCCGGCGTGGGGGTGGACGCCGTGGTGGACACGGGAGCCAGCGCCACGATCATCAGCCCCGTGGTCCTTAATTCGAGTGCAGACGGCTGGGGTAAAATCCAGCGTCTGGAAAATCATAGTTTGCAGTTGGCTACCGGGGCAACGGCTCCGATCATAGGGCGTGGTTTTGTGACCCTCAAGTTGGGATCGGTAAAGGAAGAGATAGAGGTTTGGGTGGCGGAGGTGTGCGACCCGTGCTTAATAGGGTTGGATTTGTTGACTGCCAGCGGTTGTAAAATCGACTTGAGTCGGGGGATCCTGCGATGGGGAGTGGAAGAGCTACCATTGGAGGGGGTGAGCACGGCCGAGAGGGTGGAGCTGGAGGCTCCTGAGGCCGTGACCATCCCTCCGGGGGCCGAGGCCATCGTGCCGGCCCGATGGTCAGCTCGCCCGACATGGCAGGAATCCTGCGGCCTGGTCGAACCGGTGGCAGCGCTATCCATACCGGGTTTAATCGTGGGCCGTACCCTTGTAAAAACGGACGGGCCGGTGGTGGCCGTCCGAGTAATTAATAGTAGCACAGAACCACGCACTATAGTAAGGGGCACGAAGGTAGCTGGCTGCACCCCAGTTAGAGAAGTCGCGTCAGTGAGGGGCGAGAACGTCCAGCCGAGCCGGCCCCAGGGGGAGCCTTCAATAAGTTCTAGGAATTGGCCCGATCCCATTTGCGAGATGGTAAATCGTAGTAGTGTAGAGTTGGGAGGTACCCAGAGGGAGGCCTTACACAAACTGGTTGGGTCCCATTTGGACCTCTTCTCCCTGTCCACCGAGGATATTGGACGTACGGGCCTGGTGAAACATCAGATCCACACCGGTGAGGCCCGGCCTATTCGTCAGGCCGCCCGACGGCTCCCTTGGAGCAAGAGGGCGGAAGCTGACGAGCAGGTTGAAAAAATGCTCGACGCAGGTGTGATCGAGCCCTCGGGAAGTCCTTGGATGTCACCTGTTGTGCTGGTCAAAAAGAAGGATGGGACCACGCGGTTCTGCGTGGACTATCGCCAGCTAAACAACGTGACACTCAAGGACTCATATCCCCTGCCAAGAATTGATGACACCCTCGATGCCGTTGCGGGCTCAAATTGGTTCTCGACTTTGGACCTCAAGAGTGGGTATTGGCAGGTGGAGATGGATAGGGCAGGGAAGGAGAAAACGGCATTTTCCACAGGTAAGGGACTGTATCAGTTTACTGTGATGCCGTTTGGTTTGTGTAACGCCCCCGCCACCTTTGAAAGATTGATGGAGCATGTACTAGGCGGCATGCCATGGCAATCATGCCTGGTGTACCTGGATGACGTCCTAGTACATGCCAAAACGTTCCCCCAGGCAGTAGCTAATTTGGACCAGGTGTTCGGGTGCCTCAGACAGGCAGGGTTGAAGCTGAACCCGAGTAAGTGCACTTTGTTTGCAAGAGAGGTGGCCTATCTAGGTCACGTGATCGGCCGCGAGGGGGTAAAAACGGACCCAGACAAAATCAAAGCGGTAGAGGAGTGGCCCGCACCACGTACCATCAAGGAGGTGCGGGGATTTTTGGGACTCTGCTCCTACTACCGGCGCTTTGTGGCGAAATTTGCAGAGTTGGCCCGTCCCCTCCACCGGCTTACGGAGAAGGGGACGCGATTTAATTGGACACGGGAGTGCCACGAGGCCTTCCAAAAATTGAAGGGGTGTCTGACATCCGCACCCCTTCTAGCTTACCCCACTAGTGACGGGACATTTACCCTGGACACGGATGCGAGCCAGGAAGGATTGGGCGCAGTTTTGTCTCAGACACAGGAGGGCGTGGAGAGAGTGATTGGTTACTATAGTCGGGCCTTAAGTAGGCCCGAGCGAAATTATTGCGTCACTCGCAAAGAGTTATTGGCCATGCTGGCTGCCATGAACCATTTCCACCCGTACCTGTACGGGCGGAAATTTTTGGTTAGAACTGACCATTCCTCCTTGCAATGGCTCCTTCGGTTCAAGGAACCGGAGGGCCAAATTGCAAGGTGGTTGGAAAAGTTGCAGCAGTACGATTTTGATGTGGCCCATAGGGCCGGGAAGGCCCATGGTAATGCGGACGCACTCTCTCGGCGTCCTTGTCTGGGGGAAAACTGTAAATTTTGTGCGAGACACGAGGAGAGGGAGCAATTGGGCGATTCCGCCCCGATTCTCGTCGTCCGGGCAACCCGGGTGAGAGGGCCAATTTTGCCACTAACCGCGGACGAGGAATTTGGAGATTTGGCATGGAGCACGGCCCAGCAGGAGGATCCTGTTCTGGGGCCGGTGTTCCAATGGGTCAAATTGGGGCAAAGACCAAAGGGGGAAGAGGTCACCCCCCTCGGGGCGCAAACAAAGGCGTATTGGGCTCAGTGGCAGACCCTGGAATTGAAAGGCAACATCTTGTATCGCAAATGGGTGGAGGTTCCCTCTGATAGAACTTCCTGGCTGGTGATAGTCCCTGACAAATTCAAGAACGTCATATTGCAACAGGTGCATGGTACCCGCTCCGGCGGCCATTTGGGCAGGACAAAGACAATATCTCGGGTCCGCCGGAGGTTCTATTGGGTGAATATGGGGCGCGACATACAGGACTGGTGTCGGAGATGCGACGCCTGTTCTGCCAAAAAGGGACCAGCACGGAGGATGAGGGCCCCCCTTCAATTACATCAGGTGGGGGCCCCCCTTGAGCGGGTGGCTATGGATATTCTAGGACCGCTGCCCCGCACCCGCCAAGGTAATAAGTATATCCTCGTTGTAATGGACTATTTCACCAAGTGGCCGGAGGCCTATGCCCTCCCCAACCAAGAAGCAGGGGTGGTAGCATAGGCCTTCGTAGAAGGATTTGTATGTCGGCACGGGATTCCACAGGAGCTGCACACCGATCAGGGTCGAAATTTTGAGAGCCAATTACTAAAAGATGTGTGCAGACTCCTGTCAATTCGAAAAACCAGGACCACGCCCTTGCGGCCACAATCTGACGGGATGGTGGAAAGGTTCAATCGAACATTGATCCAACAACTGGCATTGTTCACCACCACCCGTCAGGATGACTGGGAAGAACATCTCCCGTACCTGTTGATGGCCTACCGAACTAGCCAGCACGGGGCCACCGCATGCAGTCCAGCGTTGCTTATGTATGGGCGGGAGTTGCGGGCTCACGCCGACTTGCTATGCGGTCCCGTGCCAAACACCACGGACACACCGCCGAGGGAGAGTTACGCACGTCACCTGGAGGAAGGCATGGAGCGGGTCCATGCCTTCGCCCGCCGCCAGCTCCATCTGGCGGGGGCCAAGATGAAGCGCAGGTACGACGACCGGAGCCAGGGGAGTCAATACGCTCCGGGGATGAAGATTTGGTTCTTTAACCCCCGGAGGCGGAAGGGAAGGTGCCCAAAACTCACCTCCCCCTGGCAAGGCCCGGGAGTCGTCCTGTCGCAAATCTGTGACGTGGTCATTAAGATCAAAATGGGGCCACGGACCCCCCCCTCGGATCGTCCATGCCGACCGGATAAGACCTTATGCCGGCGAGCAGGCGCCCTCATGGATCGCCTCGGCTCTAGATGCCGAGGCAGGACCCAGTACCTCTTGCGACGGGGGCTCGTAGCGTCAGAGGACTGGGGGGATGGTAGTGAGATGCCCCGCTGTGGTGGGATGGCAACGCTGTCATCCCTCACAGAAAGTGGGGCAAATGCGCAATAGTTTATGGGGTGGCTATGACAACCGAGCCAGGGAGGGCTTGGATAATTGTAGGGATCTAGCGAAGATGACATTAGGTAACGTTAAGTTTAGTTAGTGACTGATACCTGTAGTGGGGACGCAGGTAGATTAGTGTGGATTATAATGACGTGGGAGCACAATAGTTTAAAGGGACGACTGGGAAGCGCAAGTTTCAGAGGGGAGTAGTTAGCTGAGATGATGCCGTGTGTGTGAGGATTGAACAGGTGAGAATGGAACAGGTGTGATTGCACAGGTGTGCAACTGAACAGGTGTGTGGAGCAGTGTATGAGGGAGTAGTAGTGATTGCGTGTTGTGTTGACCAAATGGTGCAGGAAGAAAGGAGGGTGCAGGTGGCACCAGGTGTGAGGGCACAGGTGTGCAACAACAGGTGTATGTGGCTGTGTGGAATAAATGGTAGTGTGGAATATCTGGAGTATTGGAATGGATGGTCGTGGAGTGAGAATGGTGGAAATTGTGGAGTGGAGTGGATGGTGCGAAGGTGTGAATGGGGGAAGAGTGGACCCCCATCACGGATACCCGGGGCGGGTAGTGTAAGTGTTAGGTAGAGGGTACAGGTAAATTGTGGTTGGATATTGGCATCTGTGGTGCGGGTGGCAGAATGGTATGTGGATGGGTGCATTAGTGTTGTGGAAATGGCTGGGCGTGTAGCCTGTTAGTGTGTGTAGTTGGTTTGGGCACTCCACCACTGTGAGGATGTCGGCCAGGTGAGGCCGCAGGTGGGCTCTGGGAGCCGGTAGTAGTTGTTGTGGATGGGGCCCGAGGATCCGGAGGACGGACCCGGGTAGCCCAGTGCCAGAGGGCACCATGGGGTGACAGAGCCAGTAGAGGGGCTGTCCCCAGTTAGTTAGGTTAGGGTGAGGAGCTAGGTAAGCTCGGGTGGCAACTACAGTGGTGGAGGTGTGCAGGTGGGTAGACCTGTTGGGAGAGCTAGACGTCGCAGCCCAGAAATTGTGCGAGAGCACCGGGAGATGAATCGGGGGAGTGAGACCCCAAATTGAGAAGCACCACAGTTTGGTCAATGGGAATTGGTTTTTAGAACCCATAGTGTAAGTTGGCCAATGGATTGGCAGGGAGAGACCCCGGGTAGTGTAAAGTGTGTTAAAGTCATTTAGAAAATAGTTAGGATGAAGGATCTCCTCGCACCATCTGCATCCACTCACCTGAGGTGACAGGTACTCCACACCATGCCATGTTTTGATTATTTTTTATGATGCAAATGTATGGATTGTGAGACGCATCATGACGTGGGTGTGACATTGTGCGTAATTCCATCTCTCCCTCCTTATGAGGATTGATGATGAATTGGTGATGGCAAATTTTGAAGTAAAGGGATTGTGGAGACGAATTTGGTATAAGGGAAATATGGGGAAGACGTGACAGTAGTGACGAATTTGTAAATGGGTAGAGTTTTGTACATATGGGGTAAGGGTAGGGTAGGTGACAGGGGGGTGACGTACGGTAGGGACGAGCTTTCTCACTTCGCCCTCCGTACGCATTTCACCTTGCATTGCCTTATTGACGTGTACCCTTGTGACCTTACCCCTCGCTCAATTGTCTTTCTTTTGTCTCCCACATGACCTGTGCGCCATTGGGTGCCGATGGGAGCGTGCGTGAGGTGGCCATTGTGCGCCCGAGATTCCCAGAACCAGCATGCATTGCGTTGATGTACCACTGTATGGACCGCTGTTCTGCGGCCAAGTACCACTTGATGGACCCCAGGTTCTGGGGCAGGGCACCTCTGTTGGAGACCGGCCATAGTGGCCAGGGAATCTTGCTTGCGGACCTCGGTAAGGTGGCACCTATGCCAAACAGGTGGACCACCCTTAGTTGGCCCCTGGGGCCCTAAATAAAAATGGACACAAGTTGTGCTTTTTATTATTTCCAACTAGGCCGCATGAAGCCAGAAGACGTCGGGAAGAACATCGGCCCAGCAGAGAAAGAGAAGACCACCACCAGTTGTTTTGTTGTGTTTATTATGAACCATGGTGACTGCGCACCGGATGGTGCCTTTGGGTGCTTTGTGGTGCTTTGTGGTGTTTGGTGCTTTTGGGTGCTTTGGTGGTATTGGTACTGGTGCATCGATGCAATGCGTGCTGTCTCCTCCCTCCCAACAGGAATTTCTTTCTCTTGTTCCCTAAAAAGAAAAAAAAAAAAAAAACACAGGTCCTGGGTTGCGTTGTAAATAAGAAATCACGTCATTGTAAATAATGCTCCCCACCGTAAATGTATAGTTTGAGAATAATTCCGTAATTCGGTTAGCTGTGGGCTTGAGTCTGTTAGACAGGGTGCAATGCAATAGGGGGACATACTTAGTTGTGTTTTAAAATTGTCACACTCAGGGTCAGGTTAATTGTAGAGGGAATTACACCTACGTGTCACACTAAGTTAAAGTTTAATAGGCCCGAGTACGGGCCTGAAGAAAGGAGGGTGCAGTGTAACGAATTTGAGAAGTGTAACGGTTTTTGAGAAGTGTAACAATTTTGGAGGAAGTGTAACGAATGTGGAAACGTTACAATGTGAACGTTACAAAAGTATGGTAACATCCTCGTAATGTAAATAATGGTCGTAGCCGGCCTCCTAGTTAATTCCATGAAACTTACACGCAGGTCACGATATATCTTTTAAATAGTGTATTTCCTTATTCCATGTAGGCTAAATATGTGTTTCCCACTAGATTGACTTTGCATTGTATCAAACAAAATAAGCGTAGGCCCTTCCAATTTCCCCAAAACCTCCCTTCCAATTGCCTTCCGCAATTTGGGCGGTTTTCTTCAAACCACCATTGGCCACGAGGTAGGTTTGGGGAAGAAAGGCGTGTCTCCACCTCGTCATAAGAGGGACGGAGTGAACCAGCCCTAACAGCCAATCAACACCGCGGTGAGCGACCCGGTAGGCGTGCCCTCGGAGCCGGCGGCTTGATTTCGCCCGAGGTGATAAAAGCGACTGTAAGGGACTGCTTTATGAGATGACTGAGAGAGGCCTTGGGAGATGAGCAAAGAGACTGCACCAAGAGGCGGTGAGATGCGAAACGCTCCAAGCCAAAGAGGAGAGGTACTCGGCAAGGAAACCAGCTTTGGAGAGACGCGCTGAAAGGAGGGAGACGGCTCCACCCCAAGAAGAGGAGCAGGTGTGCCGAACCAGCGCGTGACGTCTACCGCAGCGGATACACGACGGAGGGTTTCCCGCCAAAACCGCGAGGAATTGCGAACTGCGGCCTCCCGACCTTGCCTCCCTCTCAAGCAATCCATCTCAAGCCCTACCTGCCTGCAATATCCCCTGTGTAAGTGTGAACGTCCTGTCCTACTCGTTGTCTTGGGGCTAAGTAAAAATGAATAGTGTAAGTTAACGATTCGCTGTGTTACTGCTTCTTCCATCCATTGCTTGTGTGTGTATAATAAAATCTGTTCTTCCTCCATATTCTTCTTCTTCTTCTTTTTCATTCTCTTTCGGTCGCTTTAGAGATTTCCCGATTGAATATCTGTGGGGCGATCTGGTCAACGTCGGGTGGAATCGGGTTTTAATCGGGGAGTAACTGTTCGGACGCGGTTAAATACACCACCGCTCGGTCAATATAACATCTAAAGCCGCGTCTGTAACAATATATATATAAAACAAAGACCCACCCACATCTCTCACATGTGAATGGGGGGAATAACCAATCAGGTGTCACCTACTCAATTACCCTAGGTGGCTGGGATTATAAAAACAAATTGACTTCTCCCATGCTCTTCTGGATGAAGAAAGCTGCATAACTGCAACCATGAAGGCTGTAACACAAAATGTGAAAAAAGTCAAGGGGTGTGAATACTTTTTGAAGGTACTGTGTGCATAGTAAGGGCAAAGCAAATTGTTTTGTGACCAGTAAGTGTTGTCTGCCACAAGAGCACTGTCTATAACCTTATTATAGCAAGGCTCGGAGACAGTTTTGTGGATGGCTATAAAGATGATATGTCCTCCAACCTACAGCAACACAACGTGATGCCACCTCACAATGTGCTATTCTGCGACCCCCTGGGGGCGTCTCGCAACGTGAACCAAGCCTCAAAGGTAAGGGTTCAAAAGTCAACAAGCAAATAAAATAGCATAGCTGCACACATGTTTCAACCTTATTAGAGCTTCTCAGTTCAGCAAAATGCTTAAAATCGGCTGCTTGGCCTGAACTTCCTTTTGCAACATCGATGAAAATGGTCAGTGGTGAGGTTAATGGATTAATTAATTGGACAGATAGATATCTACAAATAAATGTTGGAATAGTTGCAATTAATCCAATTAGCATTCACGATAAATCGTCAAGTATATGTAGTTCCTTGTCCTCTGTTTTTTATGGCATAGCCCATAGGGCAATGTCGTCTAGAACAATGTATGTCCTTATGTCCCCACAAACGCGCACCAATCAGAACTGAGGATCTGGTCACATGAGGGGGGGATGCGTGTAGTAACCATTACAGTTGTATATTTTTACTAAAAGGAAATATAATATCGTTCTGTAGAATGTCTTTGGGTCCCAGCAGGTGTTACAAGGTAGGTAGGAGGTTTTTCAGAAATTCCTCAATGCAATTATGATTTTGAAATGTGATCGACACGGACCTTGCTCTCGAATCGGGAAGTGAACGGATGATGACAGTTCGCTGGTTTGATATCTCAATACAATCGTGATTTGACATTATATTTTGATATATTAATACAATAGTATTAATTTGTGATTGGAATGATGAATGAGCTGTTTGGAATGAAAATATAGAGACCGTGTTGTCAATGTCTGACATTCCACTGAAGGTGGCACAGGAATGTGGAATGTAGTGGTTCATCGTTTGCCATTTACCATTTTTTTCCTCATCGTTCATGAACTTACATTATTCTTGAAGTCAAAAATATTTAATACTTACATTATTTGCTAACTGGTGTCCCCACCCAGGTCATACTATCTCCTCTTCAACTAAAGTATCAAATAAGCCCGGCTACACCGCTGTTAGACTTTCGGTCTTGTTAAATACAATACATGTTCTTTCATTTCCTCTCATTACACCTATATTTTATCATTCCCCCACAAAACAATGATGAATAGAGATCCTTCACTACCTAAGCCTTAGGTAGTGGCTTAGGCCCAATAATTCCACGGTAGAGAGACAGAGGGAATCACAAGACACAAAACACTGGGTGCTCCCTAGCAGAGCTCTTCAAGATGGATGACAACACAGTCTGGGCTGCTCTGACGTAACGGGCCACCGCCTTCCACTTGCTTCAGGCTCAAGAGGATAGGAGAGGGCGTGGCTCTGGCCAGGTGGTGGCATGAGTGAAGAGCACAGCTTTCTCCGCAGCGGCATTCAAACTTCTCCCGCTTCCACCCTCACACCTGCTTTTATCGCCACAGCCACCCATGACGCTCGTTGCCCCTCCACTCTCACTCCCCATTGGCCGAGGAACCAGTTTCATGAGTGGGCGAACGCTCTTTGTTACTTGGAACTTGGACAAGGTCCTCCCCCTTCCATCTCAAGCAAGGCCGACGTGGTTTCCGACCCTAAAATGGCGCCAACGGCCTGTCAGATGTTTAAAAAGGACATATAAGACTGATTTAGAAGGATAAAATAAAGGCGGCAAAGTAATGGCGATTTTTAAACACACAAGTACACCTGCTCACTAAGAGAGTGGCAGGGGGTCATGTAAATAACCCTTGTGGGGTATACAGACTACAGTAGATCTTTTATCAGGTGCGTTCAACGACGTGGTGAGCATAGACATGTCTGAATTCATCCAAATTTCTTTCAGTTAAGTGTTAAAGAGCATTAGCGACCGTTTAGAAAGATAATCATATGTGTTTGTGGTTTATAATATTTTTGCTTCTGGTAGGGGCCGTTACTCCCTTTAAAACGCCACGATAAGCTATGTATACACATTAGCTCGGCATTTGGCCAAGGTGAAAACACCCTGTGGAGAGGTTGGACCTTATTAGTATTAATATTGTTTTGTAATAACATTGATATTATGCTATTATCATTAGTTTTGTAATTAGAAATTGTGTTGGAAAAACGCCACAATAAAGCTATATTAATACGGATGTACACCTTAATACGCAACCCTATTGGCGGGGAATACTCCCTTGGGGAGGGGGACAAATTAATGTGCTACAACCTCCATTGTGTGACACTTAGTCCTCCTGTCAAGTTTGGTTGAGATTGGATAAGTAACAACTGAATGTATTGCGGTCAAAAATCGTCAGACAGACAGACACCAAATTCCGTATTTTAGTATGTGATGATATACCAGGGTGAGTAGATGTCGTATATCCATTACATAAGTGACGCATATCTAATATCACAATTAATTACTTTAAGCTTACTCGAAGACATTTATTTACAAAGGAGCCAACTAAACTATACGAAGCAATGTTAACCCCTAGGAGTCATTTACACAACAATATCTTACTATAATTCACCAAATGTCCGTCCGTCGGTTCGAAGGCACCACAAAAACGGCTCGACTGATCGCAACGATATTTTGGGTGGGTATTCCTGGGACCCCTGGGAGTAAAATAGGCTATATTGTTTTTCCAATTTTTCCAATTTTCCAGTTTTTCCAAACATGATGGAATAATATTTACCGATATGAACAGTGATGTGGCTTTTGTTGAAATTCTACAAATACTGTTTATTCTACGTACCTGGCGAGAGTAAATCGACTCCTGACGAACCCTTCCGATATAAACATGCAGCTCCGAAGTAACATGGCAGCGTGTGCAAAGCGACTGAGAAACAGGTGTCGTGGCCGCTTCCGTGTTACAGATTTGGCGTGCACTCTTCACACATAAACGTGCGACTGAGAAAGACGTGCAGCAGCCGCTTCCGTTTTGCAGAATTCAATCTTTTTTCAAAATGGGCGCCATGTACTGTTTAGATTTTGATGATTTGCGTGTGATATGATTCAATGGATGTTTATATGAATCGTTTAAAATAAAAAAGCCTTCAATTTCTGCTATTTTGCCTTTTCATTTGGGCTTTCCAATTGAAGCCCCACCCATAGGGCGGGTACCGTTGCTAGTAATAATAAATTAATAATAATAATAATATGATAATCATATAGTTTTAGTCATAATGGCCAGTCCCGTTACCCGGTCTGAATCGTGATGAACCATATCAAAGCAGTCATGCCAGCCAAACAATTTGGGCACTCTGAGCTGATGTTTGGGCCCGCTTGCCTCGTTACTGGACTCCAATGGAACACCGTGCATATCAGGCAACGGGCTAATTTGTGCCGTATGTCAGTTTGCACAAATTGGCGATCCGAGTGAAATCGCTGGACACAGTCATGGTCTTGTACTGGGAGCTACTCACCCAAACGCAATCTGTCATTTATAGGACATGTAAAACTCCAACACTAGCGATCAAGACACTCACATTCACCGAGAGACCAAGTGGTTTTATAAAGTATATTGGGAACAAAAATGAGCGGGAATACAAATAAAGAAGCAACAAGTACACATACATTCAAAGTACACCGCCCCATGCCAAATAATTAAATATGCTGCAGCGCGGCATTGCCGGGGCGCCTCCGGCGCCCGGCAATACCGCAGTGCAGCTCATTAAGGCTGCATTGGGAGGGAGAGGTGTACACTAATTGATTGATTAATTGTATAATTAAAATCAATAAAAGATTATCACAAAATATTTTCATAATCAATTGGCTAATCGCATAACTAAACCACTAGTGCTTCATCCGAAGATGTATCTTTTAGAAATTTAATTAAATAAGTCATTTATAAAAAATTAAATAATTAATTGATTACTCAATAAATAATTAATCGATTAATCAATAAATAATTAATAGATGAAATGATTAATCAATAAATCAAAAATATCCTTGATAGCCACATCACTTGGTCACTTATGTCCAAATATTAGCTTCCCAGCTCAAAAGGTGCCTGAGATATTGGCCAAATGAGAAAGAAAATAAATAAATGATTAATAATGAAAATAAATAAATAATAATCATAAAAAAATTAAATTGGTAATCAATTTGGTCAGAGAACACATAAACTACCACTATTTCATCAGAATCTGTAACTTAAAAAAAAAATTTTTTTGGGTCATTAATCGAATAATTAAATAATTAATCGATTAATTGATTAATTAATAAATCAAAAATATCCTTTGCAGCCAAATCACCTGGTCATTGGCATGTCCAAATATCAGCTTCCTAACTCAAAAGGTGCCTGAGTTAATAATGGTCAGAAGAGAAATGAAATTTAATTAATTAAATAAGTACTTAATTAAACGCTAATAATTAAATAACTCCTCAATTAATTGATTATTCAAAAAACAAAAAATACCGTATTTGACAAAGGACTTGCTCACGACTGTGCCGAAATTTCAGCTTCCTAGCTCAAAGGATGGCTGAGATATCGTCCGGACAACCAAGAAAGAAAACAAACAAACAAGAAACCAGAGTGAAAACTGAGTACTCTCTTTCAGCGTGCGTCACTGCCGAGCCCCCTTTGGTGCCCGGCAATGACGATTTGCAATGCCTGGAGATGGCATAGGAAAGGAGCGGTGTACAATACTATTTATTAATCTTCACCACCCATATATGCTCCGAGTCAACGAATATGGGAGATCCTTATCTATTGTACACCGCTCCTTTCCTATGCCATCTCCAGGCATTGCAAATCGTCATTGCTGGGCACCGAAGGGGGCTCGGCAGTGATGCACACTGAAAGGGAGTACTCAGTTTTCACTCTGGTTGTTTGTTTTCTTGCTTTCTTGTTGTACACCGCTCCTTTCCTATGCCATCTCCAGGCATTGCAAATCGTCATTGCCGGGCACCAAAGGGGGCTCGGCAGTGACGCACGCTGAAAGAGAGTACTCAGTTTTCACTCTGGTTTCTTTCTTGTTTGTTGTACACCGCTCCTTTCCTATGCCATCTCCAGGCATTGCAAATCGTCATTGCCGGGCACCAAAGGGGGCTCGGCAGTGACGCACGCTGAAAGAGAGTACTCAGTTTTCACTCTGGTTTCTTTCTTGTTTGTTTGTTTTCTTGTTTGTTTTCTTTCTTGTTTGCTTTCTTGGTTGTCCGGACGATATCTCAGCCATCCTTTGAGCTAGGAAGCTGAAATTTCGGCACAGTAGTGAGCAAGTCCTTTGTCAAATACGGTATTTTTTGTTTTTTGAATAATCAATTAATTGAGGAGTTATTTAATTATTAGCGTTTAATTAAGTACTTATTTAATTAATTAAATTTCATTTATCTTCTGACCATTATTAACTCAGGCACCTTTTGAGTTAGGAAGCTGATATTTGGACATGCCAATGACCAGGTGATTTGGCTGCAAAGGATATTTTTGATTTATTAATTAATCAATTAATCGATTAATTATTTAATTATTCGATTAATGACAAAAAATTTTTTTTTTTTTAAGTTACAGATTCTGATGAAATAGTGGTAGTTTGTGTTCTCTGACCAAATTGATTAATAATTTAATTTTTTTATGATTATTATTTATTTATTTTCATTATTAATCATTTATTTATTTTCTTTCTCATTTGGCCAATATCTCAGGCACCTTTTGAGCTGGGAAGCTAATATTTGGACATGAGTGACCAAGTGATGTGGCTATCAAGGATATTTTTGATTTATTGATTAATCATTTCATCTATTAAGTATTTATTGATTAATCGATTAATTATTTATTGAGTAATCAATTAATTATTTAATTTTTTATAAATGACTTATTTAATTAAATTTCTAAAAGATACATCTTCGGATGAAGCACTACTGGTTTAGTTATGCGATTAGCCAATTGATTATGAAAATATTTTGTGATAATCTTTTATTGATTTTAATTATACAATTAATCAATCAATTAGTGTACACCTCTCCCTCCCAATGCAGCCTCAATGAGCTGCACTGCGGTATTGCCGGGCGCCGTAGGCGCCCCGGCAATGCCGCGCTGCAGCATATTTAATTATTTGGCATGGGGCGGTGTACTTTGAATGTATGTGTACTTGTTGTACACCGCTCCTTTCCTATGCCATCTCCAGGCATTGCAAATCGTCATTGCCGGGCACCAAAGGGGGCTCGGCAGTGACGCACGCTGAAAGAGAGTACTCAGTTTTCACTCTGGTTTCTTTCTTGTTTGTTGTACACCGCTCCTTTCCTATGCCATCTCCAGGCATTGCAAATCGTCATTGCCGGGCACCAAAGGGGGCTCGGCAGTGACGCACGCTGAAAGAGAGTACTCAGTTTTCACTCTGGTTTCTTTCTTGTTTGTTTGTTTTCTTGTTTGTTTTCTTTCTTGTTTGCTTTCTTGGTTGTCCGGACGATATCTCAGCCATCCTTTGAGCTAGGAAGCTGAAATTTCGGCACAATAGTGAGCAAGTCCTTTGTCAAAAACGGTATTTTTTGTTTTTTGATTAATCAATTAATTGATGAGTTATTTAATTATTAGCGATTAATTAAGTACTTATTTAATTAATTAAATTTCATTTCTCTTCTGACCATTAACTCAGGCACCTTTTGAGTTAGGAAGCTGATATTTGGACATGCCAATGACCAGGTGATTTGGCTGCAAAGGCTATTTTTGATTTATTAATTAATTAATTAATCAATTAATCGATTAATTATTTAATTATTTGATTAATGACAAAAAAAAAAATTTTTTTTAACTTACAGATTCTGATGAAATAGTGATGGTTTATGTGTTCTCTGACCGAATTGATTAATAATTTAATTTATTTATGATTATTATTTATTTATTTTCATTATTAATCATTTATTTATCTTCTTTCTCATTTGGCCAATATCTCAGGCACCTTTTGAGCTCAGAAGCTAATATTTGGACATGAGTGACCAAGTGATGTGGCTATCAAGGATATTTTTGATTTATTGATTAATCAATTAATCAATGTATCGATTAATTATTTAATTATTCGATAAATTACTAAAAAAATTTTTTTGCCCCCAGTTACACATTCTGATGAAATGGTGGTGCTTTATGTGTTCTGTGACCGAATTGATTGATAATTTAATTTTTTAATGATTATTATTCATTTATTTTCATTATTAATCATTGATTTATTTTCTTTCTCATTTGGCCAATATCTCAGGCACCTTTTGAGCTGGGAAGCTAATATTTGGACATGACAGTGACCAAGTGATGTGGCTATCAAGGATATTTTTGATTAATTGATTAATCATTTAATCGATTCATTATTTATTGATTAATCGATGAATTACTTATTGATTAATCAATTAATTATTAAATTTTTTATTAATGACTTATTTGATTAAATTTCTAAAAGATACATCTTCGGATGAAGCACGAGTGGTTTTGTTATGGTATTAGCCAATTGATTAAGAAAATATTTTGTGATAATCTTTTATTGATTTTAATTATACAATTAATCAATCAATTAGTGGACACCTCTCCCTCCCAATGCAGCCTCTATGAGCTGCACTGCGGTATTGCCGGGCGCCAGAGGTGCCCCGGCAATGCCGCGCTGTAGGATATTTAATTATTTGGCATGGGGGCGGTGTACTTTGAATGTATGTGTACTTGTTTGTTTTCTTGTTTGTTTTCTTTCTTGTTTGCTTTCTTGGTTGTCCGGACGATATCTCAGCCATCCTTTGAGCTAGGAAGCTGAAATTTCGGCACAATAGTGAGCAAGTCCTTTGTCAAAAACGGTATTTTTTGTTTTTTGATTAATCAATTAATTGATGAGTTATTTAATTATTAGCGATTAATTAAGTACTTATTTAATTAATTAAATTTCATTTCTCTTCTGACCATTAACTCAGGCACCTTTTGAGTTAGGAAGCTGATATTTGGACATGCCAATGACCAGGTGATTTGGCTGCAAAGGCTATTTTTGATTTATTAATTAATTAATTAATCAATTAATCGATTAATTATTTAATTATTTGATTAATGACAAAAAAAAAAATTTTTTTTTAACTTACAGATTCTGATGAAATAGTGATGGTTTATGTGTTCTCTGACCGAATTGATTAATAATTTAATTTATTTATGATTATTATTTATTTATTTTCATTATTAATCATTTATTTATCTTCTTTCTCATTTGGCCAATATCTCAGGCACCTTTTGAGCTCAGAAGCTAATATTTGGACATGAGTGACCAAGTGATGTGGCTATCAAGGATATTTTTGATTTATTGATTAATCAATTAATCAATGTATCGATTAATTATTTAATTATTCGATAAATTACTAAAAAAAAATTTTTGCCTCCAGTTACACATTCTGATGAAATGGTGGTGCTTTATGTGTTCTGTGACCGAATTGATTGATAATTTAATTTTTTAATGATTATTATTTATTTATTTTCATTATTAATCATTGATTTATTTTCTTTCTCATTTGGCCAATATCTCAGGCACCTTTTGAGCTGGGAAGCTAATATTTGGACATGACAGTGACCAAGTGATGTGGCTATCAAGGATATTTTTGATTAATTGATTAATCATTTAATCGATTCATTATTTATTGATTAATCGATGAATTACTTATTGATTAATCAATTAATTATTAAATTTTTTATTAATGACTTATTTGATTAAATTTCTAAAAGATACATCTTCGGATGAAGCACGAGTGGTTTTGTTATGGTATTAGCCAATTGATTAAGAAAATATTTTGTGATAATCTTTTATTGATTTTAATTATACAATTAATCAATCAATTAGTGGACACCTCTCCCTCCCAATGCAGCCTCTATGAGCTGCACTGCGGTATTGCCGGGCGCCAGAGGTGCCCCGGCAATGCCGCGCTGTAGGATATTTAATTATTTGGCATGGGGGCGGTGTACTTTGAATGTATGTGTACTTGTTTGTTTTCTTGTTTGTTTGTCCGGGCGATATCTCAGCCATCCTTTGAGCTAGGAAGCTGAAATTTCGGCACAGTAGTGAGCAAGTCCTTTGTCAAATACGGTATTTTTTGTTTTTTGAATAATCAATTAATTGAGGAGTTATTTAATTATTAGCGTTTAATTAAGTACTTATTTAATTAATTAAATTTCATTTCTCTTCTGACCATTATTAACTCAGGCACCTTTTGAGTTAGGAAGCTGATATTTGGACATGCCAATGACCAGGTGATTTGGCTGCAAAGGATATTTTTGATTTATTAATTAATCAATTAATCGATTAATTATTTAATTATTCGATTAATGACAAAAAAAATTTTTTTTTTAAGTTACAGATTCTGATGAAATAGTGGTAGTTTATGTGTTCTCTGACCAAATTGGTTAATAATTTAATTTTTTTATGATTATTATTTATTTATTTTCATTATTAATCATTTGTTTATTTTCTTTCTCATTTGGCCAATATCTCAGGCACCTTTTGAGCTGGGAAGCTAATATTTGGACATGAGTGACCAAGTGATGTGGCTATCAAGGATATTTTTTATTTATTGATTAATCATTTCATCTATTAAGTATTTATTGATTAATCGATTAATTATTTATTGAGTAATCAATTAATTATTTAATTTTTTATAAATGACTTATTTAATTAAATTTCTAAAAGATACATCTTTGGATGAAGCACTACTGGTTTAGTTATGCGATTAGCCAATTGATTATGAAAATATTTTGTGATAATCTTTTATTGATTTTAATTATACAATTAATCAATCAATTAGTGTACACCTCTCCCTCCCAATGCAGCCTCAATGAGCTGCACTGCGGCATTGCCGGGGCGCCTCCGCGGCATATTTAATTATTTGGCATGGGGCGGTGTACTTTGAATGTATGTGTACTTGTTTGTTTTCTTTCTTGGTTGTCCGGACGATATCTCAGCCATCCTTTGAGCTAGGAAGCTGAAATTTCGGCACATTAGTGAGCAAGTCCTTTGTCAAATACGGTATTTTTTGTTTTTTGAATAATCAATTAATTGAGGAGTTATTTAATTATTAGCGTTTAATTAAGTACTTATTTAATTAATTAAATTTCATTTATCTTCTGACCATTATTAACTCAGGCACCTTTTGAGTTAGGAAGCTGATATTTGGACATGCCACTGACCAGGTGATTTGGCTGCAAAGGATATTTTTGATTTATTAATTAATCAATTAATCGATTAATTATTTAATTATTCGATTAATGACAAAAAAATTTTTTTTTTTTAAGTTACAGATTCTGATGAAATAGTGGTAGTTTATGTGTTCTCTGACCAAATTGATTAATAATTTAATTTTTTTATGATTATTATTTATTTATTTTCATTATTAATCATTTATTTATTTTCTTTCTCATTTGGCCAATATCTCAGGCACCTTTTGAGCTGGGAAGCTAATATTTGGACATGAGTGACCAAGTGATGTGGCTATCAAGGATATTTTTGATTTATTGATTAATCATTTCATCTATTAAGTATTTATTGATTAATCGATTAATTATTTATTGAGTAATCAATTAATTATTTAATTTTTTATAAATGACTTATTTAATTAAATTTCTAAAAGATACATCTTCGGATGAAGCACTACTGGTTTAGTTATGCGATTAGCCAATTGATTATGAAAATATTTTGTGATAATCTTTTATTGATTTTAATTATACAATTAATCAATCAATTAGTGTACACCTCTCCCTCCCAATGCAGCCTCAATGAGCTGCACTGCGGTATTGCCGGGCGCCGGAGGCGCCCCGGCAATGCCGCGCTGCAGCATATTTAATTATTTGGCATGGGGCGGTGTACTTTGAATGTATGTGTACTTGTTGTACACCGCTCCTTTCCTATGCCACCTCCAGGCATTGCAAATCGTCATTGCCGGGCACCGAAGGGGGCTCGGCAGTGACGCACGCTGAAAGAGAGTACTCAGTTTTCACTCTGGTTTCTTGTTTGTTTTCTTGGTTGTCCGGACGATATCTCAGCCATCCTTTGAGCTAGGAAGCTGAAATTTCGGCACAGTAGTGAGCAAGTCCTTTGTCAAATACGGTATTTTTTGTTTTTTGAATAATCAATTAATTGAGGAGTTATTTAATTATTAGCGTTTAATTAAGTACTTATTTAATTAATTAAATTTCATTTATCTTCTGACCATTATTAACTCAGGCACCTTTTGAGTTAGGAAGCTGATATTTGGACATGCCAATGACCAGGTGATTTGGCTGCAAAGGATATTTTTGATTTATTAATTAATCAATTAATCGATTAATTATTTAATTATTCGATTAATGACAAAAAAATTTTTTTTTTTTAAGTTACAGATTCTGATGAAATAGTGGTAGTTTATGTGTTCTCTGACCAAATTGATTAATAATTTAATTTTTTTATGATTATTATTTATTTATTTTCATTATTAATCATTTATTTATTTTCTTTCTCATTTGGCCAATATCTCAGGCACCTTTTGAGCTGGGAAGCTAATATTTGGACATGAGTGACCAAGTGATGTGGCTATCAAGGATATTTTTGATTTATTGATTAATCATTTCATCTATTAAGTATTTATTGATTAATCGATTAATTATTTATTGAGTAATCAATTAATTATTTAATTTTTTATAAATGACTTATTTAATTAAATTTCTAAAAGATACATCTTCGGATGAAGCACTACTGGTTTAGTTATGCGATTAGCCAATTGATTATGAAAATATTTTGTGATAATCTTTTATTGATTTTAATTATACAATTAATCAATCAATTAGTGTACACCTCTCCCTCCCAATGCAGCCTCAATGAGCTGCACTGCGGTATTGCCGGGCGCCGGAGGCGCCCCGGCAATGCCGCGCTGCAGCATATTTAATTATTTGGCATGGGGCGGTGTACTTTGAATGTATGTGTACTTGTTTGTTTTCTTGTTTGTTTGTTTTCTTTCTTGGTTGTCCGGACGATATCTCAGCCATCCTTTGAGCTAGGAAGCTGAAATTTCGGCACAGTAGTGAGCAAGTCCTTTGTCAAATACGGTATTTTTTGTTTTTTGAATAATCAATTAATTGAGGAGTTATTTAATTATTAGCGTTTAATTAAGTACTTATTTAATTAATTAAATTTCATTTCTCTTCTGACCATTATTAACTCAGGCACCTTTTGAGTTAGGAAGCTGATATTTGGACATGCCAATGACCAGGTGATTTGGCTGCAAAGGATATTTTTGATTTATTAATTAATCAATTAATCGATTAATTATTTAATTATTCGATTAATGACAAAAAAAATTTTTTTTTTTAAAGTTACAGATTCTGATGAAATAGTGGTAGTTTATGTGTTCTCTGACCAAATTGATTAATAATTTAATTTTTTTATGATTATTATTTATTTATTTTCATTATTAATCATTTATTTATTTTCTTTCTCATTTGGCCAATATCTCAGGCACCTTTTGAGCTGGGAAGCTAATATTTGGACATGAGTGACCAAGTGATGTGGCTATCAAGGATATTTTTGATTTATTGATTAATCATTTCATCTATTAAGTATTTATTGATTAATCGATTAATTATTTATTGAGTAATCAATTAATTATTTAATTTTTTATAAATGACTTATTTAATTAAATTTCTAAAAGATACATCTTCGGATGAAGCACTACTGGTTTAGTTATGCGATTAGCCAATTGATTATGAAAATATTTTGTGATAATCTTTTATTGATTTTAATTATACAATTAATCAATCAATTAGTGTACACCTCTCCCTCCCAATGCAGCCTCAATGAGCTGCACTGCGGTATTGCCGGGCGCCGGAGGCGCCCCGGCAATGCCGCGCTGCAGCATATTTAATTATTTGGCATGGGGCGGTGTACTTTGAATGTATGTGTACTTGTTTGTTTGTTTGTTTGTTTGTTTGTTTGTCCGGGCGATATCTCAGCCATCCTTTGAGATAGGAAGCTGAAATTTCGGGACAACAGTGAGCAAGTCCTTTGTCAAAAACGGTATTTTTTGTTTTATGATTAATCAATTAATTGAGGAGTTATTTAATTATTAGCGATTAATTAAGTACTTATTTAATTAATCAAATTTCCTTTCTCTTCTGACCATTAACTCAGGCACCTTTTGAGTTAGGAAGCTGATATTTGGACATGCCAATGACCAGGTGATTTGGCTGCAAAGGCCATTGTTGATTTATTAATTAATCAATTAATCGATTAATTATTTAATTATTCGATTAATGACAAAAAAAAATTTTTTTTTAAGTTACCGATTCTGATGAAATGGTGGTGGTTTATGTGTTCTGTGACCGAATTGATTAATAATTTAATTTTTTTATGATTATTATTTCTTTATTTTCATTATTAATCATTTACTTATTTTCTTTCTCATTTGGCCAATATCTCAGGCACCTTTTGAGCTCAGAAGCTAATATTTGGACAAGAGTGACCAAGTGATGTGGCTATCAAGGATATTTTTGATTTATTGATTAATCAATTAATCAATGTATCGATTAATTATTTAATTATTCGATTAATTACTAAAAAAAAAAATTTTCCCCCAGTTACAGATTCTGATGAAATAGTGGTAGTTTATGTGTTCTCTGACCACATTGATTAATAATTTAATTTTTTTATGATTATTATTTATTTGTTTTCATTATTAATCATTTATTTATTTTCTTTCTCATTTGGCCAATATCTCAGTCACCTTTTGAGCTGGGAAGCTAATATTTGGACATGAGTGACCAAGTGATGTGGCTATCAAGGATATTTTTGATTTATTGATTAATCATTTCATCTATTAATTATTTATTGATTAATCGATTAATTATTTATTGAGTAATCAATTAATTATTTAATTTTTTATAAATGACTTATTTAATTAAATTTCTAAAAGATACATCTTCGGATGAAGCACTAGTGGTTTAGTTATGCGATTAGCCAATTGATTATGAAAATATTTTGTGATAATCTTTTATTGATTTTAATTATACAATTAATCAATCAATTAGTGTACACCTCTCCTTCCCAATGCAGCCTCAATGAGCTGCACTGCGGTATTGCCGGGCGCCGGAGGCGGCTAGCGGCTAGCGGCTGGTGTTGGGCTAGCGGCTAAGGTGCCAGCTTAGGATCTTAGGATCCTAGGATCCTGGGTTCGAATCCCGGTCGATCGCTGAATTAACGCCAGGGAGGTTGACTCAGCCTGTCATCCTTCCGAGGTCGGCAAATTGAGTACCAGTTCACTGGTAATTCCCTGCTTGTCGTAAAAGGCGACAAAAAGGGTTGGCGGCAGGAAGGGCATCCGGCCGTAAAACATTGCTTCAAAAAGGGGACCAAAAAAACAACAACAACCACGGTTCCCGAAAAAGGCCAACCCCCGCTTTGCGGGGAAAAATGGCCTCTAAAGGTGGTTATTTTTTTTGTTATAATTCAGTACTTATTTAATTAATCAAATTTCCTTTCTCTTCTGACCATTAACTCAGGCACCTTTTGAGTTAGGAAGTTGATATTTGGACATGCCAATGACCAGGTGATTTGGCTGCAAAGGCTATTTTTCATTTATTAATTAATCAATTAATCAATTAATCGATTAATTATTTAATTATTCGATTAATGACTAAATTTTTTTTTTTTTTTAAGTTACAGAATCTGATGAAATGGTGGTGGTTTATGTGTTCTGTGACCGAATTGATTGATAATTTAATTTTTTAATGATTATTATTTATTTATTTTCATTATTAATCATTTATTTATTTTCTTTCTCATTTGACCAATATCTCAGGCACCTTTTGAGCTTTTTTTTTTTTTTTGTATACTGAATCGAGGCTCGTGAAAGAGCTAACATTTACTTCACAAACAAATCAACCAGACAAACAAAACACACAAAAAGAGGGAGCGGAAAACAAGATGGGGAGAGAAGGGGAAGCACACAAACACAACATTTGAGAGCAGGGAGATGTGTGGAAGGGAGAGGGCTTGGGGGGAGGAGGCGTGGGAAGGGGGGGGTGGGGGTGGAGGGAGAAGTATAAAACACAAGGACACCAAGGACTTCCAGGACAGAAGTTGGTATTTCAAAAAAGTGGAATTGGGGTGAAATTAGTGGGGGTAGAAAAGATCAAGGTTTTGGATTGGGCAAGATAAGAGATGGTGGTGAACAGCAGTTTTAAAGACCTGGAGGGTGGAGTGGGATTGAAGAGAGTGAGGGAGTTTGTTCCAGAGGCGGGAGAAGAGAGGAATGAAGGAGTGAAGGTGAGCAGAGAGTCTTGATTTTGGCAGTTTGACCATAAGAGGGTTGCAGGCAGATCTTGTGCGACCTGTAGGAATATTTGCGGGACAGAGCCCAGAGAGAGCTGGGGGGGCAAGGCCAGAGAGGAGTCGGTAGAAGATGGAAAGACCACCAACCTGCCTGCGGTGAGTGAGTGAGAGGCCCTTGGAGTTAGCTTCATCGCGGGAGATTCCAATGATTCTGAATGCTTTGGTTTCAACAGCGTGAAGACGAGCTAGGTGTGAGGCAGGAGCACCAGCCCAGAGGGGAGAGCAGTATTCCATTGAGCTGCGGATGAAAGCCTTGTATGTGGTGAGGAGCTCAGGTGTGCCAAGGAAGGACTTTGCACGACGGAGGATGCCCAGTCGGCGACTGGCTTTGGAGGCCAGATTTGAAATGTGGTTTTCCCAGGAAAGATCATGGCAGATAGTGAGACCCAAAAGCTTGAGTGACAGAACTTCTTGGAGAGGATTATTCAGAAAGTGGATGGGAGGGTTGTCCAGTCGGTCTTTTCGGAGAGACATCGTAAGAGTGTGAGATTTGTCAGGATTGAAAGACATGTTCCACTTGTTTGCCCAGTCTGTGATTTTGTCCAGGTCTGCAGAGAGTGAGGAGGCAGCAGACTGCCGATCTGAGGGATGAAGAATGAGGGAATCATTTAATCGATTCATTATTTATTGATTAATCGTTGAATTACTTATTGATTCATCAATTAATTATTTAATTTTTTATTAATGACTTATTTGATGAAATATCTAAAAGATACATCTTCGGATGAAGCACTCGTGGTTTTGTTATGGTATTAGCCAATTGATTAAGAAAATATTTTGTGATAATCTTTTATTGATTTTAATTATGCAATTAATCAATCAATTAGTGTGCACCTCTCCCTCCCAATGCAGCCTCTATGAGCTGCACTGCGGTATTGCCGGGCGCCCGAGCCGCCCCGGCAATGCCGCGCTGTAGGATATTTAATTATTTGGCATGGGGGTGGTGTACTTTGAATGTATGTGTACTTGTTTTCTTTCTTGTTTGTCCGGGCGATATCTCAGCCATCCTTTGAGCTCGGAAGCTGAAATTTCAGCACAATAGTGAACAAGTACTTTTTCAAAAACTTTATTTTTAGTTTTTTGATTAATCCATTAATTGAGGAGATATTTAATTATTAGCGATTAATTAAGTACTTATACATTTTCTTTCTCTTCTGGCCATTATCTCAGGCACCTTTTGAGTTAGGAAGCTGATATTTGGACATGCCAATGACCAAGTGATTTGGCTGTAAAGGCTATTTTTGATTTATTACTTAATAAATTAATTAATTCATCGATTAATTATCTAATTATTCGATTAATGACTAAAAAATTTTTTTAAAGTTACAGATTGTGATGAAATGGTGGTGGTTTATGTGTTCTATTAGCGAATTGATTAATTATTTAATTTTTTATGATTATTATTTATTTATTTTCATTATTAATTATCTATTTCTTTTATTTCTCATCTGGGCAATATCTCAGGCACCTTTTGTGCTAGGAAGCTGATATTTGGACATGACAATGACCAAGTGATTTGGCTGTAAAGGGTATTTTTGATTTATTGATCAATTAATGAATCGATTAATTGTTTAATTAATCAATGAATGACTTAATTAATATTTTAAAAGTTACAGATTCGGATGAAATGGTGGAGGTTTATGTGTTCTATTAGCCAATTGATTAATTATTTATTTTTTCATGATTATTATTCATTTATTTTCCTCATTAATCATTTATTTATTTTCTTTCTCATCTGGCCAATATCTCAGGCACCTTTTGAGCTAGGAAGCTGATATTTGGACATGACAATGACCAAGTGATTTGTCTGTAAGGGGTATTTTCGATTTATTGATTACCGTAATCATTTAATCATTTATTGATTAATTGATTAATTATTTATTGATTAATCAATTAATTATTTAATTTTTTATTAATGACATTTAATTAAATTTCTAAAAGTTCCATCTCCAGATGAAGCACTAGTGTTTTAGTTATGCTATTAGCCAATTAATTGTGAAAATATTTTAGGGCAATCTTTTATTGATTATAATTATGAAATTAATCAATCAAATATTGTGCACCTCTCCCTCCAAATATAGTCTCTATGAGCTGCAAGGCGGTATTGCCGGGCGCCAGAGGTGCCCCGGCAATGCCGCGCTGTGGGATATTTAATTATTTGGCATGGGGGGATTGGGGGCGGTGTACTTTGAATGTATCTGTGCTTGTCCTGTTCTTTTTTACAGTGAATTTGAAGAATTGTGTTTCTGTATGTGGCCGCCTTGTCTCGAATATGTTTCTGATGCGTCATTGCACACTGTTCTTCTCGGCGTATGCTCGTGGTAACACTGTCCTACTCTTTACCTGCGCCACCAAAGGTGGATGGAGGTTATGTTTTCACCCCTGTCTGGTTGTCTGTCCGTTTGTTTGTTTGTTTGTGAGCAATTCTATCTCAAAACGTTGTGGACGGATTCGGACGAAATTTGACAGAGATGTAGTGTATGTCACAAGGCCGAAATTGTTAGATTTTGGTGAAGATCCGGATTCGGATCCGGCTACGAGAATTTTTTAAGTGATTCTTCACCATTGGGGGAAAGGGCCCAAAACGATACATAGCAGGATATCTCAAAAAGTTGTGGACGGATTTGGAGGAAACTTGGTAGACCGGTTGGGTGTCTGACAAGGACAAATAGATTGGATTTTGGTGAACATCTGAATATGGATTCGGATATGAGAATTATTTAAATTTTTAAGTGATTCTTCACCATTGGGAGATATGGCCAACCAGGCGGAGGTGTGCTCTCTACTGAGTGCCGTTATAGTTTGTTGTGTGGATAGACTTTTCCGATCGGAATGTCAAAAAAATACCGTGAACAAGTTTCTATACCATATTCTGTTGATTTGCGAAAATAAGAAAACCGTCAACATTTGCTGAGCTACCCTCGATAAAAATCATCGTATTGCCCTTGCTGAATGAACAGGTGGTGCTTGAGACGTGGCATCATCGAAGAGCACAATGCGCAAACAGCACATGCCAGCACATGTTCGTGTGTATGACAGGTGCAAGTGTTTGCCATGCTCATCACTGGGGCTTTACTCGTACAGGTACATTGCATTTCCAGGACCACATCACTCAAGAACCGATTCCGGGAACGGGGATTTCACCTGCACGGACAAAGTGGCCTGTGGACCTCTTGGCTAAGTGAAGCTCGATGGATTGTGGTCGCTTCCACTGATCCACCGAGAGCAGCCAAGTACACTGGTGGGTTTTTGTTTTGCTTTTAGAGTCATTTCATGTTGCAAGTTTCTGCATTTGTTTCTCGCTTTATTCCTGGATCAATACCTCATTTGGCATCATTGTGGAAATGAAATAAGCGATCTCCCGCCAATTTAGATTTCACGTCACAAGTCAGAGTTTGATATTCCATTAACACATGTGCACACCTTCCCACGCACCTCTAAGTGGGTCAAGGTGAGTCACTCACATGTCCAAGGAACCAACAAAGGAATTTATGAGCAAGCTCTTCTCGATCCAATTGCTCTTCGAATGGCTCAGTAATGTTTGCCATTTTTAAATATTATATACCTGTTTTAATACATCTATGAAGTTCGTGGAATAACTAAACAAGAAGCAAATGAAGAGTGAACAGAACAACAATGAGAGGGTTGAGGATTCCACTTACATGAAATTGCCTTAGAATTGTTAATATGAGTTAGACTTTGGCTTTAACAGGTGATGATGGGCTTTAATTTTCTTTGCGCCATTAGTGGAGGAGGAGAACACTATAAATGTGCACAATGTTGAAAACCTGATTGATGATATATATTTATGGACTCTGCTTCACAATCTTGGGACAATGCAGGAACACCTCTTTGTGAAGAGAGAAAACTGTTGCACAGTACCCTGTCACCACCCATGCAATGCAAAATGTTTGTGAGAGGCTGAAGCAGAACATGTACAGTGCATTCAGAAAGTATTCAGACCTCTTCACTTTTTTCACATTTTGTTATGTTGCAGCCTTATACTGAAATCGTTTAAATTCATGTTTTCCCTCATCAATCTTCACTCAATACCCCATAATGACAAAGAGAAAACAGGATTTTAGAAAGTTTTGCAAATTTATGAAAAATAAAAAACTGAAATATCACATTGACATAAGTATTCATACCCTTTGCTATGACACTTGAATTTTAGCTCAGGTGCCTCCCATTTCTCTTGATCTTTGAGATGTTTCTACATCTTGATTGGAGTCCACCTGTGGTAAATTCAATTGATTGGACATGATTTGGAAAGGCACACACCTGTCTATATAAGGTCTCACACCTGACAATCCATATCAGAGCAAAAACCAAGCCATGAGGTTGAAGGAACTGCCTGCAGAGCTCAGAAACAGGATTGTCTCGAGGCACAGATCTGGGAAAGCCTACAAAAAAATCTCTGTTGCATTGAAGGTTCCCAAGAGCACAGTGGCCTCCATAATTCTTAAATGGAAGAAGTTTGGAGCAATCAGGACTCTTCCTAGAGCTGGCCGCCCTGCCAAACTGAGCAATCGGGGGAGAAGGGCCTTGGTAAGAGAGGTGACCAAGAACCCGATGGTCACTCTGGCTGAGCTCCAGAGATCCTGTGTGGAGATGGGAGAAACTTCGAGAAGGACAACCATCACTGCAACACTCCACCGATCTGGGCTTTATGGCAGAGTGGCCAGACGGAAGCCTCTCCTCAGTGAAAGACACATGAAAGCCCGCTTGGAGTTTGCAAAAAAGCACCGAAAGGACTCTCAGACTGTGAGAAACAAGATTCTGTGGTCTGATGAAACCAAGATTTAACTGTTTGGCACAGGTTTGTGCCTTTCCAAATCATGTCCAATCAATTGAATTTACCACAGGTAGACTCCAATCAAGGTATAGAAACATCTCAAAGATGATCAAGAGAAATGGGAGGCACCTGAGCTAAATTTCAAGTGTCACAGAAAAGGGTATGAATACTTATGTCAAAGTGATATTTCAGTTTATTATTTTTAATACATTTGCAAAACTTTCTAAAATCCTGTTTTCTCTTTGTCATTATGGGGTATTGAGTGTAGATTGATGAGGGAAAAAATGAATTGAAACGATTTCATCATGAGGCTGCAACATAACAAAATGTGAAAAAAGTGAAGGGGTCTGAATACTTTCTGAATGCATTGTAGGTAGAATATTAAACTAGCCTTGAGTGGGCTGACGTTCATCTCTTGAGTTTGGAGTTCAGACCGCTGCTGATTTGGGGGAACCTCCTGCAGGCCACCCCGAATCCCCGGGAAGCCCCCTGATTCGAAATCGAAAAATCTAAAACCTAGTGATTCTGCGAACCATCGAGCAGGAGGGCTGTATCGGGATTCAGAGCAATCAGTTGGTAAATAAGAGACGAGTAGGGATCTGATGTTTCAGGGGGTAACCCCCCTGGGAGCCCCCATGATCCAGATTCGAAAAATACGAAAATTAAAAATCTAAGACTGAGTAATCCTGTGGACCAACGAGTTAAAAGGCTGTATCAGGTTTTAGAGCAATCAGTTGGTAAATAAGGGCAGAGTAGGGATTTTTTTTATTGTATACTTTGTCAAGGCTCACATAGGAGCTAACACACAGAACATATAATAAAAGTAGCAGAAGACAAGAGGGGCGAGAGAGGGAAGCACAACAACAGTAGGGAACAGGGACATCGGGAGGTCTGTTGAAGGAAGAGGGCTGTACACAGTATAAACAAGATGGACACTACAGGGACTTTCAAGAAAGAAAACAGGGAACTTGAAGTTGGTGGGTTTGGGGTGGATTCATGAAGGAAGAAAAGATCAAGGTTTTGGATGGGCAAAGATAAGAGATGGTAGTGAACAGCAGTTTTAAAGACCTGGAGGGAAGAGTGGGATTGAAGAGAATGCAGGAGTTTGTTCCAGAGGTGGGAAAAAGAGGAATGAAGGAGTGAAGGTGAGCAGAAAGTCTTGATTTTGGCAGTTTAACCATAAGAGGGTTGCAGGCAGATCTTGTGTGTCCTGAAGATATAGTCGGGGGACAGAGCAGAAGGTGCAAGGCCGGAGAGGAGTCGGTAGAAGACAGACCACCAACCTGAATGCCTTGAGAGCGTGAAAGACCCAGAGACTCAGCTTCATCACGAGGGATACGAATTATCCTGAAAGCTTTGGTTTCCACAGCGTGAAGCGAAGCTAAGATGTGAGGCAGGAGCACCAGCCCAGAGGGGAGAGCAGTATTCCATCAAGCTGTGGATGAAAGCTTTGTATGCGGTTAAGAGCTCAGGTGTGCCAAGATAGGACTTTGCACAATGGAAGATGTCCAGTCAGCAACTGGCTTTGGAGGCCACAGTTAGTGACAGAACTTCTTCAAGAGGATTGTTGAGAAAGTCAATGTGGGGGGTGTGGGGGGGGGGGGGGTTGGGGGAGGGTTCCAAACGGTCCTCTCTCTCTGGGAGACATAGTGAGAGTGTGAGATTTGTCAGGATTGAAAGACATGTTCCAAGTGTTTGACCAGTTTGTGACTTTATCTCGGTCTAGAGAGAGTGAAACGGCTGCTGCTTGCCGATCTGACGGATGAGAGATGGTACGGCAGAGGGCGGAGTCATCAGCAAAACTATGAAGAGGATTTTCCAGAGAGTCAGAGAGATCATTGATGAAGATTACAAAAAGCACAGGGCCTAGAACACTGCCTTGGGGAACTCCAGCCTGAACAGGAAGAGGAGATGAAAGAAATTATATGAGAGCCACATGTTGACTAGAGTAGAGAGATATTTGTTTCCTGGCTCTCCCGAGGGTAGACACACACTTGTTCCGAGCTTTGTGGAAAGAATTGAGATTGCCTTCAGTTGGATTAGCCTTCCATGGGGCGAAGGCAAGTTCTTTCAAGACAACTGCCTCAACACAGGCTTCAGTGTGCCATGGACGGGAGGAAGGGTATGACAACTGAAGACGAGATGGGATAAATCTGTGCATGAGAGAGAGCAAATTTCTTTGATAAAATTCCCAGGATGAGTTGATGTCAGAGACAGTAGAAATAGCCTGGTGTTGGCTTAACGAGTTAACGGTTAGGGTGCTGGCTTGGAATCCTAGGATCCTGACTTAGAATCCCGGTCGATCGTTGATTTAATGCCAGTGGGGTTGACTCAGCCTGTCATCCTTCCGAGTTCGGCAAATTGAGTACTGGCTCACTGGTAATTGGGGCACTGCATCAGCGGCACAAACGCGCTTCCAGAGAAATGATGCGACCAGCAGCCACAGGCTGCATACGAAACAACAACAACAGTAGAAATGAGACACTAGTCAAGAGGTTGGATGGCTGCTTGAAGTCCAAGGCCGTTCAGTAAGGGTGGAAAGTCTGGAAAACCACAGGTGGGACAGACGGACAGATAGACAGAGAGAAAACCTATAGCCCCTCCGGTGAAACGGGTAGGGGACAAATAAGCGAGGGGAAACAGAGGGAAAGGATTCAAAAGTTGTAAGGAGCACGACAGCCAATGCCAATCCTGATGAGTCTTTCCTCTTTTTTCTGTTTAAAAAGCATTTTTTTTTTAATATTTTAAAAGTATTAAATAATGTTTCTGGCCTACCTGATAAATTGATACATGAGTATCAGTAATTATAAAATTGATTATTCGATGAATTAACGATCGATAGACGACAGGCTTGATTTATTCTCATCCAAACTAAGCTATATATTACTATTAATAACAGTCAACATCGTTATAATGTGTGTAAGACTTCACACAGCAGTGTAAATATGGAAGAAGTAAATATAAACGCATTATGACCATTTGATAAGAGCAGAGGACATTAAAAACACATATTGTACCAAATTCACAGATTTTGCCATTTTCACATTTAGATCCTTCGTTGAGGTTCCCTGCCAAGGCCATTTCGGCCTTCTAACCTCAATATGATCTTGGTGGCAGTGGGTGGGCCTGCAGGGTCCACCGAGACAAACGCTACCTCCAGCTACTTGAACTATTGGTTGACGCACTTGCCCTGTTCAGTTCTGCATTTCGGCTCTATTAACATCGAGGCTCTCACAGCATCATTTGGAGCTCTCTTGACTACTCCCGTCCTCTTTTTCCTGGCCACTCCAAGCTTGGTCAGGAAGGTGATTGACAATGTTGGTGCAAACCCTCAGCAACCAACTTTGAACAGGATACGATGCACCTTCCAGCCTCTTTCCTTACATTGGGTTATGGGTTCTAAGGATTTGGCCATCTTATGCTCATTGACTACCTGGATGTTGTCTTGCCATGGGGCAGTCGGCTCACTAAGCATGACCAGGTTTGCTTTTTCTGACAACAGAAAAATAACTGGTCTCAGGTCTGCTTTCTGCTGCAGGAAGGCCATTAACTAGAAACATCCGCTCTGCAGCATTGGCAAGTTGTCTCCCCTCAAAAAGAGGCCTCAAAATTCTATGCTTCTCCGAAATTATATAATATCATCAAGGTATATACTTCATGTAATCCCTCAAAACCTTAAGACTTCCCACAAACTTATTTTAGAGCAGGTGTTAGAGCCTCACGTGCATCCATTATTACAATAACATGCAACATAGATAAACCACAACGAAACCGTGTCACGTCCATGCGTGTAATCACTTGTTGCATTTGCCTGCAGAATGCACAGAACGATGTGATTTCATTTTAAAACATCCGTTTTTCACCAGATTTGTTTTAATTGCATGTGGAACACCTCGAGGGACCTCTAAATATGTAAATACAAGTTGAGTAGACCCCCCCCCCCCCCCCCAAATAAGTTAGGTCCGCAAGCCATGAAGAGGACAGTCAAATTGTTCCAAAGTTTCAAGGTGGCACAAAAACGGCAACCAAAAATATTTACCTTGAAATAGACTTCTATAAAAGTGGAAATCAAGCAGGAAATCAGCAAAATGTGCAAACCAGATCGAGCAAACAAAATGTCAGACTTTCACTTGCAAAGCTACGGTTCAACACAATATATAATATTTGCAAACACAATATATAGCTCATCCCTCCAGGTCTTTAAAACAGCTGTTCACCACCATCTCTTATCTTCCCCCATCCAAAACCTTAATCTTTTCTACCCCCATTAATTCACCCCAGATCCAATTTTCTGAAATACCGACTTCTTTTCTTGAAGTCCTAGTTGTGTCCATGTGTTGTTTTTTTTTTACCTCTTCCACCCCCCACCCCCTTCGCACGCCTCTTCCCCCCAAGCCCTCTACCTCCCACAGATCTCCCGATGTCCCTGCTCTCAAATGTTATACTCGTGTGCTTCCCCCTCTCTCCCCATCTTGTCTTCCTGCTCCGTTTATTTCTTCTTATGTGTCCGTTTGTTTTTTTGTCATTAATGTTAGCTCTCACACGAACCTCAATCTTGCATACAAAAAAAAAAAGTTACAAACTTGTATTAATATACCGTCATGAAAGTAGATGGCACAAAAATGTGAATCAATGTGATCTCATGTAATAACAAACTGCGTACGTCAAAACAAAAGGTAGCACTGTTGACGTTGACAGTATTGCCATGACTTGCAAAAGAAGCTTGAAGAGCGCTCGCCAAGCAGCTTAATTAAGCACTCAAACAAGCACTCCAACAATACTGTTGAGATACCAGGAGCGTCCCACAATGTCCGAATTACACAAATAAACACTTTTTTAATAGTCAGAACTGCTGTTGAGATCAATATTATGAAATTTGGTTCCAGTGAAGGGAGTCTCGATCTTTGCGGACATTAAATAAAGGCACGAACACTGGCGTTTGTTTATAAGCATTGTGATGAAAACAGGAATAAAGCGATTCGTAGGTATGAAGATCAACTTTTTTTTTCTTTTTTTTTTTGTATACAAGATCGAGGCTCGTGAAAGAGCTAACATTAATCACACAGAAAGACAAACCGACACATAAAACATATAACATGGGGAGCGGTAGACAAGATGGGGTGAGAGGGGAAGGAACACAAACACAACATCTGAGACCAGGGACATCAAGAAATCTGTGGGAGGGAGAAGGCTTTGGGGGGGGGGGGGGGAGGCACGGGAAGGGCGAGGGGGTGGGAGAGGTATAAAACATATGGACACTGCCAGGACTTCCAGGAAAGAAGTTGGAATTTCAAACAAGGTGGATCTGGGGTGAATTAGTGGGGGTAGAAAAGATCAAGGTTTTGGATGGGGAAAGATAAGAGATGGTGGTGAACAGCTGTTTTAAAGACCTGGAGGGAGGAGTGGGATTGAAGGGAGTGTGGGAGTTTGTTCCAGAGGCGGGAGAAAAGAGGAATGAAAGAGTGAAGGTGAGCAGAGAGCCGAGATTTCGGCAGTTTAACCATCAGAGGGTTGCTGGCAGATCTTGTGCGACCTGTAGGAATATTTGGGGGACAAAGCACAGAGAGAGCTGGGGGAGCAAGGCCGGAGAGGAGTCGGTAGAAGACAGAAAGACCACCTACCTGTCTGCGGTGAGTGCGTGAAAGACCCTCGGAGATAGCTTCATCACGGGAGATTCCAATGATTCTGAAAGCTTTGGTTTCAACAGCGTGAAGCCGAGCTAGGTGTGAGGCAGGAGCACCGGCCCATAGGGGAGAACAGTATTCCATTGAGCTGCGGATGAAAGCCTTGTATGTGGTGAGGAGCTCAGGTGTGCCGAGGAAGGACTTCGCACGACGGAGGATGCCCAGTCGGCGACTGGCTTTGGAGGCCAGCTTGGAAATGTGGTTTTCCCAAGAAAGATCATGGCAGATAGTGAGACCCAAAAGCTTGAGCGACAGAACTTCTTGGAGAGGATTGTTGAGAAAGTAGATGGGAGGGTTGTCCAGTCGATCCTTTCGGAGAGACATCGTAAGAGTGTGAGATTTGTCAGGATTGAAAGACATGTTCCACTTGCTTGACCAGTCTGTGATTTTGTCCAGGTCTTCAGAGATTGAGGAGGCTAACCCCCGTTCTCGCAGGGAAAATGGCCTTTAAAATGCATGTTGTGTTGTTGTATCTTCAGAGAGTGAGGAGGCTGCAGACTGCCGATCTGAGGGAAGAGGCATGGAGCGGCAGAGAGTGGAGTCATCAGCAAAGAGATAGAGAGGATTTTCCAGAGAGTCGGAGAGATCATTGATAAAGACCAGAAAAAGCACAGGGCCCAGAACACTGCCTTGGGGAACTCCAGCCTGAACAGGAAGGGGAGATGAGAGAAATCCATTCAGGGCCACACGTTGTCTACGACCAGAGAGGAGGTCCGCAAGCCATGCATGGAGATTTCCATGGATACCATAGGAGGAGAGTTTGGTGAGCAGAGCTGGGTGCCAGGCCGTATCGAAGGCACGTGATATGTCAAGGGAGACGGCTCTGATTTCCTGTTTGGCATTGAGGACCTCCATCCATTGTTGAGACAGCAGAAGCAGCATGTCCAGAGTAGAATGACCTGGTCTAAATCCAAATTGATGATCGGAGATCAAGCCATTGGAGAAGAGGAAGGATTTGATATCCGAAGCAATGATGGATTCCATGACTTTGCTGATAATTGGGAGCAGGCTGATTGGTCTGTAGTTGCAAGGATCTGTTTTTGCACCTTTTTGTGTAAAGCGGTAATGTTTGCTGATTTCCAGGATGCTGGCAGATGACCTTGAGCAAAGGAGAGGGTGAAAAGAACAGAGAGAGGGTGAGATAGAGCGGCAGAGCAGGATTTTAGGACCCGTGGGCTGATGCCGTCTGGTCCAGTTGCAGAATCAGAGTCGAGGTTTGACAAAAACTCCACCTTGTCAGGGGAGAAGGACACAGAGTCCAGGAGCAGTTGGGTTCGACTGGGTAAGGTGGGAACAGAGAGAGATGGGTTTGGGACACAAGATTTTGAGGCAAACACAGAGTTGAGGCATTTGGCTTTGGCACGTGCGGTGTCAACTGTGTAGCCAATTGAGGTAAGGGAGGGGGTGGAGGGGGAACAAACACCAGAAACGGATTTGACCAGACGCCACCAGGATTTGGAGGGAGGAGACAGGTTTGAGAGTTCATTCTTGAGTGTGGAGAGATCGTGCTTCCTGGCACTCCTGAGGGTCGACACACACTTGTTCCGAGCTTGGTGGAAGGAACTGAGATTGTCTTCAGTTGGATTAGCCTTCCAAGAGGCAAAGGCAAGTTGTTTCAGGGCAACTGCCTCACCACACGATTCAGTGTACCATGGACAGGAGGAAGGGTAAGACAACTGAAGACGAGATGGGATAAATCTGTGCATGAGAGAGAGCAGTTTGCTTTGGAAGAATTCCCAGGATGAGTTGATGTCAAAGGCAGTGGAGATGGGAGTCCAGTCCAGATGATTGATGGCTGCTTGAAGACCGTGCCAGTCGGCCTCAGTGAAATGCCAGACTCGGCGACGCTGAGGAGGCTCTCTGAGAATGGCCAGAGAGATGTCCACTTTAACAAGCACATGATCAGAAGAACCGATTGGGGCAGAAGAAGAGCAGGAGACATTTGCAGGGAAGTTTGTCATAACCAAGTCTAGAAGAGAAGATACACCATTGGCTGAGATCCGGGTCGGGAAATTGACAGATTGTGTCAATCCCAGTGAGTCGCAGAAGTCCTTTGCTGAGGTGCCATGGCTGGTGAGAGATGAACCCACACCCAGCCAGCTGGCATGATGACAGTTGAAGTCGCCACATATGAGGAAGAGAGAGTTGGGATGAGTGGATAGAAGTTGGTCCATGTTGTCAGACAGTGAAATGTAAATGGAGTCATCACTGTTTGGAGGACGGTACAGAACACATCTGAACAAAAAGGTGGGAGCGGAGAGGAAGCCGTAGCCAGAGGTTCTCCTGGGGGTGGGGTGGAGAGAGGGCAGTGCAAGGAGAGTGAGGAAGAGAGTTTTTGATAAAGATAGCCACCCCACCACCAGGACGCGGCTCAGGTCTATCATACCGGAGGAGGGAGTAACCAGGAAGAGATATTAAGGAATCAGAGACATCTTGAAGGAGGAAAGTTTCTGTTAAGCAGATCAAGTCTGGATTGTCAGAAGCAACCTGCATGGAGAGATCAGTCAGGTTTGAGCGAAGGCCCCGGATGTTTGAGGTCCATACCGTTAATGAAGAGATAGGGGGAGCATCGGGTACAGGACAGGGGAGGGGAGATGTAGGGTCAGATGAAGGATGAGAGGGGGAGGTAGGGAGAGCAGTTGATAGTGTGTCAGAGATTACAGAAGAGTTACAAGAAAGGGAAGGATGAGGAGAACGAAAGGTTTGATGGTGAAGGGATGAGGCACAGTGAGGGGTTGTTTGAGGGGGGGCAGAGGAAAGTAGAAGGTTGGGGGAGGTGGAGGTATGAGATAGAAGGGAGATGAAGTGAGGAGGAGGCAGCTTTGAGGAGTAGGAGGGGGGAGGGAGAATTGGAGAGGAATGGTATGGGAGGAGATTTGAATGGGAGGGGTTGCGGGGGAGTTTTGAAGGGCAGGAGTGAGGGGGGAGTTTAGGAGGGGAGGGGCAAGGGGGGAGTTTAGGAGGGGAGGGGCAAGGGGGGAGTTTAGGAGGGGAGGGGCAAGGGGGGAGTTTAGGAGTGGAGGGGCAAGGGGGGAGTTTAGGAGTATAGGGGCAGGGGGGGGGGGATTTGGAGGGGAGGGGCAAGGGAGGAGTTCAGGAGGGGAAGGGCAAGGGGGGGAGTTTAGGAGTGGAGGGGCAATGGGGGAGTTTAGGAGTGGATGGGCAAGGGGGGAGTTTAGGAGTGTAGTAGCTATGGAGAATGGTAGCTATGTTACCATTTGTAGTTATGAAGCTTTATTGTACAGAAACGGACCTGTTCTGAGGCAAGGCATATTTGAGTTGAGCGGATAAAATGGCGGAATTCAGACCCCAAGCTGAGCGACCTGAATGTAGGCTGACCAAAGTTAAGCATTCTAGTGTAAATGATCTTCAAAAACACACCCAAACACAGTTTTCATTCATGCAATCCCTTGGAGGTCGATAAGTATGCATGCAATGTTTGGGGCCACTAGATTTCATGGTTTTGGAGTTATGGAGGAGACGGACACACACACACACACACACACACACACACACACACACACACGCACACACACAGCCTTTTCTTATTATAGATATTAGGATTAGTGTTCTCCATATATTCATAATGAAAGTTTGTTGAAAATTTGATGACAAAAGCACAAATGGTAAAAACCTTATGGCCTGGACAGACACTGAAGCGCATACATCCAACTCCAGGACTCCTGCACAGCTTGCCTCCGGGTTTGAAAGCAACGTCGCGGCATTGTTGTTTGTACTGTATTCCCTGTATTGGATTATTGTCAAGTGCATGAATGGGCTTAAAGTTAAGAACCTTTAAGAAATCTGCAACATTTGGTTCATTTGAGGGTGGTAAGGCTTAAAATGGGCTTATAATCGACTAATTCAATAAAATGTACTAATAAAATGGGTTTATTATTTTACTAATTCATTTATATTTGTTTATTTCATACTAATTGCTATTGCTTCATGTAACCCCTCTCCTATGCCATTTAATTGGTAAATAAATGTACCTGGTCTCAGGGTTGGATTCTGCTCGTTGTGGTGATCTCATTTCTAAAAATTCTAAAGGGTTATAAATGGTAATTCTAAAGGGTTTCGTTCGTTTCTCGGCTTTGCCTATTTCATATTAAAAATGCCAAACTGAATCACTTCCTTCGGTTCATGCGATTTTTTTTTTCCATTAAAAACAGCGAATGGCTGTCTCTGTCTCTGTCTCTGTCTCTCTCTCTCTCTCTCTCTCTCTCTCTCTCTTTTTCTCTTTCTCTCTCTCTCTCTCTCTCTGTCGCCACCTATCGGCCGTCGGTACGTTGGGTGTAGCGTCATGGCGGCTGTGAGCAACTGCTCTGTGTTTTGGTGAGTTCGTCGTGAGTTTTCCCCCCTCTCCTGCCCTCCCCTGCCCCCCACTCCCTCTCCTTTTCCATCCTGTGTGCTTTGGCATTTGTTCCCATCTGTTCTACACCTTTGCCTTCGAGAGAGAGAGGATTGAGAGCGGGCCCATTCTGGGCGCGGCCTACTGGCGTTGACGGCGCGTTGTAAGCCATTTCTGTGCTTATAATGCACGTTTATTTTTTACTTTAGTTCGTTTTTTTAGGTTTGATACCCTCTTGTCCGGCTCGGACAAGCGGGGAGAGGGGGGGGGGGGTATTTTCGCCGGAATGGCGAATGCACGCTCTCGTCGCGATGACTTTGAAGGCTTAACCAGGAAGCACGCGTTTGTGTGCGTGCCTCCGGATGGAGTCCCTGTCGAGGACATCATCCTCGCTGTGGGGAGCATTGTTGGAGATGAAAATATACGTGCAGCTTCGCGTATGAACCAGAAAGTGGTGGTGTTCGTTTCGGATGAGGAACTCGTCCATGACGTGGTAAGCGCGGGAATGACCACGGAAAGCGGTCACTTTATGATGGCATCGCTGCTATTAACTCCCGCGACGAGAGTGGTTATTTCCAACGTACCACCATTTATCCCAAATGACAAGTTAATGACCGTGCTATCACGGTACGGTAAAATGGTATCGAGGATTTCAACAATCCCTCTTGGGTGTCGGAATGAACGTGTTAAGCACGTAATGAGCTTCCGCAGACAGGTATATATGGTCCTTCCAGACCGTGGGGACGACACAGGCCTCAATATCACTTTCAAAATTAATTTTGAAGAGGCAAATTTCCAGCTATACGCATCGTCCACCACCTTAGCATGCTTTCAGTGTGGAGCGTATGGACATTTAAAACGTTCTTGTCCCAAAGCCTCGTGTGTCAGGTGTGGCAAGACGGGTCACACTGACATCGTTTGTAAGGAGGAGGTTGCTCTGCTAATGAATACGCCCAGGGGGAGGGAGGTAAACGCTGCTCCACTAATGAATACTCCCAGTGGGAGGGAGGTTAACGTTGCTCCACTAATTGAGATTCCCAGTGGGGGGGAGGCTATCGCATTGCCACCGCCTAAAATTCCTAATGAGGGTGAATCCAGTGTTCCAAGCGTGAACGTATTTATTCTTCCTCAGCAAAATGTTGAAATGGACACTGATAGCAAGGTGGGGACGAGTAAACGAAGGGCTCCGCATGATAGTGACTCATCTGGAGCAGGTAAAAAGGTTGTGCTCGATTTGCAGGCTGTTAGTGAAAAAACTCTTCAGGATGCACCTGGAATCTCTCTGCAAAGCGCGGACCAAATAAATAAAGAAGAAAACCCAGAAAAGAGCATCAGGGTTCAGCCGCTAAAACAACGCGCTTCCATTACTCACACAGACGACGTTAATGATGTAAATACTTCAGGCCACTATACCGTGAATGGCGCATCATTGATCCAAGCGAATGTCGCCGAACAGGCTGACATCCATAATAAATCTGCCAATATAGCAGAAAAGAGCGGAAACATAAATCCACAGGAATGTGGGAATAATGATTTCATGCCAATTGAGGAAATCAGTAATCAATGTGCTGATGTTTCCCAAACACAGCACTGCGTGGACCCCCCAGACAAGGGAAGGCTAGGTTGCATAGCAGGAGAAGAAAACGGTATTGACCCAGACCCCATTGGACCACTTTCTGATTTATCAGAATCGGAAGAGGAGGTGGAGGTAACAGCATTATCACAATTAATGCCAGATCAACCCCCAACCCCTCCCCATATTGTTCTCTCATTCCTCAATGAAACGTATAGACAGCGAAATGTCATCATTGGGGATCATTTCCCTGATTTGGCTCCCTTTATTCAGGCTGCAAAACTAGTCATAAAAAAATCTGAGGAACTAAACCTAACAAAATCGCAGTTTCATCGACTAAAGAAAATCATAACAAAGGCAAAGAGTGAGTACTCACAGTGTCAGACAAAATATACTAATGAGTGATGAAGACGCTTAATCTTGCAACACTCAATATAAATGGCGGTGGGGCCAGTCACGTCCGCCAGATCCAAGTGAATAGTTTATTCAAAAGGAAACAAGTCGATGTAATATTACTGCAAGAAACTCATATTACTGAGAAGGTTGAACATGACTGGAGCAGCATGTTCAAAGGTAAATGTTTCTTCAGTAATATGTCATCTGTATCTGCTGGAGTGGGGTTTTTGCTAAAACCAGGACTTGTACCTGAATCTTGCCTCTTTCAGGAGGTGATTCGGGGACGTTTTGCCTCCCTAGAATTGGTGATCAATAGCTTGAAGCTTATTATTTTTAATGTATATGCACCAAGCGAGAGTACTGACCGTAAAGCCTTCTTTACTGAAGTGATAAACCATTTAAACTTGTTTGACCCAAATCAGTGCATATGCATGGGGGGAGATTTCAATTGTACGCTAGAGCCCAAAATAGACAGAAATTCACCGGAACCACATCCCGAGTCCCACGGTAACCTCTCCCAGTTCCTTTCAGGTGGGGTTTTTTTGGATGTATGGCGATTGATGCACCCAAATGACCGGCAGTTTACATGGTGTCGATGCTCCAATGGCCAAGTATCCTTAGCGAGGCTTGACCGCTGGTACATCACCCCACGATTAAGGAATATTGCAACCTCCTCAACTATTACCCCTTCCATCTTCTCTGACCACCACATGGTCACGATGGGCCTATCTTTCCCACAATTCAAACGGAGGAGCGCCTATTGGAAATTCAATACAAGCCTTTTGGATGATACCCTGTTTAAGGAAGCCTTTCGCATCCTATGGATAGCAATAGTTGGAAAAAAGCCCCTCTTTGCTTCCACTAACCTTTGGTGGGATAATATGAAAACTCATATACGACTTTTTTGTCAACAGTTTAATTCCCACATCACCCATGAAAATCAAATCACATTGGCACGGTTGGAAACCGAAATTCTAAAACTGCAAAACAAAATGGCAGAGCAGGAAAATGAGGCAAATTATAAATTGCTCCTTGAAAAAAGGACCCAACTCCGGGAACTATTACAGGAGAAGGCTGCAGGACTGCTAGTTAGACTGAGAGTAAAAAGCATCAAAGTATCGGATAGTCCTAGCAAAGCCTTCTTTCACTTAGAAGCTGAAACGAAGCCTCCCCAGCTTATTTCATCAGTTAAGGACCCCAGTGGGAATGAAATTACAAGTTCTGATGGGGTAAAAATCACTATTAGAAAGTATTATTCTGAACTATTTGCTAAAAAAGATATAAATGAGGATAAAATAAAATGTTTTACCTCCCATCTCCCAACCCTAACTGAGACTCAACGCCTGGAGCTGGATGTGCCTTTAAGCCTTGATGAATTACAGCGTGCCCTGGTTGGAATGGAATCTGGAAAGGCTCCTGGAATTGATGGCCTGCCAGCTGAGTTTTACATGGAATTTTGGGACATTTTGGGCCCAGAACTATTGATTGTAATCCAAGAATCCTTGCGAAAAGGTGTAATGCCACTAAGCCTAAGGAGAGCAGTGGTGAGTCTTCTCCCAAAGTCAGGAGACCTCCGGCGGATGGAGAATTGGAGACCGGTTTCAATAATGTGTACCGACTATAAACTGTTTTCGAAAGCAATGGCAAATCGCTTAAAAAAAGTCATTGGTGATCTGGTTTTACCTGATCAGACATTCTGCATCCCCAGTCGTTCGATTTACGACAACATTTTTTTCGTGCGGGATTTAATGTATGCTCGCCATGACCAAAATGATTTTGGAATATGTTTTCTAGACTTTGAAAAAGCCTTTGACAGCATTGACCATGTTTTCTTGTGCCATGTTCTTGAAGCATGTGGGTTTGGGGTAATTTTCAGGGCCTTTATAACTTTATTGTACACTGACATCTCCAGTGTAATTAAGGTGAACAATGAACTGGTTCCCCCCATAAAGGTTCAGAGGGGGGTACGGCAGGGTTGCCCAGTCTCAGGTTTGCTTTTTGCGCTAGCAATGGAGCCATTTCTTTGCACACTGAGAAAGAATATCTCTGGCCTGACCTGTTTTCCTGGAAGCCCACCAATGACTATATCGGCCTATGCAGACGATGTTTGCGTCATTATAAAAAACCACCAAGACATTGTTGCTCTTGTAAAGTCCTTAAGAACCTTTTTCATGGCTTCATCTCTGAAGGTTAATTGGACGAAAAGCAAAGCTCTTTGGGTGCCATACCTTAATAGCTGCCTACCTGTCTCAACACATCTGCCTGCTCTTCCAGAAAACTTGGAGTGGAAAACAGATGGTGTTGATTACCTTGGTGTGTCCCTGGGCTCTACACAATTTGAGAAAAGGAATTGGGAAGGTGTGACCGGAGAAATAGACAGGAGGCTGAACCTGTGGAAAAGAGCCCTACCGCACCTCTCATTTAAGGGCCGAGTCTTAGTGGCAAACAACTTGGTTGCTGCAACGTTGTGGCATCGCTTTATTTGCCTGCAACCACCAGAAGTGTTGCTGGACAGGATACAGGCCAAACTTGTGGACTTTTTTTGGGGAGGCCATCATTGGCTGCGGCCAAGTGTAATATGCCTTACTTCATCGGAAGGTGGTCAGAGCCTTGTTCACGTGAGATCCCGTCTCATGGCTTTTCGCCTGTGCTCCATTCAACGCCTCCTATTTGGTGAAAACCTGCCAAACCATGCCTTGGCTTGCCATATTTTACAGCAGGCGGGTAGACTCGGCTATGGTCTCGAAGTATTCCTGACTCACCTCAAGTACGTGAATACATCAACGCTCCCCATATTTTACCAGAGCCTTCTCAGTGCCTGGGAAAGACTTTCCGTGAGCCGTAAAGCGGACACCTACTCCCCAGGGATGTTCGAGGTTGAACCCCTGTTCTTCAACCCTCTCTTCCCTGATGTTCTCAAGAGTCGCCATTTGTGCCAACGCTTTATTGAGGCAGGCATAAACAAAGTATGGCACCTTCGGCCAAACTCCGGTGTCGGGTGGAGGAATGTGGAGGAAATTTCAACCTTGACGGCGATTCGGTCCAAGAGGACAATTGGAACGATTTTGAGGAAAGTTGTTCAAAAACGTCATCAGCTACAGAAACTTTGGACTTGGAATACTTTTGGACACCCCCAACGAGTCCCCGTTTCCGAAACTGATTTTTGCCTGCTTTCCCAACGAACTTCCACCTGTAAGCACAGGGACAAGTGTATTGCATGCTGAGAGCAGCAAGAGCCTGTATAGGTGGTGGTTATCTCAAGTTCTTGGTATTCCTCCGCTAAATGGAGTAGCACGATGGAAGAGGCTACTCCCTGCCGGGCCCCCCAATGAACCTGTATGGGAATCAATGTATAGTAAGCTGATCAACAAAAGAACAGGTGATCTTCAGTGGCGCCTTGCCCACGGGATCATCCCATGTAATACATATGTATGGAATTTTGCCCCAATATCTGCATGTTGCCCCTTTTGTTCTGTAAATGAGGATGTTTTTCATTTTTTCATTGGCTGTGAAAGACTTTTTCCTTTATTTGAATGGTTAGACTTTGTGTCGTTCAAAATGAATTTCAGATTTACTTTTCGATCCTTTATTTTTGGGCTCAAAAAGAGACGGCAACACAACAAGGACTATGAACTGTTGTGCTTTTTTGTAGCTACAGCAAAGCTTGCCACTTACCTGTCCAGAAAGGAGAGGCGGAATGGTAAGCCCATTCATCAGTGCAAGGTCATGACGTTTTTCAACGCACTGTGTGCTGCAAGGCTAAAACATGAGTTTGAGTTTTCCAAGAGCATGGGCGAAATTGATGGATTTGTGGAAAAATGGTGTTTGAAAAGTGTCTGTGAAGTCCGCCAAAACGAGTTGGTATTATTTTTCTCATGATTGTTCATAATTTCTACAATTCATAATAGTGCTGCAGAAGATTGCATTTGTTTTCGGTAAAAGTTGAACTGATCAACGCATATATCTGTATTGTTTCCTCGCTTCATCGTTTTCTCTTGTTTTTGGCTTTGTTGATTTTATACACTGTACATCCATGCACTTTATAATTTTTGGAATAAAAGTCTCTCTCTCCCTCTCTCTCTCTCTCTCGCCCCCTGCAGGCCGTTTGTGGTGGGCGTGGCGTCATGGCGGCTGTGAGCAACTGCTCTGTGTTGTAGTGAGTTCTTTGTGAGTTTTCCTCCTCTCCTGCCCTCCCCTGCCCCCCCCCCCCCTCCCTCTCCTTTCCATCCTGTGTACTTTGGCATTTTGTTTTCATCCTTTCTATACCTTTGTCTTCAAGAGAGAGAGGTTTGAGAGCGGACCCATTTTGGGTGCGGCCTACCGGCTTCGACGACGCTTTGTAAGCCTTTTTGTGCTTGTAATGCACGTTTATTATTTATTCTAGTTTGATTTATTTCGGTTTGGTACCTACTTGTCCGGTTCGGACAAGTGGGGGGTGTTAATTCGCTGGGATGGCGAATGCACGCTCTCGGTTAGAGGCGTTCGACAACTTAACAAGGAAGCATGCATTTGTGTGTGTTCCACCCGAAGGAACTTACACTGAGGACATTGTTTTGTCGGTGGGGAAAATAATCGGTTGTGAAAATGTACGAGCAGCGTCGAGAATGAATCAAAAAGTTGTTGTATTTGTGTCCGATGAAAAATTCGTTCACGATGTTGTTAGTGCGGGTTTAACCACAGAGACAGGTCTCTTTGTCTTGGCGTCACCTATGGACACTCCGTCGATGAGGGTCGTCATATCTAACGTACCCCCATTTATAACCTGCAACCAGCTGATGTCCGTTTTGTCCCGATACGGAACAGCTGTGTCAAAAATCACAATGATTCCGCTCCGGTCTCAGGATGAACGTGTTAAACACGTGATGAGCTTCAGACGGCAGGTGTATATGGTGCTTCCGGATCGAGGCGATGGCACGGGGTTAAACATCACGTTCAAGGTAAAGGTGAACAACCATGAGTACCAGATGTATGCGTCATCGGCCTCATTAACATGTTTTCAGTGTGGAGCTTTTGGCCATGTGAAAAGGTTTTGTCCGAAGGTATCGTGTGTAAGGTGTGGTGAAGCAGGTCATAGTGACGCTGATTGTAAAAGAGATAACACCCCGGTCTCTAACGTACGAAACAAGGTAAACCGAAATACCCGAACGGTTCCTACCGACGCTCCCTCGCACTCGAGGAGTAGGGATAATACTCCTGTTCGTCTTAGTGAAAACGGCAACACCGCTGATTCGGTAAATAATGAAATAACCCCAGATAACCCACCTGTGGTGGCAGATGCTACATGCAGTGAGGAGATGGAAGAAAATCCCATTGTGGTGACAAAGAAACGAAGAGCACCTGGTGCTTGTAACTCCAACATTACTTTGAAAAAGGTAGTGTTGGATAAAGACAGTGTGGGTGCAGACGCCCTGGAACGTCTTTCTCAGGTGTCCACAAGCTGTGTTGACACCAGGGAGAAGGAACCTGAATTAATTAATTCTGAAACATTATCGGGCAGCACCGAAAACCTGGGAGAAAAAGTAGATGGTGAGACTAAAGATGATGGTGAGCCCATTAGTGAGCCGCCACCTTCACTACCTGCTGAGACCGAGCGGATTGGGAATGTCTCAGCCCCAAGCTCCTCTTTACCCCTGCAAGATCTAAATCATGACACTGGTTCGTCAACTGAGCCAGTGAACATCTCCCTGCAGGAGGGTGAAGCCGAGATTTCAGCTCCTGCTGAATGTCCCGGGTACCAGAGTGAGGATGACTCTACCATAGAACATTCCAGCAAATCTTCGGACTTGGCTGGAATCAAAATGGGGACTGGGCAGACTGATATATGTGACCTGGGCGGAGCTGTTTCTGATTTGTCAGATTCAGAGGATGAAGTTGAGATGACTGAGTTGTCTCAATCTTCATCAGATCAGTCATCCATAGCCCCTCAACTCGTTATTTCTTTTCTGAATGACACCTACCGACACCGAAATGTGATTGTAAAAGATCATTTTCCTGATTTAATTTCATTCATCCAGGCTGCAAAGGACATAATTAGGAGGCCGGATGAATTTCATTTAACAAGGTCGCTGTTTCATCGGCTTAGAAAGGCTGTTACAAAAGCAGGGAGCGAGATTTCCCAACAACCGCTCACGCCTTTTGATAATCCATGAAAAAAATCACCTTTGGAACCATAAATATGAATGGCGGAGGTGCAAGCCAAAACCGCCAGGTTCAGGTGAAAAGTTTATTTGAGCGCAAGAAAATTGATGTACTCTTACTCCAGGAAACCCATATAATTCAAAATGGGGAGTACGACTGGTGTCGCCTCTTTAAAGGACAATGTTTTTTTAGTAACATGTCTTCTTCTTCTGCTGGTGTAGCCTTTTTACTCAGACCAGGCCTAGTACCTGAGTCATGCCTCTTCCAGGAGGTGATTAAAGGCCGGTTTATTTCATTGGAACTGGTCATTAATAATTTTCGGTTTACACTATTCAACGTTTATGCACCAAGTGAGAGTGTGGAACGAAGAGCTTTCTTTTCATCTTTAATTCGACACATGCAGTCGATAGATCTCAATAATTGTATTTGCATGGGGGGTGACTTTAATTGCACCTTTAAACCCAGTATAGACCGAAATACAGCAGAACCTCATCCCGAAGGTAGTACTGATTTGTTAAATTCTTTTTCGGCAGTGGGTGTGCTAGATGCATGGAGACTGCATTACCCCAACAAATCTGAGTATACTTGGGGACGATGTGCCAATGGGAGAATGACTTTCGCTAGACTTGACCGTTGGTACATAAACTCACAGTTCAGGAATGCGGTTATCTCTCCAAATCATTTTCCATCTTTGTTTTCTGATCATCATTTAGTTACCATGGGCCTCTTTTTCCCTCAACCCTTACGCAAAAGTGCATACTGGAAATTCAATACCAGTCTTCTCGAAGATGCTTTGTTTAAAGACGCCTTCCGTGCTTTTTGGGTCATCCAACTTTCAAGAAAGCCCTCTTTCTCTTCTTTAGCATTACTAGGGCATGCCCGTACTATATATATATCTAAAATTATATCCCCCCCCCCCTCTATTTACATGAAATGGTTTGGTCCAAAGCGAACGGCTTGCGAGTACGGTGACAATCCCCCCCCTCTATTTACATGAAATGGTTTGGTCCAAAGCGAACGGCTTGCGAGTACGGTGACAATCCCCCCCCCTCTATTTACATGAAATGGTTTGGTCCAAAGCGAACGGCTTGCGGAGTTTGGTAAAGAAATCGCCATAGCGTGCACAAACGCGCAGGAAAGCGAAAGAATCGCAAATTAGTTTTAATTAGTTTTAAAACATAGTTTAACGCCAACATAGTTTGCCAACGTGAAATAAATGAATACGCTCTCAAATGTGCCGTCCGAGGCAGAGTCTGTTCGGCACGTTCGGCACACGTGATAGCTCGCTGCTCTCTGATTGGTTGAATCGTTTTTTGGACATAGCTCGGTAACTACTTGTCCGATTAATATGAAACCTTGAAAAGGCACATCCTCGGGTCCCCAGCAATATACCTGGCAAGTTTAAAGTATATCGGACCCGTGGTTGTCGAGAAACAGCGGTCACAGACAAACAAACAAACACACACACAGACACACACACACACACACAGAGATTGCTGGAATTATAGATATATGGTGGGATAATACAAAAGCTCAGATTAGAGTGTTTTGTCAGCAGTTTGTTTCAAATGATACTGACGTAAAAAATATAACAATGGCTTGTTTAGAAGCTGATATTATACGGTTAGAGTGTAAACTGGCTAAAGATAATATCAGAAGAGACCACAGGTTATTGGTTGAAAAGAAGGCTCAACTGAGAGAGCTGATTCAGGAGAAAGCAGCAGGCCTGTTAATCAGATTAAGAATAAACAATTTAAAGGTATCAGACACCCCGAGTAAATCTTTTTTCCAAATGGATTTTGTAAATAAGTCACCCAAAACCCTTTTCTCTGTACAAGACTTTAGGGGAAACATGGTTGCCAACCCTGGAGATGTAAGGTTGTGCATTAGAGAGTTTTTTCAAAAGTTTATGCAAAACAAAATGTTTGTGAGCAAACCATGGAATTTTTAACTTCTCACCTTTCATCCCTAACTGAGCCTCAGTGCCTGGGCCTGGATTCAACAATTACTTTGCCTGAGCTAACGCAGGCCCTAAGTGAAATGGACTCGGGGAAAGCTCCTGGGATTGACGGCCTACCGGCAGAATTTTTCTTGGCTTTTTGGGACCTTTTGGGCCCTGAATTATTGAATGTCCTGGAATCATCCTTGGTGCTTGGAGAACTCCCACTAAGCTTCAGAAGAGCAGTGGTGTCGCTGATTCCAAAGACTGGGGATCTACGACAGATAAAGAATTGGCGGCCGGTCTCGTTATTATGTACGGACTACAAAATATTGTCGAAAGTGTTGGCCAGTCGGTTGAAGATGGTAATCGGTGACCTCGTCCACCATGATCAGAATTACTGCATCCCAAACAGATCTATTTATGATAATATTTTTTTGATTAGAGATTTAATGGAATGTGATTGCTTGGAAAAAGATTTTGGGATAATATTCCTTGATTTGGAAAGGGCTTTTGACAGTGTGGATCATGTTTTTTTGTATCGTGTGCTAGAAGCATGTGGCTTTGGTGTCAATTTTAGGGCCTACGTGACTTTGTTGTACAACAATATATTTAGTTTATTTAAAATAAATAACGAACTCAGCTCTCCGGTACAGGTTCAAAGAGGGGTGAGACAAGGATGCCCGGTTTCTGGGTTGTTATTTTCCTTGGTAATGGAATCACTCCTAATTTTATTTAGTAAAAATATTTCAGGAGTGACTGTATCCCCTGGGAGTCCTTCAGTAGTTGTATCGGCTTATGCAGATGATGTCTGTGTGGTTGTTAAGAAGGAGAGTGATATCCCAGCACTTGTTGAATGTTTAAATCTTTTTTGCCTCGCTTCTTCTTTGAAGTGTAACTGGGACAAGAGTAAGGCCTTATGGATTCCCTGTCTCAAGAACATTCCACCTGGAAGAGTGCTGGTACCACCTGTGCATCTACCAACAAAGTTAAAATGGGTGGAAGACGGAGTCAAATACCTTGGGGTTTTCCTGGGATCTCCACATTACGTCCTCAAAAATTGGGACGGGATTGTTGAGCATGTCAAAAAAAGACTGGGACTGTGGAAACGAGCTCTGCCCCACCTTTCCTACAAAGGCAGGGTTCTAGTGGTTAATAATTTGGTGGCTTCTTCCCTGTGGCATAGGTTTATCTGCCTTCAGCCACCAGAGGCACTACTAAAGGCAGTGCAGAGGCTACTCGTGGATTTTTTTTGGAGTGGTCACCATTGGTTGCTACCAAATGTCATATGTAGCCCCTTGTTTGAAGGTGGCCAGGGACTGATCGACATAAAAAGTCGTATCATGGCCTTTCGGCTGTGTACCATACAGCAGTTGCTGTACAAGGAACGACTGCCAAGCCGACTTCTGGCCTATCACGTGCTGCGAAAAGCAAGCGGGCTCGGATACGGCCCTGAACTTTTCTTAGTCCAACTCCAACATGTCGACACATCTCATCTACCATCATTCTATCAGAGCCTTCTGAATGCCTGGCAAAGCGTTTTGACTAGTCGCCAGCAAGAAACCTATGCTACAAGCATGTTTGTGGAAGAACCCTTTTTTTACAACCCACTGTTTCCTGCAATTCCAAGAAGCCGAGACTTTTATCAACACTTTATTACAGCGGGCATAATCAAAGTGTTGGACCTCCGCCATGATTCTGGTTGGGGGTGGAAGACGGTGCAAGAGATAGCTGATATGACTGGAATATGGTCAAACAGAATAATCGGAAGAGTACTAAAGGAAGTAGTAAAGAAAAGCTTCCAACTTGGACTAAGATGGACCCAGGAAGTTTTGGTGACATCCAATGACTGGCATTTTCCTGGTTTATTGGTACAGCCTAGTCACGGAGACTTGCCCCCAATTAGTGAGGGACAAAACATTTTTCAGAAATGCAGTAGTAAAGACCTGTATCGGTTATGCACTGCAGTTCTGCTTGGGAACTCACCGTTAAATGGAGTGGCCAGGTGGAAAGGGCTAATGCCGGAAGGACTCCCATCTGAGCCTGTATGGGAATCAATATACAGTAAGCTGGTAAGCAAAAGGACAGGTGACCTCCAGTGGCGAATGATACACTGGATCATTCCGTCTAATAAATTAATGAGTCATTTCACGCCCACATCTACGTGTTGCCCGTTCTGTGTTTACACAGAGGTTGTGTTCCATGCGTACGTTGATTGTGCAAGGCTTGTGCCTTTATTTCAATGGCTGAACTACATGGCTGGAAAAATGAAGATCACTTTTTCTCTGCGATCATTTATTTTTGGTTTCAATGATATGAAAGAACATGTACATATGTTGTTTTTGTTTTTAGTGGCCACGGCGAAAATGGCAATTTATTTATCGAGGAGGGAAAAACTGAAAGGAAAGCCGATTGGGCAATGTGATGTCTTGTTCTTTTTTAATGCCTTGACATCTGCAAGACTCAAACTTGAATTTTGTGATTCTGAAAGGAAGAAATGTATTGATGAGTTTATGAACATCTGGTGTTTTGATGGGATCTGCATGGTGCAGGAGAATGAATTAATGGTATATTTGTAGGTTTGTTTGGATTGATTCAGTGTGTGGTCGGTTTTTCTGTTGTTGTTTTTCTTTTCTAGTTCATTGTACTGTTTTGATTTCCTGTCATTATCTCTTTTTCTTTTCTGTATTTTTGATTATTGTGCCTGTATTGAATAGTATCTTCACCGACTGGCTTGTATTTTTATAATAAAAAGTCTGTCTCTCTCTCTCTCTCTCTCTCTTGCTGCACTGCTTGCTGCACCACTTGCTGCACCGCTTCTCAAGTCTCCTAGCAGATGAATGTCCCTTTTGTAAAAGGCCTGAAAACCTCTTTCATATTTATGTTGAATGTCAACGGTTGGCTCCTTTATTTATCTTTCTTAAGAATTGTTTTGGCAGGATTGGTTTGGTTTTCAACACTTGTGTTTTCATTTATGGCTTAGACATCTCACACAAGAATATGAATGATGTGTTAGGTAATTTCCTGCTTGCACAGGCAAAAATGGCAGTGTATAAATCAAGAAAAAGAAAAGTTGATGATCTTGGAGCTAATGAGGAAAATGCCTTGTTCTTGTTTAAAAATCTTGTGACGAGCCGTGTAAAGTTAGACTTTGCCTTTTTCTCCATAACAGGAAGGCTGCCACAGTTTGAGACCAAATGGTGTGTGAAAGAAGTCATTTGTAAAATCCTGGAGAAACGTTTATTGTTTTGTGAAATGTTTTGTGCATAATTTTACTGTATTAATATTTTTTGTTTGTTTCTCTGCTTGAAATGAGAATGTGACCCCTATTTGGGGGTTTTCTTTTTCTATTTTTATAATAAAAAGATACAAAAGTCTTTCTCTTTCTCTCTCTCTCTCTCTCTCTCTCTCTCTCTCTCTCTCTCTCTCTCTCTCTTTCTCTCTCTCTCTCTCTCTCTCTTTCTCTCTTTCTTTCTCTCTCTCTCTCTCTCTCTCTCTCTCTCTCTCTCTCTCTCTCTCTCTCTCTCTCCGTGGGCCACATCTTTAAAGCTAAAAAGTCCATCCTCAGGATATAGATACAACTTTGTGTGGGAAGTAACATGGGCTATGTGGCTGCGGCCTCAGAGGCCGCTTAGAAGCTGCTAATTGAGACCAAATTGACCAATATAGCAATTTTTCGCAAACAGGACGACCAATTAGTCTCAAATTGAAAAGGCTGGATTTTTTTAGTGCAACACAATTAACTTTTTAAAAGTCCATAAAACAATTATTTAATTGATAGATTAACTTAAACGTTTCCCATCACTAGGGGCAGGTATTTCTTGTAGGCTGTTCATAAAATGTATTCATTTAATAGCAAGGCTCAATAATCCGTTGTGAGTATACACATTTTTTGTTTTTCAAACCAAAAATGTGAGAAGGGGACAAATCTATGTGCTGTCCCCCCTTTTCCAAAAAGTGTGGGGAGGGATGTCCACCCCTGTCACCCACTGATCGACGCCCAAGGCAAATGACACTGCATCATCAGCATAGAGGAGTTATCTGATGAGGACATGCCACAGTTTTGTTTTGGCTCTCTATGCTTTGCTGTCCAGCTTGGGTAGAGTATATTATGGAGCAACAGACTTGCCTATCCTCCTCTCGACCTCGCTGACTGAATCCAGAGGGAAAGGCAGATACCTCTACATCTGGAGCTCATTTGCTTGCAGAAGTTGCTAGAAAGTGTTTGAAATGATCACCAGCTACCTAATTGGAACACACTCCAGTTTTCCTGTCAGGGTTAACTCCCTTTTGACTTTCCGGAGCCTGACCCATAAGGCTTGCATGTTATTTGACCTATATCCGGGGCTTGGTAGATGGATGTCAGGGTGTATCCACTCACCGGTGTGCCTGCAAGTCACATTGCTGGGGGCCAGAGCTCCTCCTGAGATCACCTGTAGTTTAGTCTAGGGTCGTTGGGTGCCTAATTACCATGTCCATGAGGGGACACTGCAGGAGTCTTGATGTTGTAGAGGCTACGTACTGGCAAGAGAAACCTACACACTTGTCTCTTTGCAACAAGCTAGCCAGTGGCAGTGGTTCTAACCACCACACTAGACGGATAACACCACCCTGTGGAATAAGCCACCAACAACCAAATTTATTATTATTACTTCTGCCACTGAGGATGGACGGAGGTTATGTTTTCACCCTGTGAAAACTGCATGTGCACCCTGCATCCTGTTTTCACCCTCACAGACGTCTGTCTGTCTGTGAGCAGGATAGCTCAAAAAGCTATGGATGGATTTGGACGAAACTTGGTGGATGAGTCGGATAGGTGACAAGAACAAGCTGATTCTGTTTTGGCTAAGATACTGTTGCTGATCCGGCCTATCAGTGGGATACAAAAGGTAAACTGTTCAGCCTGGCGGAGGGAGGTATGTGCTCTACCAAGTGCAGTCTCAATTGTGATGAATCAATTAAAAAACTATAGTATCTGTGTCCGGATATTCACAAACATTGAATCAATTGGTCATTCACACACACCCAACCTGTACACCATATTTCATCCAAATCCCTCCATAATTTTTTAAGATATCGTACTAGATATTGTTTTTGGCTCTATCTCTGAATGGTGAAGAATCACATTAATTCTAGTATCCGGATCCGGATCTTCACCAAAATAAAATCACTTCGTCCTTGTCGTACACCCAATCTGTCCACCAAAATTCGTCCAAATTTGTCAACAACCTTTTGAGATATCCTGCTCACAAACAGGCAGACAGACAAACATGGGTGAAAACATAACCTCAGCCCACCTTCCATGGTGGAGGTAATTACTGGCAAACTTAGAGGTTGGTGAAGGTGAATTGATATACCCGCTTGTTGTCGGTTCATGCCAATTGAAACATTAATTGGCTATTTATGTGGTGTGCATATCACTGTGTACATGGGTCTGTTGTTTTGGGTGTTAATCCGCATTGGGGACCGTGCAAGCGACATTTGGGTGTCAGGAGTGGAATTTTCGGCCTGAAACCTTCAGGGGAAGTCAAAGGGGAAATTGAATAATTTTTTTTCGCGTTAAAGCTCATTTGGTCATTAGGAAAATAAAAATAAAATTTTCTGAGGAAGAAGCACATGTAATATGGCAGACGAGGCGGAATGTGAGAAATAACATGAGGTCGACATGGATGAAGCAAGCGGGGAGGAGGCTAATATAGGCACCTATGTTCCTCACGCAATGTGTAGTCCCGACCCCACAAGGTTGGGAGACGTTGTGGTGTGGGAGGCTTTAGTGAGAATATTCCTGGTCATTGGGACAGACTTGATGATAGATTTGGGGACAAAATTAAACAGGATCAAAGTGCAAATTATACAGAACAGGACAATTTTGGAGTCAAATTCACAAATTTGGAAACGAAATTCAAGGAGAATAGTGTGATATGTAACATAATTGGTCATCCTTATATTATATTCCATGCCAGAAATATCACCTCATTGACAGGGTTTCCGTTTTCCTTGATGAATTTGCATATCAATTAACCATTTTCATGGATTCATAAATATATTTCCACCAACGGGCCTATAGTTCACCCTGCAAGGGATCAAAGGCCCCTGACTTTCTTTTCAAGGGTTTCCGTGAGCTGAATATGCTGGTCAATGCGCAGCGAGAGAGTGCAGGCAGCGAGAGAGTGCAGGCAGCGATCGACGCATGAAGAAAAAGCCAAGACGGGTGCATGCACCGGCAGAACCAGGTGTGCCTGGGGGTAAGGGCTTCACACCCTTGTAAAACTCGATGAAAGGAAATTTATTGCTCAGCTTCTGTAGCCTTAGCAAATTAAAAAGTCGGAAAAGGGTATGAGCTGGTGTGCATAAAGTTCTTGGATTTTTCCATCGAATATAAAATGTCAGCTGTTATAAATACAGTAGATCTCAAGTTTCTAATCAGGTCGCCTGTACATATGAGCTCTTTAAATGGTTAGAACTTTGTAGTTGAAAAATGATTAGGAATGGAGTTCTTCGGTTTGAGGCGTCACCTTTAGAAATGAAGAGAGTGAGTGGGAGGTGAGCGCACACATTTTACAAAGGACAGTCAAATCCATGCAAAAGGATGTACAATGTTTGCTCTGTCTGAATAGGTGATTCTTGGTTGTGTATTCAAATTCATTTGAATCTGCACCAACATGTTTATTGTATCAGCTCCTCCACTAAGCCTCCCTTCCTTTAGCTCCAAAGCAAGGACAATTAATTTTCTCATGAAATGTTGAGAGAGGTATGCTAACCAACATGGGATATGAGAGGTATGCTAAGAGGGTTCTTGCCTTCTCTTTAATGGTGGTCAGCATACTTCTCACTATTTGATGATAAAATTCCTCATCATTGTATTTCCTAACTCCAACGACTGGTTTTCCATTGTAAAGGCAAAGTATATTGCTTCCATTGAAACAGCTGCACATTTCACTTGTAGTGAGTGGTACTTGGTTAAATCTGGAGAACTCTAATTATTTTAACACCACAGTCCCAGCTGCAGCTTATTTCTGGCAATATAGGGACCGAGGAAACAGATTTCGTGGGAAGGCACCAAATAAAGATACTATACGACTGGGCATTCTCCGTAGTGCGAAGTCCTTCCTTGGCACACCTGAGCTCCTCACCACATACAAGGCTTTCATCCGCAGCTCAATGGAATACTGCTCTCCTCTCTGGGCTGATGCTCCTGCCTCACACCTCGCTCAGCTTCACGCTGTTCAAACCAAAGCTTTCAGAATCATTGGAATCTCCCGTGATGAAGCCGATTGTGAGGGCCTTTCACTCAATCTCCGCAGGCAGGTTGGTGGTCTTTCTGTCTTCTACCGACTCCTCTCTGACATAACCCCCCCCCCCCCACCCCCCAGTCTGTGCTCTGTCCCCCAAGTACTACAGGTCACACAAGATCTGCCTGCAACCCTCTTCTGGTGAAACTGCCAAAATCAAGACTCTCTGCTCACCTTCACTCCTTCATTCCTCTTTTCTCCCACCTCTGGAACAAACTCCCTCACTCTCTTCAATCCCACTCATCCCTCAAGGTCTTTAAAACAGCTGTTCACCACCATGTCTTATCTTCCCCCATACAAAACCTTTATCTTTTCTACCCCTGTTAATTCATCCTAGATCCACTTTTCTGAAATACCGACCTCTTTCCTGGAAGTCCTAGCAGTGTCGATGTGTTTGTTTGTTTTTAACCTCTCCCACCCCCCACCCACCACCCCCTCCTTCCCACGCCTCCTCTCCCCAAGCCCTCTCCCTCCCATAGATCTCCCGATGTCCCTGCTCTCAAATGTTGTACTTGTGTGCTTCCCCTTCTCTCCCCATCTTGTCTCCCGCTCCCTTCATTGCATGTTTTATGTGTTTGAGCATGTTTTCATGTTCAATGTGTTAGCTCTTGCACGAGCCTCGATCTTATATACAAAAAAAAAATACAGGTGGGACACCAAGCAGCAGTCAAACAAGGTCTCATTAACCAATGTAAGAAAGAGCTAGACAAACAGCTTATGATGGTGGCATACTCAGGTGTTATGTTGCTTGGAGTGAGTAGTGCCTTGTCCATGATGCTCTTCATTTATGACGGTAATGGAAGGTGTGTTTGTGTTAGCGGATTAAACTCACGGAATGTATGTGGGTGTGCCTATTTGGCATTGTCATGATTTAAGCGTTAGATCTCATGCTGCTGCAGAGATCCCATATTTCAATATCATATTCTGTGTTGAATTGTCTCTCATTTACTAATGTCCTTGTAATTAATACATCTTATCTATATTATAAAAAGGAGCCTATCTGTCTGTCTGTTCTTTTATAGCTTGAGAACGGATTCACAGATTTCAATGAAACCAACAACGGTGGATTCAGGGAATGCTCGTGAAGGTTTGTGAAGCAAAAGAGAACTAGAACTGCCACTTTACAACTGCTGGCAGTGATGACTGGTTTCCTCCGCCTTCCCGCTTTCATACAACCCCGCTTTTGATACAATGCTGCTTGGCTACAACAACGCTTGGATACAACCCCGCTTGGATACAACCCCACTTGGATACAATCCCACTTTCATTGAACATGCTTTAATACAATCCCCTTTGATACAACCCTGCTTTGATGCAACCCTGCTTGATGCAACCCTGCTTTGATGTAACCCCTCTTTGATGCAACCCCTCTTTAATGCAACCCTGCTTGGATAAACCACACTTTCATTGGACACTCTTTGATACAACCCCACTTTCACATTATTATTTTTTTCTCCATCAATTCATCCCTAGATGATGCTCAAGAAATTTCATCCCGATCGGATAAAGTTTTTTACTTGTCGAATTATGACGTCATAATGGAGGCACCTATGACAGTATGACATCATCATTCACATATGTTATTCTGCATGGAGCGTTCTTTACAATGAGATACATCTCAATTTTTTCTGTGCAGCACTTTTGGAGATATAGAGGTGCAGAGTTTTTTGGTTTTTCCAAGATGGCGCCCTACCACGTGACCTGTGATGTCATAATTACCATTAAAATATTATACAGGCCGAGTCGCTCCAATGGTGAAAAGTTCCTGTCAATCGGTCCAATTATTGCAGAGAAAATGATTTTTAAAGGAAATAATTCTGAAAAATGGCAGTGCACATTCAGTCACATGGCCTGATAAGGAAAAGTGTTGTGTTTCTTCTTCTTTGAAAAATAACGACTTCTAGCTTTGAGACCGTACAACCAATCATGTTTAAATTTTAAACACCTATTCCGCTTGATGAGAGCTACCTTACATTAAAATTTCAAGTTGATCAATGCAGCAGTTCAAGAGATAGAAGCTTTTTATGATTTTCGTTCAATTTATCAGTTGTGGCCAAACCATGTGACTTATCAAGTGACGTTTTAACTTCCCCCCATGGGAAACATTTGTGTAAAGTTTCCACTCGATATCTCTACAAATTATGGAGGAGATAGGATTTTAAGTTTATGCTTAAAAACGTCATAACTCCAAAACCATGTGACACATGATGTCATGATCGCTGAACTTTTTGTTCGTCATGGGTATGCAATTATGCATGCCTAGCTTGGGCTCGATCTGTTCAGCCGTTGCAGAGAAAAAGGGGTTTTAGTGTTTTCACGAAAAAATATGGCGGCTGAACCATGATGTATGACGTCGAAATTTTCTGCATTCTGAGTTTGTTTTTTACTATAACTAAGGTTATGTAAAAAAAAAAATCATATTCGTTGGAGCAAGGGATCTATTTGTCGAATTCTAACGTCGTAACGTTAGCACTTTTAATATACTAAATAAACATGTTTTTTTGGTCCCAATGCAGAGTTCTTTAGAATGAGCCATGACTCAATTTTTTCCATTGAGCCGTTTCGGAGATATAGAGGGGCAAAGTTGAAGGTGTTTTCCAATATGGCGCCCATACCACGTGACATATGACGTCATAATAAGCAGGAAAACATTATACGTGCCTAGCCGATCACTTGATGAAAATTTCTTGCCAATCGGACCAACGGTTGCTGAGAACATTGATTTTAAATTTTTCGGAGGTCAAAAATAGGGTGGAAGAATAATAAGAAAAACTCGAGCAGAAACAAAAGTTATTCTTCTACAATGTAATTGTAGATTACAATGTAATTGAAGAGGAAACCTAATTCCTCCACAATGTAATTGTAGACTTTACCTAAAAAGAAAAAACAAAACCAAAAGTCTAACAGCGGCATAACCGGGCTTGTAAAATATTATAAACCACAAACACACATGATTATCATTTTAAACAGTCGCTAATGCTGTTTATAACATTAAACAAATTAATTTGGAGGAATCCAGACATCCATGAGGTAAGTTTTACTTACAGAACTGAGCGGAGATCTACTGTAATCTATATACCCCACAAGGGTTGGAGGTGTGCTCATTTACCAAGTAGCTAGCTAGCACTTGTCAAGCCAGCCATTCGTTAAGGGTTTTGAATGGAGTGCTTGCTCGAATGCTTTAACCACTTGGCGATCTCTCCACAAGAAACTTGGTAAATGAATGAACACTCACCCAATGTTATTGAGACCCGACCATAGAGAGACTGTAATCTATATACCCCAAAGAGGAATGACCTTTCCTGCCGAACTCAAAGTGAGCGGGTGTTTATGCCGTAATGACATCATATACGTAATGACGTAGCATGACGACCGAACACAACACTTCCGCTACTTTAATATATATATATATATATATATATATATATATATATATATATATATATATATATATATATATATATATATATACATACATACAGACTTGGCATTTAATATGGAATTTTTTTTTTTCTTGACTTGGGTTTACTTTCTTAACTCAGTACATCAATCTGGTGAGTTTCTTTTACACTTTGGTGATTTATTTGTTAAAAGAACCATGTCACTGATTGTCTGTCGCAGCAAGAAGTCAATAACAGGATTATATCACAGGTGGCGTGACAAAATGTAAGGACAGGTACATTTGACGATTATCTTCACAATCGGGTATATATATATATATATATATTTTTGTATACTGAATCGAGGCTCATGAAACAGCTAACATTTATTTCACAAACAAATCAACCAGACAAACAAAATATACAAAAAGAGGGAGCGGAAGACAAGATGGGGAGAGAAGGGGAAGCACACAACCACAACATTTGAGAGCAGGGAGAAGTGTGGGAGGGAGAGGGCTTGGGGGCAGGAGGCGTGGGAAGGGGAGGGGGGGGGGGGGGGAGAGGTATAAAACACAAGGGGACCGAAATTAGCGGGGGTAGAAAAGATCAAGGTTTTGGATGGGGGAGGATAAGAGATGGTGGTGAACAGCTGTTTTAAAGACCTGGAGGGTGGAGTGGGATTGAAGAGAGTGAGGGAGTTTGTTCCAGAGGCGGGAGAAAAGAGGAATGAAGGAGTGAAGGTGAGCAGAAAGTCTTGATTTTGGCAGTTTAACCATAAGAGGGTTGCAGGCAGATCTTGTGCGACCTGTAGGAATATTTGGGGGACAGAGCCCAGAGAGGGCTGGGGGGGGCAAGGCCAGAGAGGAGTCGGTAGAAGACGGAAAGACCACCAACCTGCCTGCAGTGAGTGAGTGAAAGGCCCTTGGAGTTAGCTTCATCGCGGGAGATTCCAATGATTCTGAACGCTTTGGTTTCAACAGCGTGAAGACGGGCTAGGTGTGAGGCAGGAGCACCAGACCAGAGGGGAGAGCAGTATTCCATAGAGCTGCAGATGAAAGCCTTGTATGTGGTGAGGAGCTCAGGTGTGCCAAGGAAGGACTTCGCACGACGGAGGATGCCCAGTCGGCGACTGGCTTTGGAGGCCAGATTTGAAATGTGGTTTTCCCAGGAAAGATCATGGCAAATAGTGAGACCCAAAAGCTTGAGTGACAGAACTTCTTGGAGAGGATTATTCAGAAAGTGGATGGGAGGGTTTTCCAGTCGGTCTTTTCAGAGAGACATCGTAAGAGTGTGAGATTTATCAGGATTGAAAGACATGTTCCATTTGTTTGCCCAGTCTGTGATTTTGTCCAGGTCTGCAGAGAGTGAGGAGGCTGCAGACTGCCGATCTGAGGGATGAGGAATGGAGCGACAGAGAGTAGAGTCGTCAGCAAAGAGATAGAGAGGATTTTCAAGAGAGTCAGAGAGATCATTGATGAAGACCAGAAAAAGCACAGGGCCCAGAACACTACCTTGGGGAACTCCAGCCTGAACAGGAAGAGGAGATGAGAGAAACCCATTCAGGGCCACACGTTGACTACGACCAGAGAGGAAGTCCGCCATCCATGCATGGAGATTTCCATGGATACCAAAGGAGGAGAGTTTGGTGAGCAGAGCAGGGTGACAGACCGTATCGAAGGCATGTGAAATGTCAAGGGAGACAGCTCTAATTTCGTGTTTGGCGTTGAGGACCTCCATCCATTGTTGAGAAAGCAGAAGCAGCATGTCCAGAGTAGAGTGACCAGGTCTGAAACCAAATTGATGATCAGAGATCAAGCCATTGGAGAAGAGGAAAGATTTCATATCTGAAGCAATGATGGATTCCAAGACTTTGCTGATAATTGGGAGAAGGCTGATTGGTCTGTAGTTGCTGGAATCTGTTTTTGCACCTTTTTTGTGCAAAGCGGTGATGTTGGCTGATTTCCAAGCAGATGGCAGATGACCTTGAGCAAAAGAGAGGGTGAAGAGAACAGAAAGAGGGAGTGAAAGAGCGGAAGCACATGATTTTAGGACCCGTGGGCTGATGCCATCAGGACCAGTTGCAGAATCAGAGTCGAGGGTTGACAGAAACTTTTCCACCTTGTCAGGAGGAAAGGACACAGAGTCCAGGAGCAGCTGGGTATGACTGGGTACGGTGGGTACAGAGAGGGATGGGTTTGGGACACAAGATTTAGAGGCAAACACAGAGTTGAGGCATTCAGCTTTTTCACGTGCGGAGTCAGCCGTTAAGCCGTTTGAGGTGAGGGAGGGGATGGAGGGGGAACAAACACCAGAAACAGATTTGACCAGACGCCACCAGGATTTGGAAGAGGGAGACAGATAAGAGAGTTCGGTCTTGAGAACGGTGAGATATTGTTTCCTGGCTCTCCTGAGGGTGGACACACACTTGTTTCGGGCTTTGTGAAAGGAAATGAGATTTCCTTCCGTTGGATTTGCTTTCCAGGAGACGAAAGCAAGTTGTTTCAGGGCAACAGCCTCACCACAAGATTCCGTGTACCATGGACTGGAGGAAGGGTATGACAACTGAAGACGAGATGGGATAAATCTGTGCATGAGAGAGAGAAATTTACTTTGAAAGAATTCCCAGGATGAGTTGATGTCAGAGGCGGTAGAGATGGGAGACCAGTCCAGATGATTGATGGCTGCTTGAAGACCGTGCCAGTTGGCCTGAGTGAAATGCCAGACTCGTCCACGCTGAGGAGGCTCTCTGAGAATGGTCAGAGAGATGTCCACTTTGACAAGCACATGATCAGATGAGCCGATTGGAGCAGAAGAAGAGCAGCAGACATTTTCAGGGAAGTTTGTCATAACCAAATCCAGAAGAGAAGATGCTCCGTTGACTGAGATCCGGGTCGGGAAATTGACAGATTGTGTCAGTCCCAGTGAGTCGCAGAAGTCCTTTGCTGAAGAGCCATGGCTGGTGAGAGAGGTACCCACACCCAGCCAACTGGCATGGTGACAATTGAAATCACCACATATGAGGAAGAGAGAGTTGGGATGGGTAGAAAGAAGTTGGTCCATATTATCAGACAGCGAGATGTAAATGGAGTCATCACTGTTTGGTGGACGGTACAACACACATATGAACAAAAGGTGGGAGCAAAGGGGAAGCCGTAGCCAAAGGTATTCCTGGGGGTTAGGTGGAGAGAGGGCAGTGGAGGGCGAGTGAGGAAGAGAGTTTTTTATAAAGATAGCAACCCCACCTCCAGGACGAGGCTCAGGTCTATCATACCGGAGGAGGGAGTAACCTGGGAGAGATACCAAGGCATCAGAGACATCATGAAGGAGGAAAGTTTCTGTTAAGCAGATCACATCTGGTTTGTCAGAAGCAACCTGTATGGAGAGATCAGTCAAGTTTGAGCGAAGGCCCCGGATGTTTGAGGTCCATACCGTTAATGAAGAGGAAGGGGGAGCATCGGGTCCAGAACAGGGGGGGGGAGGGGTAGGGTAAGATGTGGAAGAGGAGGAAGAGGTAGGGAGAGCTGTTGAAGGTGTGTCAGAGATTTCAGAATAGCTTGGAGAAAGGGAAGAATGGGGCGGACAAAAGGTTTGATGGAGATTGGGTGAGGCACAGTGAGGTGTTATTTGAGGAGGGGGAAGAGCGAGGCAGAAGGTTGGGGGAGATGAAGGTGAAAGTTGGAAGGGGGAAGAAGCAGGGAGGATGCTTTGAGGAGGAGGGGTGAGAGGGGAGTCTAGGAGGGGAGGAGCGAGGGAGAGTCTCGGAGGGGTGGGGTGTGGGGGGAGTTTAGGAGGGAGGGGAGGGAAGGGGCAAGGGGGGAGATTTGAAAGGGATGGGTGATGGGGAGGATTTGGAGGGGAGGGGTGAGATTGGATTTTGAAAAGTGTACGATTCATGGGAAACAAACATTTTTTGCAAAATGAGTTTGAGACCTTCGAGTCAAAAATACGTTTGAGGACACTGAAGGAGGGGTGGAGTTCTGGATAGTTTAGGGAATGTAGAAAGGAGGAACTGTAAGAGATGGTATTATATATATTTTTTGGAATGAATAGATTTGGTGAGCAAGACGAAAGCATCCTTTTGTAGGAAAAGAAGAAAAGGGTGTTATAATATATGAGAGAAAATAGTTGTTCAGGGGAGAGATTATACATTTCTAACCACGTGATCGCGAACGAAGAACGAACGAACAAATAAGAACAACAAATAAACGAATAAGACCTGGGAAGGAAATATTTTTTTGGTTTTCTTTTTTTTTTTGAGTAGAGATATTAAACAAGGAGGTATGGGGTGAACGACTGGGACGAAACAGGGAACGAAAATAATTGCAGCGCATTCGACGAATCGCTGAGAGAAAAACAAAACCACAAGGTCGGAGACGGTACGGTAGCCTAAGCCTACGAGTACTAGGCTGCAGAATACTCGATACGCATTAACCGACGATTGTGTATACATGTACGAAAAATTAGCACCGAAAATTTTCCAAAAGATACGCTGTAGGTACATACACCGAAAGATAGATACAGTCTCGACAAAAACACAATTGAGAAAGATCACTTAGCTTCGAAAGCATGAGCGCATGGAACAGCTTCGAAAAGACGTGACCTTCGTGATCGAAAAATCGATCGAAAATATAAGGGTTGTTGCGTTCTGTATTAGTGGAAAACAACTGCTGCACGTCTCCAAAAGTTATTGCCGCTTCCTCTGGAGTTGGTCCGTCAACTTGACAATGCTGTTTGTCATGGAGTAGTGGCTTTACGAAATTACGGCATGAAACAGCGTGCTATTGCTCGGCAGTATGGCATCACTCAAGGTCAGGTGTCAAAGATCCTGAAACGAAATGCTCAGACGGGTGTCCCTACTCCAATACCAAGGCCAGGACGTCCACGAAGAACCACAAGGAGGGATGATCGCCAGCTGCACCGGTTAGTCCGCAATGGCCGTACCAACTCAGCTAATCGGCTTAGGGCTGAGTGGCAGCAACTGACAAATGTGCCTGTATCCAGAAGGCTAGTCAACCAACGACTGGTTCAAGCAGGCTATTGTGCCAGGCATCCCCTGAGAAAGCGACGCCTGACCAGACAACACCGCCAGCGCCGATTGGAGTGGGCCAGAGAGCACCGTCAATGGCAGCCAGGACACTGGAATCACGTGATCTTCAGTGACGAATCTAGATTTCTGGTCTATCGTCAAGATGGCCGCGTTCGAGTGCGCAGACAAGTGCATGAAGCCGACAACAAAGATTGTATCGTGCCAAGAGTCCAAGCTGGAGGTGGTGGGTTGACCGTTTGGGCTGCTTTTCATGCAGGGGGAAAAACTGACCTGGTTGTTCTGAATGGAAACCTGAACCAGTTCAAGTACAGGGCCATTCTGGAAGAAACATTGCTTCCATTTGCTCGTGCAGCCTTTCGAGGAAACATTGTCTTCCAAGATGACAATGCATGGCCTCATCGTGCTCACATGATCCAACACTTTCTTGCTGACCGTGGTGTAGAGCATATGGAGTGGCCTGCCATGTCCCCGGATATGAATCCGATAGAGAACTTGTGGGCAGAATTAACGCGTCAAATCGAACACTTGGACCAGCAGCCGACCTCTGTGCGTGAATTGCAGCAGGCCATTGTCACTGCATGGCAAGCGATTCCTGTCCAAACCTTGGCAAATCTCGTGAACAGCATGCCTCAACGTGTACGTGCTCTCCTGAATGCTCGTGGGGGTTACACGAAGTACTGAACTGTAATTTTACTGTCCGTAATCCCAGTCGTAATTTAACTTTTGTTTTTGTTAAAAAATAATTTGGCTAATGTGCAAAATAAAGAGATACTTCTGGAAAACGTACAGAAGTTTAACACAGTACTGTCCATGAATTGAGTTCGATATCAGTTTGCATCGCTTTCAAGGATCAATTTATTTGTTTCGAAATGTCAAATGTGGTTTTTGTTTCTTTTAAAGGTCACATTAACAAAATCTAGAATAATTTCAACATAATTCCAATGAACTTTTGGTTCTAAGACATCTTGAAAAGTAAGTTCACCCCCACAAAAAAAAAATTCCATATTAAATGGCAAGTCTGTATATATATGTATGTATATATATGTATGTATGTATATATATGAAATATATATATATATTGCTGCGGTTTTGAGATTGGCACATTGAAGTCATTAAAGGTTAAAGGTTTGCCCCCATTGTTAGTCACACGAGCAACATATCGGCCCCATTTGTAGACTAGTTATGTCTTAGTATGTGTAAGAATAGGCCATTTCCCCTCTTAGTACCTGCGTTGTGTAAAGACAGGAGAATAGGCCCCCAATCATTTTGCTCCAACCTCCATTCTACCTATATGGGCGCAATCCATCCCGCGCCCCATTTGGCTGTCCCCTAGTGGAGTTAACACGAGGTGGGCCTCGGAAGGTGAAGGAGGGGAGCGGGGTCGGGGTGAGCGGCGTGGGGGGACGGTAAGAGCCACCAGCCAATCAGAGCTCAAGCGGCATGGCGTGAGAGGGCGTGGTGAAGAGAGTCTGGTGAGTTCCAGAAGGTTCGCAGGGCTGGTCTATATAAGCCCACACGAAAAGCCCTCGAAAGGACTTGCAGAGGATAAGCGCGTTGCAAAGGACTTGCAGAGAAGGAGCTTGACAAGAGGACATGCGTGCACACGGCAGTGGCAAAAGGACCTGCTCGTAAAGGATTTGTTTGAGGACTTCCACAGAGAGAGAGAAGAAGAGGCGTTGAACCATAAAAGTACGCGGGCGCAGCCAGACGCGCCAGTAACGCATGTAGCCCATTTCGGCCACGCGAGTGAACGCGGCCATAGCCGCAAGTGAATAACTGCCAGTCACGCCAAAGTCCGCTCCCTACCATTCGCCCCATGATAACCCGCTCCGTTCAGACGACACGCGGCGAGCTCCTGCTTTCACCTACTTCCATCTCCAAGGGACGTGCCGGGGGCCGGAGAGAGAACTGCACGGGAACCATCCCTGGACGCGCTGGTGAACATCAACCTGCCCATCAGCAATCCCCATGTGAGTGTGTGTGTGAGACGGGCCCGTTTGTCCTGGGTATTAAGAATAAGACTGTATAAGCTGCTCTGTGTCTCTTCATCCTGTACTGTACATACGTGTGATAGTAATTAAACCATTTGTTCTTCCTTTCTTTCCAATTTGATCGTCCTTGTGATTTCGCCATTGACTAAGCGTGGTACGAATAGAACCGCTTGAATCAGGGTCTAGTAATTAATAATAGCGCGAATCACGTGTACGCAAACCGCTCGGCGTATCACCAACACACGTGGTTCGTGCGAGGCTTATCTCCTCGTTTCAAGGCAGCGCTAGTATTTAGATAACAGCGAATTTGGTCCTGAAACCCTATATATCGCTGTCCGGAAGGGACGTGATAGGTCTCGGGTCGCGCCAGGTCAGTCAAGACAAGGGGACTAATCCCCCCTTGATAAGGGGAGAAGGCCGGCGGCAGATCGGCAACAATATATATATATATATATATATATATATATATATATATATATATAAATATATATATATATATATATATATGTATATATATATATATATATATATATATATATATATATATATATATATATATATATATATATATATATATATATATATATATATATATATATATATACAGTGAAACCTTGACTTACGAGTTTAATTCGTTCTGTGACCGAGCTCGTAACTCAATTTGCTCGTTTCTCAAATTAAATTTCCCCATTAAAATGCATTGAAATGCTATTAATCCGTTCCAGCCCCCAAAAAACCACACCAATTTTTTTTGTTACGTGTTTTTAAATAAGAAAAATGTACTTTATAAATAACAAATCATGTATAAACAAGCACGACCTCGTATATACTGTACATAATAAGCGGCGTTACGCGCGCTGCTTGTAAACAAGGAAGAAGCGGACAACGCGGTAATTTGTAAGAGTCTTTATTCAAGAGCTCACTGTAACACTGGCGCGCTCCGGGCTGCGCGCCCGGTGTATATCCTGAGGCCACGCCTACCCCTCGGCGTGGCCCCCGCCCACTTGGTGCGCGGAATGATGTCACCACGCCAGTGAGCCTCCGTGTCCGCCACAATGTAAAGAAATAAACTGGTTTTATTAAGTGTATTTACCTTGAAGATCAGACGAAGATGCTGGCGGAGGTGGAGGAGATGACTTTTGCCTTTTTCGCCACACTTTCCTCGCTTTCACTTGCAGGGCGTTTCAATAAAAACCTGTCCAACGAGGTTTGTTTCTTCCTCCCTTTCAAAATGTTTCGATCGTACTGCCTCGCCAAGTCGACAACACGCACACCTCGCTCATGTTTTTCGACGATTGCGTGTTTTATATCCAAGCACATCATCCTCTTCTTCTTCTCAGTACTGCCCTTGACACTCAATTTCTTAGGACCCATGGTTAAAACTAAGAAATTTTCCAAAATAACCAACATGCGAAAACAAAGCAGCAGCGATATACGGCAGAGATGCTTGCACGGCAAGATAACCACGTGACCGGAACGCTCGTTGGGCCACCTAGTGGCGGGTGGCGTAAGCTCGTAACTCAGATCTCGGCTCGCATCTCAAAGCAAAAAACCGCCCGAGCGACGGCTCGTATCTCGGAAAACTCGTAAGTTGGTGCACTCGTAAGTCAAAGTTTCACTGTATATATATATATATATATATATATATATATATATATATATATACAGTGGTACCTCGGCTTACGAGTTTAATCCGTTCCGTGACGGAGCTCGTAAGCCAAATCGCTCGTAAGTCAAAGCAAATTTTCCCATTCAAATGCATTGAAATGCTATTAATCCGTTCCAGCCTCAAAAAAAAAACACCAATTTTTTTTGTTAGGTGCTTTTAAATAACAAAAATGTACTTTATAAATAACAAATAATGTATAAACAAGCACGACCTCGTATATACTGTACATAATACAAGAGAATGTAAAGAAATAAACTGGACCTCTATCCATGAAGATATGGAGAAGTTGTTGTTTGTGTGGTTGAAGGAGAAGCAGCTCGCAGGAGATACCGTGACCGAGAGCATCATGTGTTTGAAAAGATTGAAACTCGGATATCGAGCACGGACCACGAGGTGTTTTTTCTTTTTTCTTAATCTCGGTTTCAGTGAACTTTTGCTCTGTGCTCACGTGTACTGTACCTGTACCTGTAATGGTACGTCAGAGGATGGCACCTGTTGTCATCATATTAAGTGCAAGATGTTCTGCATCGTAAGTTGGTACACCGTGGTCTTTCGGCGGTGTTTAAGCCGGCCGTCTTGGCTTCTGTCACCATTGGCATTGAGTCTTTCGATGTAGGTAGGTCGTTGTGTGCCGGTGCCTTGGCCGAATTCCTTCATTGCTGCATTGTTAGCTCACCTGGTTTTTTATACCACATCTTTGGTTATCGGACCAGCGAATGACGTCATCTCCAAAGTATGGCTTATTCTCACTTGTCTTGGACGATCTTCTACTTCTAGCCTTCCACCGTGCATTTGGTGTCCACTGTACTTACTGTACAGTGCCTGGTAAAATTGATGTAATGGGTTTTTGACCGTCAACGCCATGAACCGCTAACACTCAAAAGCCCATTTATCGCGCCTTATAAAGCAAAACGCAAACCGAAAGCCATGCCTCTCAAGCGAGGCGTGCTTCCGTGGTCACGTGATCCACAGGTGTAGCTCATTATACCCGCACGCGCGACACGCTTTGGCGGTCACGTGACCAGCCACTCTGGAGGCGGGGATCCCGCCGATGACGTCACCGGCTGGAGCAAGGAGATTCCTCGCTAATGTATTTCGACGATTGCGTGTTTTATATCCAAGCAGAGATGCTTTCACGGCAAGATAACCACGTGACCGGAACCGGAAGCCACAACCGGAAAATTCAAAAAAATATATTTTTTGAGCTCGTACATCGGATCTCGGCTCGTATCCCAAAGCAACAAACCGCCCGAGCGACGGCTCGTATCCCGAAAAACTCGTACGTTGGGGCACTCGTAAGCCGAGGTACCACTGTATATATATATATATATATATATATATATATATATATATATTTATATATATATATATATATATATATATATATATATATATATATATATAATCGGGAGATTAAATCAGACGCGGATGTAGCTTAAGAACGGTCGATCTTTAAATCTCGACAAGCTTTCGACCAACAAAGGTCTTCTTCTTAATCGTCCCCAAGTTCAGCGGAAGATCGACCGTTCTGAAGCTACGTCCACGTCTGATTTAATCTCCCGATTATTTATTTAATGCAAATGAGACGCCCTGCTCATACTGTGGAGTTTCTACTATTTTTCACAGATATATATATATATATATATATATATATATATATATATATATATATATATATATATATATATATATATATATATAAGATATATATTTAACCTCCAGTACGTTTGCAGTCACTACAAAGGGATTAGTGTTATGATTAGATTTACTATAATAATAACGTTACGTTATTATTACGAAAATTATATTATTTTTTAAAAACCGAGGTGAATTCCTTACTTCCGTGGTTACACCGCTTCAATCCATCAACTTTCCATTCACGACATTGGGATTAAAGTGTTATGGTTATATTTACTATAATATTATTATTACTACGAAAACGATACTACTGAAACGATACCACTGTATTAAGAAACCGGGGTTTAATTTGTCCGAAGCTGATGGTGAGTCATAACACCTAAGGCCAATACGTACCTATTGTTGGAAGAGACATAATGCCGATACTTTCAATATTTGATGGTCATTTAAACAATCGGTTTGTTTGTGTTTCTCACTGAATGAAAAACGGAAAGGTAGAGCATGGCGATTGTGATATATGACAGGTTTGATGATTTTTCGGCATGAACGGCATATAAATCAAAATGGCGGTGCGTGGAGAGTCAGCTGCATCACCGCCAGTTTCTCAGCTCTGATTGGTATATTTTTGAGGGGACATACATACATACATACATACATACATACATACATACATACAGACAAACACTGTTCTAGACGGCTCTGCCCGATGGGCTTCGCCGTAAAAAAAAAACAAAAAAACAAGGGTTGTGTATAGGCGCGTGTGGTGAAACTGCAAACCCTGACTCATGACTTGGACCCTTCTCTCTCTCCCCCCTCCCCCATTCTCCCTCTTGCTCTCTCTCTCTCCCCCCCCCCCCCCCTTCTCTCTTCTCCCTCTTAATATTCCCATCAGCGAAGCACCGCGTGATATTTGCTGGTGTATTTTAAAAGGAACCGTGTCTCTCTGTCTGTCTGCTGTGATATAACTTGAGAAAGGATTAACAGATTTCAATGAAACTAACGACGTCGGATTCAGGGAGCTTCCAGGAAGGTTTGTGATGCAAAAAAAAAGAAGAAGAAAAAGGAAAGTTTGTGTCTGGGCACACGTTGCAAAACTGCAAACGCTAACTTGCGACGCTGGTTATCCCTGCACAAAGGGTAGGATCTCCCAGGAATCCTTCTTTGTTCTAGCCCCATAGATATATTAGCCATCGCAGCAAAGATTGGTATTCCCATCAGCAAAGTGATGGGTCATATATGCTAGTTAATATAAAACTAGCACTATACTCTTCGACGTCACGACGTCAACCAATATGTCTCCGCCCACATTATTACATCATTATAATACTTATACCAAGTTTTAATTTAAATCCCTTCAGCTGTTCTCAAGTTATCACATTTTTACCTGACATGACCTCTGACTTTTGACCTCGGGATCCCAAAATCGAATCAGTTAATCTTTACATCATTATACATACCTGTACCAAGTTTGAATTAGATAACTTCAGCCATTCTCAAGTTATAGACATATTACAGACTTTGACCTTTGACCTCTTCACCTCAAAATCTAATCAATTAATCTTGACCTCATTCTACATAAGTGTACCAAATTTGGTCAGAATCCCATCACTGGTTCACAAGTTATCCCGGTAACAGGATTTTTTTACCGAACATGACCTCTGACATCATGAGCCCAAAATCTAATCAGTTAATCTTTTCGTCATTTTACATACCTGCACCAAGTTTGACTAAGATCCCTTCAGCCGTCAGTGTGGTCAAGGACGGACAGCCGGACAGACAACCTGAAAACATAATGCCTCCGATGACTTCGTCGGCCGAGGCATAAAGACACATGCGTTCTCATACCTATGTTCAGCATGTGATACATCATATTATTTTTAGATTTTACACAAAAGTCCAAATCAACGTTGAACTGTCCTCCTGTATCCTGTGCACAATATATGATTGGCTAGAACTTGGGTATTATTGTGAAAATGAGGGTGGGTTTCTTTCCCCTTGAATACAATATATCAGGGCCTAAGAGGCAAAAATAAAAATACAAAAACACAAAAAAAAGAGGTACCCTTGGAGATTAAATCATATAACCTTGACCAAGGCCTTCTCACCTCTGCCCTGCATGAAAAAACTTGTCATTTCTGTCAGTAACATTTGTTATAAAGTTGGAAATTGAGCAGCGGTGAAATATTGAAATTACCTCCACCAGATAAAGGTCCGTGTCTGAAACCCCAATCTTGAGCAATTTCTTTGTTTAAACGTCAGGGAACTCACTTTGAAAATACTTTCCCCACAGGTATACTCAATAATCCTCTCGATTCTGGGACTTTGTGCAATAAAAAATAATGGGAAACATTCCTTTCAATAAAATGACATTAAAAATGACATTTAAAAATGACTTTAAATAAAACCCCAATCTTGAGCAATTTCTTTGTTTAAACGTCAGGGAACTCACTTTTAAAATACTTTCCCCACAGATATACTCAATAATCCTCTCGATTCTAGGACTTTGTGCAATAAAAAAATAATGGGAAACATTCCTTTAAATAAAATGACATTAAAAATGACATTTAAAAATGACTTTAAATAAAACCCCAATCGTGAGCAATTTCTTTGTTTAAACGTCAGGGAACTCACTTTTAAAATACTTTCCCTACAGGTATCTATCTATATATATATATATATATAAAACACAATTTGTGTGTGTGTGTGTGTGTGTGTGTGTGTGTGTGTGTGTGTGTGTGTGTGTGTGTGTGTGTGTGTAATGTTACCGGTAGACTCCTAAACGGAGAGGCTCACGTACTTGATATTTGGCACAGACATGGCCGACCTAAAAATTGATTTCATAATATTTTTAAACCATATTTTTACCTCAGCCTCAGCGCATTTCAGCGAGGACTTTATGCACGGAATCTGACCGGTCGCAGAGCAGTGCGCTGATTCGCTCAGAGCGATCATGTGATGTTCCTTGCCGCCATTAACTCAGTTACGTGTTCGCACCACTGAACTATAACACTACGTGGAACGGACAGTCTGCGAACACACACACAAAAGGCCCATAGGCAGTGAGTTTTACATGAAGCCACGGGATCGCAATGCATTATGGGATTTAGTCACGCAAAAAGCGTATTGCTTTTGTATCGCTGTGATTGAACGACGTACACATCTTGCAAGATTTATATAGAGATTTCTTTCATAATTGCACATTTGTTCTTAGTTGTTTCACTTCGGTGACATGATACTAGAGTAAAACAGAATGCCATCCTGTTCTGCAATCAACTGCACGAATCGAGATGTTCGTGAAAATCGCGAGAAAGGGTTGACATTTCACAGGTAAGGAAACGCCAATTTTTTTCCATTTTTTTCCCTTGTCACCCTTTTGTCACTTACATGTAATCACTTTTTTTTTCAGGTTTCCACGATGCAACCCAGATCGGTTGAGGCAATGGCTGATAAACATGCGGAGGGACAGATGGATGCCAACAGCCAGGTCTGTGCTATGCTCCAAGCACTTCACAGCACAAAGCTTCCACACGTTTGGACTGCGTGTAAAGCTCCGTGATTCTGCTGTGCCAACAATATTTGACCTCCCTCGTCATCTCCAAAAGGTATGTTGTATTCACATCTGTACATTTAAATCCAAGTTGCTCTGAGTGTACACTGTTCTATTATTAATAATTATATCAAACTTAGACTAAGAAATACAGGTAGAGTACATTGTGACATGTACAGTATATATGTCACATGTGATTCCATCTTTGATATTGTGTGTCTTGATCAGGTTTTGAGGTACTAAGACAATCCTTCACATCAGAAATAATTGATGCAATTGGTGAGGTGTAAAACAAAATTAAATTTCATAATGAATTTTAGTAACACTTTGGAATAAAGCCATTGTTTAAGGGATGACAATTTTCACCAAAAGAGGCACCTGTCATTAGACGGCTGCAATAAAATAGTTTTAAAGAATTTATCTTTATATCTGATGACATTGTCTATTTGATTGTCTTAGTCTCTTAGACAACTAATGTATTGAAAGAGATCACATTTTGGGAACATTTATGTTACCTGCTAATGCACACTGGCAGAAATTCTGATTTTGTTTGTGTGCACACAAATGGGCAACCAATGTAAGACCTTCTGGTACTTTGTGATTAAAATACTAATTTATGAAATTTACTAGTTCCTATAGTGATTACAGCAATTTTAATTATTAGCTTCTGCAATGTACATCACTGTTTGCATGGAATTACCCTTTGAAATTTTGTTTTTTGTTTTTTGTTTCAGAAAGTGAACAACCGGAAATGCCCAGCAGTCCGCATTTCTACACCACCTTTAAGGGAACCAGATCTTCATTCTTGCCCATTGCCACAGCAAAATGCCCCTGTTGACCCGCTGGCTGAGCACAATTATGCTACAATGGACTCTCCGAGGAAATTGAAGCACAAGTTAGATAAGTCCATAGAGAGACTGGAAATATGTCAAAAGAAAATGAAAGTAGTGCATCAACGAACACGCCGTTTTAAGCGGAAGGTAGAGACCCTGAGAGGTGTCATCAATGAGCTACGGAATGAAAACCTGATTTCCACCAATTGCGCGGACTTGCTTGATGGCACCATTGATGGCATACCTAAAGATTTGATGACAAGAATCGTTGAATGCAAAAAGGGAAAGGGATCATCTGCTTATCCTGAGGAGCTGAAGTCCTTTGCACTCACACTACAATTCTACTCGGCAAAGGCTTATGAATATGTCAGAAAAACTTTTGACTTGAGCATACCCCACCCACGCCAACTTCGGAGATGGTACAGTAGGATTGATGGTGATCCAGGTTTCACGAAACAGGCATTCTCCTCACTAGCAGGAAAAGTGACCAGAAACAGAGAAACTGGAAAGGAGACTATCATCGCCTTGATGTTGGACGAGATGTCTATTCACAAGCATGTGGAATTTGCTGAAGGCAAATATCATGGCTATGTAGATGTTGGAAATGGTGCAACAGATGATGCCACCCCATTAGCTAAAGATGCCCTTGTTCTCATGGCAGTCTCAGTGAATGAATCTTGGAAAATACCATTAGCATATTTCCTCATAGATGGAATGACGGGAGCAGAAAGGGCAAATTTGGTTCTGGAATGTCTGTTGCGACTGAATAACATTGGTGTACGTGCTGTGTCATTAACGTGCGATGGGCCATCCTGCCATATTGCAATGATGAAGGTACTAGGAGCAAACGTGAACATCAATGGAATGGATCCTTCATTTCCACACCCAGCTGACCCTTCCGTGCGCGTATATGTGATACTTGACGTCTGCCATATGCTGAAACTACTTCGCAATTCATTTGCAGATGGTGGGATTTTTAGAACGCAGGATGGTCAAAGTGTGAAATGGACATACATTGAAGAGCTTCACAAACTTCAAGGATCTGAAGGACTCCGACTTGGGAACAAGGTAAAAAATGCCCACATTCAGTGGAGAACGCAGAAAATGAAAGTGAACCTGGCAGCACAAATATTCAGTGCCAGTGTTGCTGATGCTCTGCAATATTGCGAAGAAAAACTTCAACTTCCACAATTCCAGGGCTGCAGTGCAACTATAGAGTTTCTTCGGCATGTTGATTCAGCCTTCGATGCTTTAAACAGCAGAAATCCGTTTGGAAGGGGGCTGAAAGCACCATTGAAAGGGGACAACCATGCATCCATTCAACAACGATTGCATGATGCTGAAGTCTTCCTTCTCGGTCTCAAAGATGGATCTGGTAGGAAAATGTGTGAAGGACCAAGAAAGACTGGTTTTGTTGGCTTCGTTGTTAGCATCAGAAGCATTTTAAACATGTATCAAGAACTTGTCGCACCAACCGATGCCCCACTCAAATACCTACTAACGTATAAATTCTCTCAGGATCACATTGAATTGTTCTTTTCCGCCCTCAGAGCACGTGGAGGATTCAACAACAACCCCACTGCAAGACAGTTCAAAGCTGCATACAAACGCCTGTTGATGAGACATCACATAAAAAATGGCACTGGGAACTGTATTCTTCGTGATGACACAGCCATTCTTCACACTGAGAGCGTCAATGATGTCACAACTATGAACATTACTCGAAAGTATGATCTCATTCCCAGACAACCCAGCAAGACAGATCATGACTACAGTGACATGCCACATATTGAGCCCTTATCAGAATATAAGGATGCGGCTGTCAACTACATCAGTGGATACATTGTGAAATCTCTTAGGCTGCATATGGACTGTATGGAATGTGCCAATGCAATGTCATCTTCTGATGGCAATGCTCATGACTTTGTCACCATGAAAGATCGCGGGAGGCTGCAGAGGCCATCAGCTAGCGTAGTATCTGTATGTAGAGAAACAGAGAAATGTTTCCAGCGACTTCTAAGAATAACTCAAGGAAAGCTTCCTCAAGGCCGTGGAGTGACATCTGCTATCTCTTCCTCAGTTCTGGAGAACACAAGCCACATGAACTTATTTCCTCAGTTGCACCGTCACCAGTTTGATACTACAATTGACAACAACCACATTCACAGCCTGATCAAGAAAATTGCATCACGGTATGGACAGATCAAGCTCTACCACTTAGGAAGGGTAAAAACAGATGCTGCTACCGGGCCCAAAGTAAGGAAGCTCCTAGCCAAAACAATTTTGTTTCGTCATCAGTAGACATGGACTTTATATTATGTAGAAAATGATAATAAATTGGATTTTTTTTTTTATTAGCATACAACATCCAGATATTTCAAAGACATGTATGATCTTAATGATAGTGAAAATTATTGTCACTGGTAATTTTTTTAATAGTATGAAGCTTTGACACTTGACTGTGTACAGTAATTTGCCTTGTTATTTGTATAACTACAGTTGAAAGTTCTTGCCTCACTCTCATCAGCTCATTTCTGAAATGCAACATATTTGTTACTGTATACACTGTACAGAAAATGTTCATGTACCTATCATGGACATTTATGCATGTTTACTCACTATTATATCTATGTATGTGTACATGTATGAAGTATATGATGCAATTTAAGCGCTTTGTTGTGCTACACTTCCTTTAATTTTTTTTGACATGTTTATTGTAATTTGCTTTGTGTGTGAATTATGGACAGTATGCCACAAAATTACCTAAACTCGACCTTGATAGCCATGTTTTGCCTTGTATTTTGTGCAAGTACAGTGTACATTACAGTATTAGTCATGTGTGTAACATTGATAATCATGGATTCAATATTTTTAGTACGTTCTTGCGATGAAAATAATGGCAAAATTTATCTTGGAAAACTTACACCTACCCACAAAGGCTATGGGGGCATTCATTTTTCTGGGTGCATACGATAGGGGGCGACATACATGTCGGTGGCTTCAGCGGATCACGGGCACCGTCCGTTCCACGTAGTGTTATAGTTCAGTGGTTCGCACGTATTTCAGAGCGAAAAGCAATTGCCTTTTTTCACATTTCAGCGACGAACATTGCCATTCACATCACATAGGTTTTTTTCCCTTTCATCTTTAGATCCATATTTTTTGCCATAACGTAGCGCATTATGGCTCTCTCGAGCTCGAGTTAGCCAATTACCTGGGAGCATGAGGCCACGTTGGCCACGCCCACGACAGGACGCAAAGTTGCAATCCATCGCTCAGAGCGATCACGTGATGTTCCTTGCCGCACAATTGCGTTTTTTCACATTTGAGCGACGAACATTGCCATTCACACCACATAGGTTTTTTTCCCTTTCATCTTTAGATCCATATTTTTCGCCATAACGTAGCGCATTATGGCTCTCTCGAGCTCGAGTTAGCCAATTACCTGGGAGCATGAGGCCACGTTGGCCACGCCCACGACAGGACGCAAAGTTGCAATCCATCGCTCAGAGCGATCACGTGATGTTCCTTGCCGCACAATTGCGTTTTTTCACATTTGAGCGACGAACATTGCCATTCACAGCACATAGGTTTTTTTCCCTTTCATCTTTAGATCCATATTTTTTGCCATAACGTAGCGCATTATGGCTCTCTCGAGCTCGAGTTAGCCAATCACCTGGGAGCATGAGGCCACGTTGGCCACGCCCACGACACGACGCAGAGCCGCAATCGTGCGTTTGCGTCGTTTTTTACCACGTGTAAACGTGGTATTTTGTCTACGAGTATTTTGAATTTGGTATTTGGAATTTGTCTACGAGTGAGTGACTGGAAGACTGACTGTGATGAAGGCAATGGCACCGAAGAAAAGAAATTTGTCACGTTCAACCTCCCGAGCAAGGAGAATCGCTGATCGGAGACTCCATGAAGCCGATGAAGGTACTTTTCACCATCGACAAGCCAATCAAGAACGTGTCTCTAGATTCAGACAGCGAGAGACAGAAGATGAGACAGAGGCACGTCTGAACGCCAATCAACAAAGTGTAGCGAGGGCCAGACAGCGAGAGACAGAAGATGAGACAGAGGCACGTCTGAACGCCAATCAACAACGTGTGGCGAGGGCCAGACAGCGAGAGACAGATGAGACAGAGGCACGTCTGAACACCAATCAACAAAGTGTAGCGAGGGCCAGACAGCGAGAGACAGAAGATGAGACAGAGGCACGTCTAAATGCCAATCAACAAAGTGTAGCGAGGGCCAGACAGCAGGAGACAGAAGAACAGCGCCAAAAACGACTCAACAACTGGCAACCATCAGGCAGACGGCAGCCGGCCATTGCATGGGAGAAGGCTGCATTCAGTTACAATCCGAACACTGACTACTCCTCAAACGTTGATATTGGCTCCATGTCGTTCACCTGTCAGTTTTGCCATGCCTTGAAATGGAATGGAGAAACACCAGGAATGTGTTGCAGGGGAGGCAATGTCCTTTTGCCTTCTCTCCAATCTCCACCGGAACCTTTGAAAGAACTACTTCAATCAACTACGACTCAATCCAGACACTTCCTGAAGGAAATCCGTAATTACAACTCTTCGTTCCAAATGACTTCGTTTGGAGCAGATCGCGTCGTCACTGAGCAAGGATTCATGCCTATATTCAAGGTGCAAGGCCAGGTATACCACCTCATTGGCTCTATCCACCCTCAACCAGATGAGCAACCGAAATTTTTACAAATCTATTTTATGGGTGACCACCGAGAAGAAGCTGCCCGACCCCCCTCCCCCCTCCCCCTCCCACTCCCCCTCCCCTCCCCCTCCCCTCCCCTCCCCCTCCCCTTCCCCCTCCCTCCCTCCCCCTCCCCCCCCTTCCCTCCCTCTCCCCCCTCCCCCATTTCCCTCCCCCTCCCCCTCCCACTCCCCCCCCATCCTCTCCCTCCTCCTGCCCCCCCCCGTCCCCTCCCCCCTCCTGCCCTCCCCCCCCCATCCTCCCCCTCCCCTCCCCCCTCCTGCCCTCCCCCCCCATCCTCCCCCTCCCCCTCCCCCCCTCTTCTCCCCTCCCCCCTCTTCTCCCCTTCCCCCATCTTCTCCCCTCCCCCCCTCTTCTCCCCTCCCCCCCCTCTTCTCCCCTCCCCCCCCTCTTCTCCCCTCCCCCCCTCTCCCCCCCCCCCTCTTCTCCCCTCTCCCCCCTCTCTTCCCCTCCCCCCCATTCCCCTCCCCTCCCCTCCCCTTCCCCTCCCCTCCCCTCCCCCTCCCCCCCGCCCGGCAATGCCGGTACTTCTGCTAGTACTCAATAATCCTCTAGATTCTAGGACTTTGTGCAATAAAAAATAATGGGAAACATTCCTTTAAATAACATGACATTAAAATGACATTTAAAAATGACTTTAAATAAAACCCCAATCGTGAGCAATTTCTTTGTTTAAACGTCAGGGAACTCACTTTTAAAATACTTTCCCCACAGGTATACTCAATAATCCTCTAGATTCTGGGACTTTGTGCAATAAAAATTAATGGGAAACATTCCTTTCAATAAAATGACATTTAAAATGACATTTAAAAATGACTTTAAATAAAACCCTAATCTTGAGCAATTTCTTTGTTTAAACGTCAGGGAACTCACTGTTAAAATACTTTCCCCACAGGTATACTCAATAATCCTCTAGATTCTGGGACTTTGTGCTGATGAGGAGGAGAGTGTCGCTGAAGCTGAAGGGAAAGGTGTATGCTGCATGTGTGAGAAGTGTTATGATTTATGGGAGCGAGACATGGGTAATGAACGTAGAGCAGCAACGAAGGCTGGAAAGGGTGGAAATGCGAATGGTTCGATGGATGTGCGAAGTATCGTTGAGAGAGAGGAAGACAAATGATGAATTGCGAAAGATGATGGGAATATTGCCTGTGATTGATGCTGTGAAGAGGAACAGGTTGAGATGGTTTGGTCATGTATTGAGGAAGGATGAAAGTGACTGGTTGAGAAGAGTGATGGAAGTTAATGTAGAAGGAAGTAGAGGACGGGGAAGACCGAGAAAGACTTGGCTAAAGATGGTGGAAGAAGAAACGCGGGCAAGGGGGTTAACAAGGAGAGATGCAGAAAATAGGGCAAAATGGAGAAGATTGTCATGGGGACCGCAAGGCTAACCCCCGCTCTAGCAGGGAACATGGCCTTAAAATGCATGTTGTTGTTGTTGTTGTTGTATTCTGGGACTTTGTGCAATAGAAAATAATGGGAAACATTCCTTAAAATAAAATGACATTAAAATGACATTTAAAAATGACTTTAAATAAAACCCCAATCTTGAGCAATTTCTTTGTTTAAACGTCAGGGAACTCACTTTTAAAATACTTTCCCTGCAGGTATACTCAATAATCCTCTAGATTCTGGGACTTTGTGCAATAAAAAATAATGGGAAACATTCCTTTAAATAAAATGACATTAAAAATGACATTTAAAAATGACTTTAAATAAAACCCCAATCTTGAGCAATTTCTTTGTTTAAACGTCAGGGAACTCACTTTTAAAATACTTTCCCTGCAGGTATACTCAATAATCCTCTAGATTCTGGGACTTTGTGCAATAAAAAATAATGGGAAACATTCCTTTAAATAAAATGACATTAAAAATGACATTTAAAAATGACTTTAAATAAAACCCCAATCTTGAGCAATTTCTTTGTTTAAACGTCAGGGAACTCACTTTTCAAATACTTTCCTCACAGGTATACTCAATAATCCTCTAGATTCTGGGACTTTGTGCAATAAAAAATAATGGGAAACATTCCTTTCAATAAAATGACATTTAAAATGACATTTAAAAATGACTTTAAATAAAACCCCAATATTGAGCAATTTCTTTGTTTAAACGTCAGGGAACTCACTTTGAAAATACTTTCCCCACAGGTATACTCAATAATCCTCGAGATTCTAGGACTTTGTGCAATAAAAAAATGATGGGAAACATTCCTTTAAATAAAATGACATTTAAAATTACATTTAAAAATGACTTTAAATAAAACCCCAATCTTGAGCAATTTCTTTGTTTAAATGTCAGGGAACTCACTTTTAAAATACTTTCCCCACAGGTATACTCAATAATCCTCTAGATTCTAGGACTTTGTGCAATAAAAAATAATGGGAAACATTTCTTTCAATAAAATGACATTTAAAATGACATTTAAAAATGACTTTAAATAAAACCCCAATCGTGAGCAATTTCTTTGTTTAAACGTCAGGGAACTCACTTTTAAAATACTTTCCCCACAGGTATACTCAATAATCCTCTAGATTCTGGGACTTTGTGCAATATAAAATAATGGGAAACATTCCTTTCAATAAAATGACATTAAAATGACATTTAAAAATGACTTTAAATAAAACCGCAATTTTGAGCAATTTCTTTGTTTAAACGTCAGGGAACTCACTTTTAAAATACTTTCCCCACAGGTATACTCAATAATCCTCTAGATTATAGGACTTTGTGCAATAGAAAATAATGGGAAACATTCCTTTAAATAAAATGACATTAAAATGACATTTAAAAATGCCTTTAAATAAAACCCCAATCTTGAACAATTTCTTTGTTTAAACGTCAGGGAACTCACTTTTAAAATACTTTCCCTGCAGGTACACTCAATAATCCTCTAGATTCTGGGACTTTGTGCAATAAAAAATAATGGGAAACATTCCTTTAAATAAAATGACATTTAAAATGACTTTTTTTTTTTTTTTTTTTTTTTTTTTTTTTGTTGTTGTATACAAGATCGAGGCTCGTGAAAGAGCGAACATTAATCACACAGAAAGACAAACAGACACATAAAACAAATAACATCGGGAGCGGTAGACAAGATGGGGAGAGAGGGGGAAGGACACAAACACAACATTTGAGAGCAGGGACCGAGAGACATGGAGACATCGAGAGATCTGTGGGAGGGAGAGGGCTTTGGGGGGGAGGCATGTGAAGGCGGGGAGGCATGTGAAGGGGGGGAGGCATGTGAAGGGGGGGGGGTGGGAGAGGTATAAACATATGGACACTGCCAGGATTTCCAGGAAATAAGTTGGAATTTCAAACAAGGTGGATCTGGGGTGAATTAGTGGGGGTAGAAAAGATCAAGGTTATGGATGGGGGAAGATAAGAGATGGTGGTGAACAGCTGTTTTAAAGACCTGGAGGGAGGAGAGGAATTGAAGGGAGTGTGGGAGTTTGTTCCACAGGCGGGAGAAAAGAGGAATGAAAGAGTGAAGGTGAGCAGAGAGCCGAGATTTCGGCAGTTTAACCATCAGAGGGTTGCTGGCAGATCTTGTGCGACCTGTAGGAATATTTGGAGGACAGAGCACGGAGAGAGCTGGGGGAGCAAGGCCGGAGAGGAGTCGGTAGAAGACAGAAAGACCACCTACCTGCCTGCGGTGAGTGAGTGAAAGGCCCTCAGAGATAGCTTCATCGCGGGAGATTCCAATGATTTTGAAAGCTTTGGATTCAACAGCGTGAAGCCGAGCCAGGTGTGAGGCAGGAGCACCAGCCCATCGGGGAGAACAGTATTCCATTGAGCTGCGGATGAAAGCCTTGTAAGTGGTGAGGAGCTCAGGTGTGCCGAGGAAGGACTTCGCACGACGGAGGATGCCCAGTCGGCGACTGGCTTTGGAGGCCAGCTTGGAAATGTGGTTTTCCCAAGAAAGATCATGGCAGATAGTGAGACCCAAAAGCTTGAGTGACAGAACTTCTTGGAGAGGATTGTTGAGAAAGTAGATGGGAGGGTTGTCCAGTCGATCTTTTCGGAGAGACATAGTAAGAGAGTGAGATTTGGCAGGATTGAAAGACATGTTCCACTTGTTTGACCAGTCTGTGATTTTGTCCAGGTCTTCAGAGAGTGAGGAGGCTGCAGACTGCCGATCTGAGGGAAGAGGAATGGAGCGGCAGAGAGTGGAGTCATCAGCAAAGAGATAGAGAGGATTTTCCAGAGAGTCAGAGAGATCATTGATAAAGACCAGAAAAAGCACAGGGCCCAGCACACTTCCTTGGGGAACTCCAGCCTGAACAGGAAGGGGAGATGAGAGAAATCCATTCAGGGCCACACGTTGACTACGACCAGAGAGGAAGTCCGCAAGCCATGCATGGAGATTTCCATGGATACCATAGGAGGAGAGTTTGGTGAGCAGAGCTGGGTGCCAGACCGTATCAAAGGCCCTTGATATGTCAAGGGAGACAGCTCTGATTTCCTGTTTGGCATTGAGGACCTCCATCCATTGTTGAGACAGCAGAAGCAGCATGTCCAGAGTAGAGTGACCTGGTCTGAAACCAAATTGATGATCAGAGATCAAGCCATTGGAGAAGAGGAAAGATTTCATATCCGAAGCAATGATGGATTCCATGACTTTGCTGATAATTGGGAGCAGGCTGATTGGTCTGTAGTTGCAAGGATCTGTTTTTGCACCTTTTTTGTGTAAAGCGGTAATGTTAGCTGATTTCCAGGATGCTGGCAGATGACCTTGAGCAAAAGATAGGGTGAAAAGAACAGAGAGAGGGTGAGATAGAGCGGCAGAGCAGGATTTTAAGACCCGTGGGCTGATGCCGTCTGGTCCAGTTGCAGAATCAGAGTCGAGGTTTGACAAAAACTCCTCCACCTTGTCAGGAGAGAAGGACACAGAGTCCAGGAGCAGTTGGGTTCGACTGGGAAAGGTGGGAACAGAGAGAGATGGGTTTGGGACTAAGGATTTCGAGGCGAACACAGAGTTGAGGCATTCGGCTTTGTCACGTGCGATGTCAACTGTGTGGCCATTTGAGGTAAGGGAGGGGATGGAGGGGGAACAAACACCAGAAACGGATTTGACCAGACGCCACCAGGATTTGGAGGAAGGAGACAGGTTTGAGAGTTCATTCTTGAGTGAGGAGAGATAGTGCTTCCTGGCACTCCTGAGGGTAGACACACACTTGTTCCGAGCTTGGTGGAAGGAACTGAGATTTCCTTCAGTTGGATTAGCCTTCCAAGAGGCAAAGGCAAGTTGTTTCAGGGCAACTGCCTCACCACAAGATTCAGTGTACCATGGACGGGAGGAAGGGTAAGACAATTGAAGGCGAGATGGGATAAATCTGTGCATGAGAGAGATCAGTTTGCTTTGGAAGAATTCCCAGGAAGAATTGATGTCAGAGGCAGTGGAGATGGGAGACCAATCCAGACGATTGATGGCTGCTTGAAGACCGTCCCAGTCGGCCTGAGTGAAATGCCAGACTCGTCGACGCTGAGGAGGCTCTCTGAGAATGGCCAGAGAGATGTCCACTTTGACAAGCACATGATCAGAAGAACCGATTGGAGCAGAAGAAGAGCAGCAGACATTAGCAGGGAAGTTTGTCATAACCAAGTCTAGAAGAGAAGATACTCCATTGGCTGAGATCCAGGTCGGGAAATTGACAGATTGTGTCAATCCCAGTGAGTCACAGAAGTCCTTTGCTGAGGTGCCATGACTAGTGAGAGAGGAACCCTCACCCAACCAGGTGGCATGATGACAGTTGAAGTCACCACATATGAGGAAGAGAGAGTTGGGATGAGTGGATAGAAGTTGGTCCATGTTGTCAGACATTGAAATGTAGATGGAGTCATCACTGTTTGGGGGACGGTACAGAACACATATGAACAAAAGGTGGGAGCGGAGAGGAAGCCGTAACCAGAGGTACTCCTGCGGGTGAGGAGGAAAGAGAGCAGTGCAAGGAGAGTGAGGAAGAGAGTTTTTGACAAAGATAGCCACCCCACCACCAGGCCGAGGCTCAGGTCTATCATACCGGAGGAGGGAGTAACCAGGAAGAGATATTAAGGAATCAGAGACATCTTGAAGGAGGAAAGTCTCTGTTAAGCAGATCAAGTCTGGATTGTCAGAAGCAACCTGTATGGAGAGATCAGTCAGGTTTGAGCGAAGGCCCCGGATGTTTGAGGTCCATACCGTTAATGAAGAGAGAGGGGGAGCATCGGGTACAGGACAGGGGAGGGGAGGAGTAGGGTAAGATGAAGGATGAGAGGGGGAGGTAGGGAGAGCAGTTGATAGTGTTTCAGATGTTGCAGAAGAGTTCCAAGAAAGGGAAGGATGAGGAGGATGAAAGGTTTGCTGGTGAAGGGATGCGGCACAGTGAGGGGTTGTTTGAGGGGGGGCAGAGGAAAGTAGAAGGTTTGGGGGGGTGGAGGTATGAGATAGAAGGGAGACGAAGTGGGGAGGAGGCAGCTTGGAGGAGGAGGGGGGAGGAGAGAGAATTGGAGAGGAATGGTATGTGGGGAGAATGGAATGGGAGGGATTGGGGGGGAGTTTTGAAGGGCAGGAGTGAGGGGGGAGTTTAGGAGGGGAGGGGCAAGGGGGGAGTTTTCGAGGGAAGGGGAAAGGGGGGAGATCAGGAGTGGAGGGGCAAGGGGGGGGATTAGGAGGGGAGGGGCAAAGGGGAAGTTTAGGAGGGGAAGGGCAAGGGGGGAGTTCAGGAGTGGAGGGGCAAGGGGGGAGTTTAAGAGTGGAGGGGCAAGGGGGAAGTTTCGGAGTGTAGGTGCAAGGGGGGGGATTTGGATGGGAGGGGCAAGAGGGGAGTTTAGAAAGTGGATGATTAATGAAAGACGAACATTGATAACAAATTGGGTTTGTTGTGATTTTCAAGTTAGCAATCCGGTTGAATTTATTTTTTGAATAAATTGTTGAATTTTAAAATCATTTAAAAATGACTTTAAATAAAACCCCAATTTTGAGCAATTTATTTGTTTAAACGTCAGGGAACTCACTTTGAAAATACTTTCCCCACAGGTATACTCAATAATCCTCGAGATTCTAGGACTTTGTGCAATAAAAAAATAATGGGAAACATTCCTTTAAATAAAATGACATTTAAAATGACATTTAAAAATGACTTTAAATAAAACCCCAATCTTGAGCAATCCCTTTGTTTAAACGTCAGGGAACTCACTTTGAAAATACTTTCCCTACAGGTATACTCAATAATCCTCGAGATTCTAGGACTTTGTGCAATGAAAAATAATGGGAAACATTCCTTTAAATAAAATGACATTTAAAATGACATTTAAAAATGACTTTAAATAAAACCCCAATCTTAAGGAATTTCTTTGTTTAAACGTCAGGGAACTCCCTTTTAAAATACTTTCCCTGCAGGTATACTCAATAATCCTCTAGATTCTGGGACTTTGTGCAATAAAAAAATAATGGGAAACATTCCTTTAAATAAAATGACATTTAAAATTAAAAATGACTTTAAATAAAACCCCAATCTTGAGCAATCCCTTTGTTTAAACGTCAGGGAACTCACTTTTCAAATACTTTCCCCACAGGTATACTCAATAATCCTCTCGATTCTGGGACTTTGTGCAATAAAAAATAATGGGAAACATTCCTTTAAATAAAATGACATTTAAAATGACATTTAAAAATGACTTTAAATAAAACCCCAATTTTGAGCAATCCCTTTGTTTAAACCACAGGGAACTCACTTTTAAAATACTTTCCCTCCAGGTATACTCAATAATCCTCTGGATTCTAGGACTTTGTGCAATAAAAAATAATGGGAAACATTCCTTTAAATAAAATGACATTAAAATGACATTTAAAAATGACTTTAAATAAAACCCCAATCGTGAGCAATTTCTTTGTTTAAACGTCAGGGAACTCACTTTTAAAATACTTTCCCCACAGGTATACTCAATAATCCTCTAGATTCTGGGACTTTGTGCAATAAAAAATAATGGGAAACATTCCTTTCAATAAAATGACATTTAAAATGACATTTTAAAATGACTTTAAATAAAACCCCAATTTTGAGCAATTTCTTTGTTTAAACATCAGGGAACTCACTTTTAAAATACTTTCCCTACAGATATACTCAATAATCCTCGAGATTATAGGACTTTGTGCAATAGAAAATAATGGGAAACATTCCTTTAAATAAAATGACATTAAAATGACATTTAAAAATGCCTTTAAATAAAACCCCAATCTTGAGCAATTTCTTTGTTTAAACGTCAGGGAACTCACTTTTAAAATACATTCCCTGCAGGTATACTCAATAATCCTCTAGATTCTGGGACTTTGTGCAATAAAAAATAATGGGAAACATTCCTTTCACTATAAATGACATTTAAAATGACATTTAAAAATGACTTTAAATAAAACCCCAATTTTGAGCAATTTCTTTGTTTAAACGTCAGGGAACTCACTTTGAAAATACTTTCCCCACAGGTATACTCAATAATCCTCGAGATTCTAGGACTTTGTGCAATAAAAAATAATGGGAAACATTCCTTTAAATAAAATGACATTTAAAATGGCATTTAAAAATGACTTTAAATAAAACCCCAATTTTGAGCAATTTCTTTGTTTAAACGTCAGGGAACTCACTTTTAAAATACTTTCCCCACAGGTATACTCAATAATCCTCTAGATTCTAGGACTTTGTGCAAGAAAAAATAATGGGAAACATTTCTTTCAATAAAATGACATTTAAAATGACATTTAAAAATGACTTTAAATAAAACCCCAATTTTGAGCAATCCCTTTGTTTAAACCTCAGGGAACTCACTTTGAAAATACTTTCCCCACAGGTATACTCAATAATCCTCGAGATTCTAGGACTTTGTGCAATAAAAAATAATGGGAAACATTCCTTTAAATAAAATGACATTTAAAATGGCATTTAAAAATGACTTTAAATAAAACCCCAATTTTGAGCAATTTCTTTGTTTAAACGTCAGGGAACTCACTTTTAAAATACTTTCCCCACAGGTATACTCAATAATCCTCTAGATTCTAGGACTTTGTGCAAGAAAAAATAATGGGAAACATTTCTTTCAATAAAATGACATTTAAAATGACATTTAAAAATGACTTTAAATAAAACCCCAATTTTGAGCAATTTCTTTGTTTAAACGTCAGGGAACTCACTTTTAAAATACTTTCCCCACAGGTACACTCAATAATCCTCTAGATTCTAGGACTTTGTGCAATAAAAAATAATGGGAAACATTCCTTTAAATAAAATGACATTAAAATGACATTTAAAAATGACTTTAAATAAAACCCCAATCGTGAGAAATTTCTTTGTTTAAACGTCAGGGAACTCACTTTTAAAATACTTTCCCCACAGATATACTCAATAATCCTCTAGATTCTAGGACTTTGTGCAATAGAAAATAATGGGAAACATTCCTTTAAATAAAATGACATTAAAATGACATTTAAAAATGCCTTTAAATAAAACCCCAATCTTGAGCAATTTCTTTGTTTAAACGTCAGGGAACTCACTTTTAAAATACTTTCCCTGCAGGTACACTCAATAATCCTCTAGATTCTAGGACTTTGTGCAATAAAAAATAATGGGAAACATTCCTTTCAATAAAATGACATTTAAAATGACATTTAAAAATGACTTTAAATAAAACCCCAATCTTGAGCAATTTCTTTGTTTAAACGTCAGGGAACTCACTTTGAAAATACTTTCCCCACAGGTATACTCAATAATCGTCGAGATTCTAGGACTTTGTGCAATAAAAAAATGATGGGAAACATTCCTTTAAATAAAATGACATTTAAAATTACATTTAAAAATGACTTTAAATAAAACCCCAATCTTGAGCAATCCCTTTGTTTAAACGTCAGGGAACTCACTTTTCAAATACTTTCCCCACAGGTATATTCAATAATCCTCTCGATTCTGGGACTTTGTGCAATAAAAAATAATGGGAAACATTCCTTTAAATAAAATGACATTTAAAATGACATTTAAAAATGACTTTAAATAAAACCCCAATTTTGAGCAATCCCTTTGTTTAAACCACAGGGAACTCACTTTTAAAATACTTTCCCTCCAGGTATACTCAATAATCCTCTGGATTCTAGGACTTTGTGCAATAAAAAATAATGGGAAACATTCCTTTAAATAAAATGACATTAAAATGACATTTAAAAATGACTTTAAATAAAACCCCAATCGTGAGCAATTTCTTTGTTTAAACGTCAGGGAACTCACTTTTAAAATACTTTCCCCACAGGTATACTCAATAATCCTCTAGATTCTGGGACTTTGTGCAATAAAAAATAATGGGAAACATTCCTTTCAATAAAATGACATTTAAAATGACATTTTAAAATGACTTTAAATAAAACCCCAATTTTGAGCAATTTCTTTGTTTAAACATCAGGGAACTCACTTTTAAAATACTTTCCCTGCAGATATACTCAATAATCCTCTAGATTATAGGACTTTGTGCAATAGAAAATAATGGGAAACATTCCTTTAAATAAAATGACATTAAAATGACATTTAAAAATGCCTTTAAATAAAACCCCAATCTTGAGCAATTTCTTTGTTTAAACGTCAGGGAACTCACTTTTAAAATACATTCCCTGCAGGTATACTCAATAATCCTCTAGATTCTGGGACTTTGTGCAATAAAAAATAATGGGAAACATTCCTTTCAATATAAATGACATTTAAAATGACATTTAAAAATGACTTTAAATAAAACCCCAATTTTGAGCAATTTCTTTGTTTAAACGTCAGGGAACTCACTTTGAAAATACTTTCCCCACAGGTATACTCAATAATCCTCGAGATTCTAGGACTTTGTGCAATAAAAAATAATGGGAAACATTCCTTTAAATAAAATGACATTTAAAATGGCATTTAAAAATGACTTTAAATAAAACCCCAATTTTGAGCAATTTCTTTGTTTAAACGTCAGGGAACTCACTTTTAAAATACTTTCCCCACAGGTATACTCAATAATCCTCTAGATTCTAGGACTTTGTGCAAGAAAAAATAATGGGAAACATTTCTTTCAATAAAATGACATTTAAAATGACATTTAAAAATGACTTTAAATAAAACCCCAATTTTGAGCAATCCCTTTATTTAAACCTCAGGGAACTCACTTTGAAAATACTTTCCCCACAGGTATACTCAATAATCCTCGAGATTCTAGGACTTTGTGCAATAAAAAATAATGGGAAACATTCCTTTAAATAAAATGACATTTAAAATGGCATTTAAAAATGACTTTAAATAAAACCCCAATTTTGAGCAATTTCTTTGTTTAAACGTCAGGGAACTCACTTTTAAAATACTTTCCCCACAGGTATACTCAATAATCCTCTAGATTCTAGGACTTTGTGCAAGAAAAAATAATGGGAAACATTTCTTTCAATAAAATGACATTTAAAATGACATTTTAAAATGACTTTAAATAAAACCCCAATTTTGAGCAATCCCTTTGTTTAAACCACAGGGAACTCACTTTTAAAATACTTTCCCTCCAGGTATACTCAATAATCCTCTGGATTCTAGGACTTTGTGCAATAAAAAATAATGGGAAACATTCCTTTAAATAAAATGACATTAAAATGACATTTAAAAATGACTTTAAATAAAACCCCAATCGTGAGCAATTTCTTTGTTTAAACGTCAGGGAACTCACTTTTAAAATACTTTCCCCACAGGTATACTCAATAATCCTCTAGATTCTGGGACTTTGTGCAATAAAAAATAATGGGAAACATTCCTTTCAATAAAATGACATTTAAAATGACATTTTAAAATGACTTTAAATAAAACCCCAATTTTGAGCAATTTCTTTGTTTAAACATCAGGGAACTCACTTTTAAAATACTTTCCCTACAGATATACTCAATAATCCCCTAGATTATAGGACTTTGTGCAATAGAAAATAATGGGAAACATTCCTTTAAATAAAATGACATTAAAATGACATTTAAAAATGCCTTTAAATAAAACCCCAATCTTGAGCAATTTCTTTGTTTAAACGTCAGGGAACTCACTTTTAAAATACATTCCCTGCAGGTATACTCAATAATCCTCTAGATTCTGGGACTTTGTGCAATAAAAAATAATGGGAAACATTCCTTTCAATATAAATGACATTTAAAATGACATTTAAAAATGACTTTAAATAAAACCCCAATTTTGAGCAATTTCTTTGTTTAAACGTCAGGGAACTCACTTTGAAAATACTTTCCCCACAGGTATACTCAATAATCCTCGAGATTCTAGGACTTTGTGCAATAAAAAATAATGGGAAACATTCCTTTAAATAAAATGACATTTAAAATGGCATTTAAAAATGACTTTAAATAAAACCCCAATTTTGAGCAATTTCTTTGTTTAAACGTCAGGGAACTCACTTTTAAAATACTTTCCCCACAGGTATACTCAATAATCCTCTAGATTCTCGGACTTTGTGCAAGAAAAAATAATGGGAAACATTTCTTTCAATAAAATGACATTTAAAATGACATTTAAAAATGACTTTAAATAAAACCCCAATTTCGAGCAATCCCTTTATTTAAACCTCAGGGAACTCACTTTGAAAATACTTTCCCCACAGGTATACTCAATAATCCTCGAGATTCTAGGACTTTGTGCAATAAAAAATAATGGGAAACATTCCTTTAAATAAAATGACATTTAAAATGGCATTTAAAAATGACTTTAAATAAAACCCCAATTTTGAGCAATTTCTTTGTTTAAACGTCAGGGAACTCACTTTTAAAATACTTTCCCCACAGGTATACTCAATAATCCTCTAGATTCTAGGACTTTGTGCAAGAAAAAATAATGGGAAACATTTCTTTCAATAAAATGACATTTAAAATGACATTTAAAAATGACTTTAAAAAAAACCCCAATTTTGAGCAATTTCTTTGTTTAAACGTCAGGGAACTCACTTTTAAAATACTTTCCCCACAGGTACACTCAATAATCCTCTAGATTCTAGGACTTTGTGCAATAAAAAATAATGGGAAACATTCCTTTAAATAAAATGGCATTAAAATGACATTTAAAAATGACTTTAAATAAAACCCCAATCGTGAGCAATTTCTTTGTTTAAACGTCAGGGAACTCACTTTTAAAATGCTTTCCCCACAGATATACTCAATAATCCTCTAGATTCTAGGACTTTGTGCAATAGAAAATAATGGGAAACATTCCTTTCAATAAAATGACATTAAAATGACATTTAAAAATGACTTTAAATAAAACCCCAATCTTGAGCAATTTCTTTGTTTAAACGTCAGGGAACTCACTTTGAAAATACTTTCCCCACAGGTATACTCAATAATCGTCGAGATTCTAGGACTTTGTGCAATAAAAAAATGATGGGAAACATTCCTTTAAATAAAATGACATTTAAAATTACATTTAAAAATGACTTTAAATAAAACCCCAATCTTGAGCAATTTCTTTGTTTAAATGTCAAGGAACTCACTTTTAAAATACTTTCCCCACAGGTATACTCAATCCTCTAGATTCTAGGACTTTGTGCAATAAAAAATAATGGGAAACATTTCTTTCAATAAAATGACATTTAAAATGACATTTAAAAATGACTTTAAATAAAACCCCAATCGTGAGCAATTTCTTTGTTTAAATGTCAGGGAACTCACTTTTAAAATACTTTCCCCACAGGTATACTCAATAATCCTCTAGATTCTGGGACTTTGTGCAATATAAAATAATGGGAAACATTCCTTTAAATAAAATGACATTAAAATGACATTTTAAAATGCCTTTAAATAAAACCCCAATCTTGAACAATTTCTTTGTTTAAACGTCAGGGAACTCACTTTTAAAATACTTTCCCTGCAGGTACACTCAATAATCCTCTAGATTCTGGGACTTTGTGCAATAAAAAATAATGGGAAACATTCCTTTAAATAAAATGACATTTAAAATGACATTTAAAAATGACTTTAAATAAAACCCCAATTTTGAGCAATTTATTTGTTTAAACGTCAGGGAACTCACTTTGAAAATACTTTCCCCACAGGTATACTCAATAATCCTCGAGATTCTAGGACTTTGTGCAATAAAAAAATAATGGGAAACATTCCTTTAAATAAAATGACATTTAAAATGACATTTAAAAATGACTTTAAATAAAACCCCAATCTTGAGCAATCCCTTTGTTTAAACGTCAGGGAACTCACTTTGAAAATACTTTCCCTACAGGTATACTCAATAATCCTCGAGATTCTAGGACTTTGTGCAATGAAAAATAATGGGAAACATTCCTTTAAATAAAATGACATTTAAAATGACATTTAAAAATGACTTTAAATAAAACCCCAATCTTAAGGAATTTCTTTGTTTAAACGTCAGGGAACTCCCTTTTAAAATACTTTCCCTGCAGGTATACTCAATAATCCTCTAGATTCTGGGACTTTGTGCAATAAAAAAATAATGGGAAACATTCCTTTAAATAAAATGACATTTAAAATGACATTTAAAAATGACTTTAAATAAAACCCCAATCTTGAGCAATCCCTTTGTTTAAACGTCAGGGAACTCACTTTTCAAATACTTTCCCCACAGGTATACTCAATAATCCTCTCGATTCTGGGACTTTGTGCAATAAAAAATAATGGGAAACATTCCTTTAAATAAAATGACATTTAAAATGACATTTAAAAATGACTTTAAATAAAACCCCAATTTTGAGCAATCCCTTTGTTTAAACCACAGGGAACTCACTTTTAAAATACTTTCCCTCCAGGTATACTCAATAATCCTCTGGATTCTAGGACTTTGTGCAATAAAAAATAATGGGAAACATTCCTTTAAATAAAATGACATTAAAATGACATTTAAAAATGACTTTAAATAAAACCCCAATCGTGAGCAATTTCTTTGTTTAAACGTCAGGGAACTCACTTTTAAAATACTTTCCCCACAGGTATACTCAATAATCCTCTAGATTCTGGGACTTTGTGCAATAAAAAATAATGGGAAACATTCCTTTCAATAAAATGACATTAAAATGACATTTAAAAATGCCTTTAAATAAAACCCCAATCTTGAGCAATTTCTTTGTTTAAACGTAAGGGAACTCACTTTTAAAATACATTCCCTGCAGGTATACTCAATAATCCTCTAGATTCTGGGACTTTGTGCAATAAAAAATAATGGGAAACATTCCTTTCAATATAAATGACATTTAAAATGACATTTAAAAATGACTTTAAATAAAACCCCAATTTTGAGCAATTTCTTTGTTTAAACGTCAGGGAACTCACTTTGAAAATACTTTCCCCACAGGTATACTCAATAATCCTCGAGATTCTAGGACTTTGTGCAATAAAAAATAATGGGAAACATTCCTTTAAATAAAATGACATTTAAAATGGCATTTAAAAATGACTTTAAATAAAACCCCAATTTTGAGCAATTTCTTTGTTTAAACATCAGGGAACTCACTTTTAAAATACTTTCCCCACAGGTATACTCAATAATCCTCTAGATTCTAGGACTTTGTGCAAGAAAAAATAATGGGAAACATTTCTTTCAATAAAATGACATTTTAAATGACATTTAAAAATGACTTTAAATAAAACCCCAATTTTGAGCAATCCCTTTGTTTAAACCTCAGGGAACTCACTTTGAAAATACTTTCCCCACAGGTATACTCAATAATCCTCGAGATTCTAGGACTTTGTGCAATAAAAAATAATGGGAAACATTCCTTTAAATAAAATGACATTAAAATGACATTTAAAAATGACTTTAAATAAAACCCCAATCGTGAGCAATTTCTTTGTTTAAACGTCAGGGAACTCACTTTTAAAATACTTTCCCCACAGATATACTCAATAATCCTCTAGATTCTAGGACTTTGTGCAACAGAAAATAATGGGAAACATTCCTTTCAATAAAATGACATTAAAATGACATTTAAAAATGACTTTAAATAAAACCCCAATCTTGAGCAATTTCTTTGTTTAAACGTCAGGGAACTCACTTTGAAAATACTTTCCCCACAGGTATACTCAATAATCGTCGAGATTCTAGGACTTTGTGCAATAAAAAAATGATGGGAAACATTCCTTTAAATAAAATGACATTTAAAATTACATTTAAAAATGACTTTAAATAAAACCCCAATCTTGAGCAATTTCTTTGTTTAAATGTCAAGGAACTCACTTTTAAAATACTTTCCCCACAGGTATACTCAATCCTCTAGATTCTAGGACTTTGTGCAATAAAAAATAATGGGAAACATTTCTTTCAATAAAATGACATTTAAAATGACATTTAAAAATGACTTTAAATAAAACCCCAATCGTGAGCAATTTCTTTGTTTAAATGTCAGGGAACTCACTTTTAAAATACTTTCCCCACAGGTATACTCAATAATCCTCTAGATTCTGGGACTTTGTGCAATATAAAATAATGGGAAACATTCCTTTAAATAAAATGACATTAAAATGACATTTAAAAATGCCTTTAAATAAAACCCCAATCGTGAGCAATTTCTTTGTTTAAACGTCAGGGAACTCACTTTTAAAATACTTTCCCTGCAGGTACACTCAATAATCCTCTAGATTCTGGGACTTTGTGCAATAAAAAATAATGGGAAACATTCCTTTAAATAAAATGACATTTAAAATGACATTTAAAAATGACTTTAAATAAAACCCCAATTTTGAGCAATTTATTTGTTTAAACGTCAGGGAACTCACTTTGAAAATACTTTCCCCACAGGTATACTCAATAATCCTCGAGATTCTAGGACTTTGTGCAATAAAAAAATAATGGGAAACATTCCTTTAAATAAAATGACATTTAAAATGACATTTAAAAATGACTTTAAATAAAACCCCAATCTTGAGCAATCCCTTTGTTTAAACGTCAGGGAACTCACTTTGAAAATACTTTCCCTACAGGTATACTCAATAATCCTCGAGATTCTAGGACTTTGTGCAATGAAAAATAATGGGAAACATTCCTTTAAATAAAATGACATTTAAAATGACATTTAAAAATGACTTTAAATAAAACCCCAATCTTAAGGAATTTCTTTGTTTAAACGTCAGGGAACTCCCTTTTAAAATACTTTCCCTGCAGGTATACTCAATAATCCTCTAGATTCTGGGACTTTGTGCAATAAAAAAATAATGGGAAACATTCCTTTAAATAAAATGACATTTAAAATGACATTTAAAAATGACTTTAAATAAAACCCCAATCTTGAGCAATCCCTTTGTTTAAACGTCAGGGAACTCACTTTTCAAATACTTTCCCCACAGGTATACTCAATAATCCTCTCGATTCTGGGACTTTGTGCAATAAAAAATAATGGGAAACATTCCTTTAAATAAAATGACATTTAAAATGACATTTAAAAATGACTTTAAATAAAACCCCAATTTTGAGCAATCCCTTTGTTTAAACCACAGGGAACTCACTTTTAAAATACTTTCCCTCCAGGTATACTCAATAATCCTCTGGATTCTAGGACTTTGTGCAATAAAAAATAATGGGAAACATTCCTTTAAATAAAATGACATTAAAATGACATTTAAAAATGACTTTAAATAAAACCCCAATCGTGAGCAATTTCTTTGTTTAAACGTCAGGGAACTCACTTTTAGAATACTTTCCCCACAGGTATACTCAATAATCCTCTAGATTCTGGGACTTTGTGCAATAAAAAATAATGGGAAACATTCCTTTCAATAAAATGACATTAAAATGACATTTAAAAATGCCTTTAAATAAAACCCCAATCTTGAGCAATTTCTTTGTTTAAACGTCAGGGAACTCACTTTTAAAATACATTCCCTGCAGGTATACTCAATAATCCTCTAGATTCTGGGACTTTGTGCAATAAAAAATAATGGGAAACATTCCTTTCAATATAAATGACATTTAAAATGACATTTAAAAATGACTTTAAATAAAACCCCAATTTTGAGCAATTTCTTTGTTTAAACGTCAGGGAACTCACTTTGAAAATACTTTCCCCACAGGTATACTCAATAATCCTCGAGATTCTAGGACTTTGTGCAATAAAAAATAATGGGAAACATTCCTTTAAATAAAATGACATTTAAAATGGCATTTAAAAATGACTTTAAATAAAACCCCAATTTTGAGCAATTTCTTTGTTTAAACATCAGGGAACTCACTTTTAAAATACTTTCCCCACAGGTATACTCAATAATCCTCTAGATTCTAGGACTTTGTGCAAGAAAAAATAATGGGAAACATTTCTTTCAATAAAATGACATTTAAAATGACATTTAAAAATGACTTTAAATAAAACCCCAATTTTGAGCAATCCCTTTGTTTAAACCTCAGGGAACTCACTTTGAAAATACTTTCCCCACAGGTATACTCAATAATCCTCGAGATTCTAGGACTTTGTGCAATAAAAAATAATGGGAAACATTCCTTTAAATAAAATGACATTTAAAATGGCATTTAAAAATGACTTTAAATAAAACCCCAATTTTGAGCAATTTCTTTGTTTAAACGTCAGGGAACTCACTTTTAAAATACTTTCCCCACAGGTACACTCAATAATCCTCTAGATTCTAGGACTTTGTGCAATAAAAAATAATGGGAAACATTCCTTTAAATAAAATGACATTAAAATGACATTTAAAAATGACTTTAAATAAAACCCCAATCGTGAGCAATTTCTTTGTTTAAACGTCAGGGAACTCACTTTTAAAATACTTTCCCCACAGATATACTCAATAATCCTCTAGATTCTAGGACTTTGTGCAATAGAAAATAATGGGAAACATTCCTTTAAATAAAATGACATTAAAATGACATTTAAAAATGCCTTTAAATAAAACCCCAATCTTGAGCAATTTCTTTGTTTAAACGTCAGGGAACTCACTTTTAAAATACTTTCCCTGCAGGTACACTCAATAATCCTCTAGATTCTAGGACTTTGTGCAATAAAAAATAATGGGAAACATTCCTTTCAATAAAATGACATTTAAAATGACATTTAAAAATGACTTTAAATAAAACCCCAATCTTGAGCAATTTCTTTGTTTAAACGTCAGGGAACTCACTTTGAAAATACTTTCCCCACAGGTATACTCAATAATCGTCGAGATTCTAGGACTTTCTGCAATAAAAAAATGATGGGAAACATTCCTTTAAATAAAATGACATTAAAATGACATTTAAAAATGCCTTTAAATAAAACCCCAATCTTGAGCAATTTCTTTGTTTAAACGTCAGGGAACTCACTTTTAAAATACATTCCCTGCAGGTATACTCAATAATCCTCTAGATTCTGGGACTTTGTGCAATAAAAAATAATGGGAAACATTCCTTTCAATATAAATGACATTTAAAATGACATTTAAAAATGACTTTAAATAAAACCCCAATTTTGAGCAATTTCTTTGTTTAAACGTCAGGGAACTCACTTTGAAAATACTTTCCCCACAGGTATACTCAATAATCCTCGAGATTCTAGGACTTTGTGCAATAAAAAATAATGGGAAACATTCCTTCAAATAAAATGACATTTAAAATGGCATTTAAAAATGACTTTAAATAAAACCCCAATTTTGAGCAATTTCTTTGTTTAAACGTCAGGGAACTCACTTTTAAAATACTTTCCCCACAGGTATACTCAATAATCCTCTAGATTCTAGGACTTTGTGCAAGAAAAAATAATGGGAAACATTTCTTTCAATAAAATGACATTTAAAATGACATTTAAAAATGACTTTAAATAAAACCCCAATTTTGAGCAATCCCTTTATTTAAACCTCAGGGAACTCACTTTGAAAATACTTTCCCCACAGGTATACTCAATAATCCTCGAGATTCTAGGACTTTGTGCAATAAAAAATAATGGGAAACATTCCTTTAAATAAAATGACATTTAAAATGGCATTTAAAAATGACTTTAAATAAAACCCCAATTTTGAGCAATTTCTTTGTTTAAACGTCAGGGAACTCACTTTTAAAATACTTTCCCCACAGGTATACTCAATAATCCTCTAGATTCTAGGACTTTGTGCAAGAAAAAATAATGGGAAACATTTCTTTCAATAAAATGACATTTAAAATGACATTTTAAAATGACTTTAAATAAAACCCCAATTTTGAGCAATCCCTTTGTTTAAACCACAGGGAACTCACTTTTAAAATACTTTCCCTCCAGGTATACTCAATAATCCTCTGGATTCTAGGACTTTGTGCAATAAAAAATAATGGGAAACATTCCTTTAAATAAAATGACATTAAAATGACATTTAAAAATGACTTTAAATAAAACCCCAATCGTGAGCAATTTCTTTGTTTAAACGTCAGGGAACTCACTTTTAAAATACTTTCCCCACAGGTATACTCAATAATCCTCTAGATTCTGGGACTTTGTGCAATAAAAAATAATGGGAAACATTCCTTTCAATAAAATGACATTTAAAATGACATTTTAAAATGACTTTAAATAAAACCCCAATTTTGAGCAATTTCTTTGTTTAAACATCAGGGAACTCACTTTTAAAATACTTTCCCTACAGATATACTCAATAATCCTCTAGATTATAGGACTTTGTGCAATAGAAAATAATGGGAAACATTCCTTTAAATAAAATGACATTAAAATGACATTTAAAAATGCCTTTAAATAAAACCCCAATCTTGAGCAATTTCTTTGTTTAAACGTCAGGGAACTCACTTTTAAAATACATTCCCTGCAGGTATACTCAATAATCCTCTAGATTCTGGGACTTTGTGCAATAAAAAATAATGGGAAACATTCCTTTCAATATAAATGACATTTAAAATGACATTTAAAAATGACTTTAAATAAAACCCCAATTTTGAGCAATTTCTTTGTTTAAACGTCAGGGAACTCACTTTGAAAATACTTTCCCCACAGGTATACTCAATAATCCTCGAGATTCTAGGACTTTGTGCAATAAAAAATAATGGGAAACATTCCTTTAAATAAAATGACATTTAAAATGGCATTTAAAAATGACTTTAAATAAAACCCCAATTTTGAGCAATTTCTTTGTTTAAACGTCAGGGAACTCACTTTTAAAATACTTTCCCCACAGGTATACTCAATAATCCTCTAGATTCTCGGACTTTGTGCAAGAAAAAATAATGGGAAACATTTCTTTCAATAAAATGACATTTAAAATGACATTTAAAAATGACTTTAAATAAAACCCCAATTTCGAGCAATCCCTTTATTTAAACCTCAGGGAACTCACTTTGAAAATACTTTCCCCACAGGTATACTCAATAATCCTCGAGATTCTAGGACTTTGTGCAATAAAAAATAATGGGAAACATTCCTTTAAATAAAATGACATTTAAAATGGCATTTAAAAATGACTTTAAATAAAACCCCAATTTTGAGCAATTTCTTTGTTTAAACGTCAGGGAACTCACTTTTAAAATACTTTCCCCACAGGTACACTCAATAATCCTCTAGATTCTAGGACTTTGTGCAAGAAAAAATAATGGGAAACATTTCTTTCAATAAAATGACATTTAAAATGACATTTAAAAATGACTTTAAATAAAACCCCAATTTTGAGCAATTTCTTTGTTTAAACGTCAGGGAACTCACTTTTAAAATACTTTCCCCACAGGTACACTCAATAATCCTCTAGATTCTAGGACTTTGTGCAATAAAAAATAATGGGAAACATTCCTTTAAATAAAATGACATTAAAATGACATTTAAAAATGACTTTAAATAAAACCCCAATCGTGAGCAATTTCTTTGTTTAAACGTCAGGGAACTCACTTTTAAAATACTTTCCCCACAGATATACTCAATAATCCTCTAGATTCTAGGACTTTGTGCAATAGAAAATAATGGGAAACATTCCTTTCAATAAAATGACATAAAAATGACATTTAAAAATGACTTTAAATAAAACCCCAATCTTGAGCAATTTCTTTGTTTAAACGTCAGGGAACTCACTTTGAAAATACTTTCCCCACAGGTATACTCAATAATCGTCGAGATTCTAGGACTTTGTGCAATAAAAAAATGATGGGAAACATTCCTTTAAATAAAATGACATTTAAAATTACATTTAAAAATGACTTTAAATAAAACCCCAATCTTGAGCAATTTCTTTGTTTAAATGTCAAGGAACTCACTTTTAAAATACTTTCCCCACAGGTATACTCAATCCTCTAGATTCTAGGACTTTGTGCAATAAAAAATAATGGGAAACATTTCTTTCAATAAAATGACATTTAAAATGACATTTAAAAATGACTTTAAATAAAACCCCAATCGTGAGCAATTTCTTTGTTTAAATGTCAGGGAACTCACTTTTAAAATACTTTCCCCACAGGTATACTCAATAATCCTCTAGATTCTGGGACTTTGTGCAATATAAAATAATGGGAAACATTCCTTTAAATAAAATGACATTAAAATGACATTTAAAAATGCCTTTAAATAAAACCCCAATCTTGAACAATTTCTTTGTTTAAACGTCAGGGAACTCACTTTTAAAATACTTTCCCTGCAGGTACACTCAATAATCCTCTAGATTCTGGGACTTTGTGCAATAAAAAATAATGGGAAACATTCCTTTAAATAAAATGACATTTAAAATGACATTTAAAAATGACTTTAAATAAAACCCCAATTTTGAGCAATTTATTTGTTTAAACGTCAGGGAACTCACTTTGAAAATACTTTCCCCACAGGTATACTCAATAATCCTCGAGATTCTAGGACTTTGTGCAATAAAAAAATAATGGGAAACATTCCTTTAAATAAAATGACATTTAAAATGACATTTAAAAATGACTTTAAATAAAACCCCAATCTTGAGCAATCCCTTTGTTTAAACGTCAGGGAACTCACTTTGAAAATACTTTCCCTACAGGTATACTCAATAATCCTCGAGATTCTAGGACTTTGTGCAATGAAAAATAATGGGAAACATTCCTTTAAATAAAATGACATTTAAAATGACATTTAAAAATGACTTTAAATAAAACCCCAATCTTAAGGAATTTCTTTGTTTAAACGTCAGGGAACTCCCTTTTAAAATACTTTCCCTGCAGGTATACTCAATAATCCTCTAGATTCTGGGACTTTGTGCAATAAAAAAATAATGGGAAACATTCCTTTAAATAAAATGACATTTAAAATGACATTTAAAAATGACTTTAAATAAAACCCCAATCTTGAGCAATCCCTTTGTTTAAACGTCAGGGAACTCACTTTTCAAATACTTTCCCCACAGGTATACTCAATAATCCTCTCGATTCTGGGACTTTGTGCAATAAAAAATAATGGGAAACATTCCTTTAAATAAAATGACATTTAAAATGACATTTAAAAATGACTTTAAATAAAACCCCAATTTTGAGCAATCCCTTTGTTTAAACCACAGGGAACTCACTTTTAAAATACTTTCCCTCCAGGTATACTCAATAATCCTCTGGATTCTAGGACTTTGTGCAATAAAAAATAATGGGAAACATTCCTTTAAATAAAATGACATTAAAATGACATTTAAAAATGACTTTAAATAAAACCCCAATCGTGAGCAATTTCTTTGTTTAAACGTCAGGGAACTCACTTTTAAAATACTTTCCCCACAGGTATACTCAATAATCCTCTAGATTCTGGGACTTTGTGCAATAAAAAATAATGGGAAACATTCCTTTAAATAAAATGACATTTAAAATGGCATTTAAAAATGACTTTAAATAAAACCCCAATTTTGAGCAATTTCTTTGTTTAAACATCAGGGAACTCACTTTTAAAATACTTTCCCCACAGGTATACTCAATAATCCTCTAGATTCTAGGACTTTGTGCAAGAAAAAATAATGGGAAACATTTCTTTCAATAAAATGACATTTAAAATGACATTTAAAAATGACTTTAAATAAAACCCCAATTTTGAGCAATCCCTTTGTTTAAACCTCAGGGAACGTGAAAATACTTTCCCCACAGGTATACTCAATAATCCTCGAGATTCTAGGACTTTGTGCAATAAAAAATAATGGGAAACATTCCTTTAAATAAAATGACATTTAAAATGGCATTTAAAAATGACTTTAAATAAAACCCCAATTTTGAGCAATTTCTTTGTTTAAACGTCAGGGAACTCACTTTTAAAATACTTTCCCCACAGGTACACTCAATAATCCTCTAGATTCTAGGACTTTGTGCAATAAAAAATAATGGGAAACATTCCTTTAAATAAAATGACATTAAAATGACATTTAAAAATGACTTTAAATAAAACCCCAATCGTGAGCAATTTCTTTGTTTAAACGTCAGGGAACTCACTTTTAAAATACTTTCCCCACAGATATACTCAATAATCCTCTAGATTCTAGGACTTTGTGCAATAGAAAATAATGGGAAACATTCCTTTAAATAAAATGACATTAAAATGACATTTAAAAATGCCTTTAAATAAAACCCCAATCTTGAGCAATTTCTTTGTTTAAACGTCAGGGAACTCACTTTTAAAATACTTTCCCTGCAGGTACACTCAATAATCCTCTAGATTCTAGGACTTTGTGCAATAAAAAATAATGGGAAACATTCCTTTCAATAAAATGACATTTAAAATGACATTTAAAAATGACTTTAAATAAAACCCCAATCTTGAGCAATTTCTTTGTTTAAACGTCAGGGAACTCACTTTGAAAATACTTTCCCCACAGGTATACTCAATAATCGTCGAGATTCTAGGACTTTCTGCAATAAAAAAATGATGGGAAACATTCCTTTAAATAAAATGACATTAAAATGACATTTAAAAATGCCTTTAAATAAAACCCCAATCTTGAGCAATTTCTTTGTTTAAACGTCAGGGAACTCACTTTTAAAATACATTCCCTGCAGGTATACTCAATAATCCTCTAGATTCTGGGACTTTGTGCAATAAAAAATAATGGGAAACATTCCTTTCAATATAAATGACATTTAAAATGACATTTAAAAATGACTTTAAATAAAACCCCAATTTTGAGCAATTTCTTTGTTTAAACGTCAGGGAACTCACTTTGAAAATACTTTCCCCACAGGTATACTCAATAATCCTCGAGATTCTAGGACTTTGTGCAATAAAAAATAATGGGAAACATTCCTTCAAATAAAATGACATTTAAAATGGCATTTAAAAATGACTTTAAATAAAACCCCAATTTTGAGCAATTTCTTTGTTTAAACGTCAGGGAACTCACTTTTAAAATACTTTCCCCACAGGTATACTCAATAATCCTCTAGATTCTAGGACTTTGTGCAAGAAAAAATAATGGGAAACATTTCTTTCAATAAAATGACATTTAAAATGACATTTAAAAATGACTTTAAATAAAACCCCAATTTTGAGCAATCCCTTTATTTAAACCTCAGGGAACTCACTTTGAAAATACTTTCCCCACAGGTATACTCAATAATCCTCGAGATTCTAGGACTTTGTGCAATAAAAAATAATGGGAAACATTCCTTTAAATAAAATGACATTTAAAATGGCATTTAAAAATGACTTTAAATAAAACCCCAATTTTGAGCAATTTCTTTGTTTAAACGTCAGGGAACTCACTTTTAAAATACTTTCCCCACAGGTATACTCAATAATCCTCTAGATTCTAGGACTTTGTGCAAGAAAAAATAATGGGAAACATTTCTTTCAATAAAATGACATTTAAAATGACATTTTAAAATGACTTTAAATAAAACCCCAATTTTGAGCAATCCCTTTGTTTAAACCACAGGGAACTCACTTTTAAAATACTTTCCCTCCAGGTATACTCAATAATCCTCTGGATTCTAGGACTTTGTGCAATAAAAAATAATGGGAAACATTCCTTTAAATAAAATGACATTAAAATGACATTTAAAAATGACTTTAAATAAAACCCCAATCGTGAGCAATTTCTTTGTTTAAACGTCAGGGAACTCACTTTTAAAATACTTTCCCCACAGGTATACTCAATAATCCTCTAGATTCTGGGACTTTGTGCAATAAAAAATAATGGGAAACATTCCTTTCAATAAAATGACATTTAAAATGACATTTTAAAATGACTTTAAATAAAACCCCAATTTTGAGCAATTTCTTTGTTTAAACATCAGGGAACTCACTTTTAAAATACTTTCCCTACAGATATACTCAATAATCCTCTAGATTATAGGACTTTGTGCAATAGAAAATAATGGGAAACATTCCTTTAAATAAAATGACATTAAAATGACATTTAAAAATGCCTTTAAATAAAACCCCAATCTTGAGCAATTTCTTTGTTTAAACGTCAGGGAACTCACTTTTAAAATACATTCCCTGCAGGTATACTCAATAATCCTCTAGATTCTGGGACTTTGTGCAATAAAAAATAATGGGAAACATTCCTTTCAATATAAATGACATTTAAAATGACATTTAAAAATGACTTTAAATAAAACCCCAATTTTGAGCAATTTCTTTGTTTAAACGTCAGGGAACTCACTTTGAAAATACTTTCCCCACAGGTATACTCAATAATCCTCGAGATTCTAGGACTTTGTGCAATAAAAAATAATGGGAAACATTCCTTTAAATAAAATGACATTTAAAATGGCATTTAAAAATGACTTTAAATAAAACCCCAATTTTGAGCAATTTCTTTGTTTAAACGTCAGGGAACTCACTTTTAAAATACTTTCCCCACAGGTATACTCAATAATCCTCTAGATTCTCGGACTTTGTGCAAGAAAAAATAATGGGAAACATTTCTTTCAATAAAATGACATTTAAAATGACATTTAAAAATGACTTTAAATAAAACCCCAATTTCGAGCAATCCCTTTATTTAAACCTCAGGGAACTCACTTTGAAAATACTTTCCCCACAGGTATACTCAATAATCCTCGAGATTCTAGGACTTTGTGCAATAAAAAATAATGGGAAACATTCCTTTAAATAAAATGACATTTAAAATGGCATTTAAAAATGACTTTAAATAAAACCCCAATTTTGAGCAATTTCTTTGTTTAAACGTCAGGGAACTCACTTTTAAAATACTTTCCCCACAGGTACACTCAATAATCCTCTAGATTCTAGGACTTTGTGCAAGAAAAAATAATGGGAAACATTTCTTTCAATAAAATGACATTTAAAATGACATTTAAAAATGACTTTAAATAAAACCCCAATTTTGAGCAATTTCTTTGTTTAAACGTCAGGGAACTCACTTTTAAAATACTTTCCCCACAGGTACACTCAATAATCCTCTAGATTCTAGGACTTTGTGCAATAAAAAATAATGGGAAACATTCCTTTAAATAAAATGACATTAAAATGACATTTAAAAATGACTTTAAATAAAACCCCAATCGTGAGCAATTTCTTTGTTTAAACGTCAGGGAACTCACTTTTAAAATACTTTCCCCACAGATATACTCAATAATCCTCTAGATTCTAGGACTTTGTGCAATAGAAAATAATGGGAAACATTCCTTTCAATAAAATGACATAAAAATGACATTTAAAAATGACTTTAAATAAAACCCCAATCTTGAGCAATTTCTTTGTTTAAACGTCAGGGAACTCACTTTGAAAATACTTTCCCCACAGGTATACTCAATAATCGTCGAGATTCTAGGACTTTGTGCAATAAAAAAATGATGGGAAACATTCCTTTAAATAAAATGACATTTAAAATTACATTTAAAAATGACTTTAAATAAAACCCCAATCTTGAGCAATTTCTTTGTTTAAATGTCAAGGAACTCACTTTTAAAATACTTTCCCCACAGGTATACTCAATCCTCTAGATTCTAGGACTTTGTGCAATAAAAAATAATGGGAAACATTTCTTTCAATAAAATGACATTTAAAATGACATTTAAAAATGACTTTAAATAAAACCCCAATCGTGAGCAATTTCTTTGTTTAAATGTCAGGGAACTCACTTTTAAAATACTTTCCCCACAGGTATACTCAATAATCCTCTAGATTCTGGGACTTTGTGCAATATAAAATAATGGGAAACATTCCTTTAAATAAAATGACATTAAAATGACATTTAAAAATGCCTTTAAATAAAACCCCAATCTTGAACAATTTCTTTGTTTAAACGTCAGGGAACTCACTTTTAAAATACTTTCCCTGCAGGTACACTCAATAATCCTCTAGATTCTGGGACTTTGTGCAATAAAAAATAATGGGAAACATTCCTTTAAATAAAATGACATTTAAAATGACATTTAAAAATGACTTTAAATAAAACCCCAATTTTGAGCAATTTATTTGTTTAAACGTCAGGGAACTCACTTTGAAAATACTTTCCCCACAGGTATACTCAATAATCCTCGAGATTCTAGGACTTTGTGCAATAAAAAAATAATGGGAAACATTCCTTTAAATAAAATGACATTTAAAATGACATTTAAAAATGACTTTAAATAAAACCCCAATCTTGAGCAATCCCTTTGTTTAAACGTCAGGGAACTCACTTTGAAAATACTTTCCCTACAGGTATACTCAATAATCCTCGAGATTCTAGGACTTTGTGCAATGAAAAATAATGGGAAACATTCCTTTAAATAAAATGACATTTAAAATGACATTTAAAAATGACTTTAAATAAAACCCCAATCTTAAGGAATTTCTTTGTTTAAACGTCAGGGAACTCCCTTTTAAAATACTTTCCCTGCAGGTATACTCAATAATCCTCTAGATTCTGGGACTTTGTGCAATAAAAAAATAATGGGAAACATTCCTTTAAATAAAATGACATTTAAAATGACATTTAAAAATGACTTTAAATAAAACCCCAATCTTGAGCAATCCCTTTGTTTAAACGTCAGGGAACTCACTTTTCAAATACTTTCCCCACAGGTATACTCAATAATCCTCTCGATTCTGGGACTTTGTGCAATAAAAAATAATGGGAAACATTCCTTTAAATAAAATGACATTTAAAATGACATTTAAAAATGACTTTAAATAAAACCCCAATTTTGAGCAATCCCTTTGTTTAAACCACAGGGAACTCACTTTTAAAATACTTTCCCTCCAGGTATACTCAATAATCCTCTGGATTCTAGGACTTTGTGCAATAAAAAATAATGGGAAACATTCCTTTAAATAAAATGACATTAAAATGACATTTAAAAATGACTTTAAATAAAACCCCAATCGTGAGCAATTTCTTTGTTTAAACGTCAGGGAACTCACTTTTAAAATACTTTCCCCACAGGTATACTCAATAATCCTCTAGATTCTGGGACTTTGTGCAATAAAAAATAATGGGAAACATGCCTTTCAATAAAATGACATTAAAATGACATTTAAAAATGCCTTTAAATAAAACCCCAATCTTGAGCAATTTCTTTGTTTAAACGTCAGGGAACTCACTTTTAAAATACATTCCCTGCAGGTATACTCAATAATCCTCTAGATTCTGGGACTTTGTGCAATAAAAAATAATGGGAAACATTCCTTTCAATATAAATGACATTTAAAATGACATTTAAAAATGACTTTAAATAAAACCCCAATTTTGAGCAATTTCTTTGTTTAAACGTCAGGGAACTCACTTTGAAAATACTTTCCCCACAGGTATACTCAATAATCCTCGAGATTCTAGGACTTTGTGCAATAAAAAATAATGGGAAACATTCCTTTAAATAAAATGACATTTAAAATGGCATTTAAAAATGACTTTAAATAAAACCCCAATTTTGAGCAATTTCTTTGTTTAAACATCAGGGAACTCACTTTTAAAATACTTTCCCCACAGGTATACTCAATAATCCTCTAGATTCTAGGACTTTGTGCAAGAAAAAATAATGGGAAACATTTCTTTCAATAAAATGACATTTTAAATGACATTTAAAAATGACTTTAAATAAAACCCCAATTTTGAGCAATCCCTTTGTTTAAACCTCAGGGAACTCACTTTGAAAATACTTTCCCCACAGGTATACTCAATAATCCTCGAGATTCTAGGACTTTGTGCAATAAAAAATAATGGGAAACATTCCTTTAAATAAAATGACATTAAAATGACATTTAAAAATGACTTTAAATAAAACCCCAATCGTGAGCAATTTCTTTGTTTAAACGTCAGGGAACTCACTTTTAAAATACTTTCCCCACAGATATACTCAATAATCCTCTAGATTCTAGGACTTTGTGCAACAGAAAATAATGGGAAACATTCCTTTCAATAAAATGACATTAAAATGACATTTAAAAATGACTTTAAATAAAACCCCAATCTTGAGCAATTTCTTTGTTTAAACGTCAGGGAACTCACTTTGAAAATACTTTCCCCACAGGTATACTCAATAATCGTCGAGATTCTAGGACTTTGTGCAATAAAAAAATGATGGGAAACATTCCTTTAAATAAAATGACATTTAAAATTACATTTAAAAATGACTTTAAATAAAACCCCAATCTTGAGCAATTTCTTTGTTTAAATGTCAAGGAACTCACTTTTAAAATACTTTCCCCACAGGTATACTCAATCCTCTAGATTCTAGGACTTTGTGCAATAAAAAATAATGGGAAACATTTCTTTCAATAAAATGACATTTAAAATGACATTTAAAAATGACTTTAAATAAAACCCCAATCGTGAGCAATTTCTTTGTTTAAATGTCAGGGAACTCACTTTTAAAATACTTTCCCCACAGGTATACTCAATAATCCTCTAGATTCTGGGACTTTGTGCAATATAAAATAATGGGAAACATTCCTTTAAATAAAATGACATTAAAATGACATTTAAAAATGCCTTTAAATAAAACCCCAATCGTGAGCAATTTCTTTGTTTAAACGTCAGGGAACTCACTTTTAAAATACTTTCCCTGCAGGTACACTCAATAATCCTCTAGATTCTGGGACTTTGTGCAATAAAAAATAATGGGAAACATTCCTTTAAATAAAATGACATTTAAAATGACATTTAAAAATGACTTTAAATAAAACCCCAATTTTGAGCAATTTATTTGTTTAAACGTCAGGGAACTCACTTTGAAAATTCTTTCCCCACAGGTATACTCAATAATCCTCGAGATTCTAGGACTTTGTGCAATAAAAAAATAATGGGAAACATTCCTTTAAATAAAATGACATTTAAAATGACATTTAAAAATGACTTTAAATAAAACCCCAATCTTGAGCAATCCCTTTGTTTAAACGTCAGGGAACTCACTTTGAAAATACTTTCCCTACAGGTATACTCAATAATCCTCGAGATTCTAGGACTTTGTGCAATGAAAAATAATGGGAAACATTCCTTTAAATAAAATGACATTTAAAATGACATTTAAAAATGACTTTAAATAAAACCCCAATCTTAAGGAATTTCTTTGTTTAAACGTCAGGGAACTCCCTTTTAAAATACTTTCCCTGCAGGTATACTCAATAATCCTCTAGATTCTGGGACTTTGTGCAATAAAAAAATAATGGGAAACATTCCTTTAAATAAAATGACATTTAAAATGACATTTAAAAATGACTTTAAATAAAACCCCAATCTTGAGCAATCCCTTTGTTTAAACGTCAGGGAACTCACTTTTCAAATACTTTCCCCACAGGTATACTCAATAATCCTCTCGATTCTGGGACTTTGTGCAATAAAAAATAATGGGAAACATTCCTTTAAATAAAATGACATTTAAAATGACATTTAAAAATGACTTTAAATAAAACCCCAATTTTGAGCAATCCCTTTGTTTAAACCACAGGGAACTCACTTTTAAAATACTTTCCCTCCAGGTATACTCAATAATCCTCTGGATTCTAGGACTTTGTGCAATAAAAAATAATGGGAAACATTCCTTTAAATAAAATGACATTAAAATGACATTTAAAAATGACTTTAAATAAAACCCCAATCGTGAGCAATTTCTTTGTTTAAACGTCAGGGAACTCACTTTTAAAATACTTTCCCCACAGGTATACTCAATAATCCTCTAGATTCTGGGACTTTGTGCAATAAAAAATAATGGGAAACATTCCTTTCAATAAAATGACATTAAAATGACATTTAAAAATGCCTTTAAATAAAACCCCAATCTTGAGCAATTTCTTTGTTTAAACGTCAGGGAACTCACTTTTAAAATACATTCCCTGCAGGTATACTCAATAATCCTCTAGATTCTGGGACTTTGTGCAATAAAAAATAATGGGAAACATTCCTTTCAATATAAATGACATTTAAAATGACATTTAAAAATGACTTTAAATAAAACCCCAATTTTGAGCAATTTCTTTGTTTAAACGTCAGGGAACTCACTTTGAAAATACTTTCCCCACAGGTATACTCAATAATCCTCGAGATTCTAGGACTTTGTGCAATAAAAAATAATGGGAAACATTCCTTTAAATAAAATGACATTTAAAATGGCATTTAAAAATGACTTTAAATAAAACCCCAATTTTGAGCAATTTCTTTGTTTAAACATCAGGGAACTCACTTTTAAAATACTTTCCCCACAGGTATACTCAATAATCCTCTAGATTCTAGGACTTTGTGCAAGAAAAAATAATGGGAAACATTTCTTTCAATAAAATGACATTTAAAATGACATTTAAAAATGACTTTAAATAAAACCCCAATTTTGAGCAATCCCTTTGTTTAAACCTCAGGGAACTCACTTTGAAAATACTTTCCCCACAGGTATACTCAATAATCCTCGAGATTCTAGGACTTTGTGCAATAAAAAATAATGGGAAACATTCCTTTAAATAAAATGACATTTAAAATGGCATTTAAAAATGACTTTAAATAAAACCCCAATTTTGAGCAATTTCTTTGTTTAAACGTCAGGGAACTCACTTTTAAAATACTTTCCCCACAGGTACACTCAATAATCCTCTAGATTCTAGGACTTTGTGCAATAAAAAATAATGGGAAACATTCCTTTAAATAAAATGACATTAAAATGACATTTAAAAATGACTTTAAATAAAACCCCAATCGTGAGCAATTTCTTTGTTTAAACGTCAGGGAACTCACTTTTAAAATACTTTCCCCACAGATATACTCAATAATCCTCTAGATTCTAGGACTTTGTGCAATAGAAAATAATGGGAAACATTCCTTTAAATAAAATGACATTAAAATGACATTTAAAAATGCCTTTAAATAAAACCCCAATCTTGAGCAATTTCTTTGTTTAAACGTCAGGGAACTCACTTTTAAAATACTTTCCCTGCAGGTACACTCAATAATCCTCTAGATTCTAGGACTTTGTGCAATAAAAAATAATGGGAAACATTCCTTTCAATAAAATGACATTTAAAATGACATTTAAAAATGACTTTAAATAAAACCCCAATCTTGAGCAATTTCTTTGTTTAAACGTCAGGGAACTCACTTTGAAAATACTTTCCCCACAGGTATACTCAATAATCGTCGAGATTCTAGGACTTTCTGCAATAAAAAAATGATGGGAAACATTCCTTTAAATAAAATGACATTTTAAATTACATTTAAAAATGACTTTAAATAAAACCCCAATCTTGAGCAATTTCTTTGTTTAAATGTCAAGGAACTCACTTTTAAAATACTTTCCCCACAGGTATACTCAATCCTCTAGATTCTAGGACTTTGTGCAATAAAAAATAATGGGAAACATTTCTTTCAATAAAATGATATTTAAAATGACATTTTAAAATGACTTTAAATAAAACCCCAATCGTGAGCAATTTCTTTGTTTAAATGTCAGGGAACTCACTTTTAAAATACTTTCCCTGCAGGTACACTCAATAATCCTCTAGATTCTGGGACTTTGTGCAATAAAAAATAATGGGAAACATTCCTTTAAATAAAATGACATTTAAAATGACATTTAAAAATGACTTTAAATAAAACCCCAATTTTGAGCAATTTATTTGTTTAAACGTCAGGGAACTCACTTTGAAAATACTTTCCCCACAGGTATACTCAATAATCCTCGAGATTCTAGGACTTTGTGCAATAAAAAAATAATGGGAAACATTCCTTTAAATAAAATGACATTTAAAATGACATTTAAAAATGACTTTAAATAAAACCCCAATCTTGAGCAATCCCTTTGTTTAAACGTCAGGGAACTCACTTTGAAAATACTTTCCCTACAGGTATACTCAATAATCCTCGAGATTCTAGGACTTTGTGCAATGAAAAATAATGGGAAACATTCCTTTAAATAAAATGACATTAAAAATGACATTTAAAAATGACTTTAAATAAAACCCCAATCTTAAGGAATTTCTTTGTTTAAACGTCAGGGAACTCCCTTTTAAAATACTTTCCCTGCAGGTATACTCAATAATCCTCTAGATTCTGGGACTTTGTGCAATAAAAAAATAATGGGAAACATTCCTTTAAATAAAATGACATTTAAAATGACATTTAAAAATGACTTTAAATAAAACCCCAATCTTGAGCAATCCCTTTGTTTAAACGTCAGGGAACTCACTTTTCAAATACTTTCCCCACAGGTATACTCAATAATCCTCTCGATTCTGGGACTTTGTGCAATAAAAAATAATGGGAAACATTCCTTTAAATAAAATGACATTTAAAATGACATTTAAAAATGACTTTAAATAAAACCCCAATTTTGAGCAATCCCTTTGTTTAAACCACAGGGAACTCACTTTTAAAATACTTTCCCTCCAGGTATACTCAATAATCCTCTGGATTCTAGGACTTTGTGCAATAAAAAATAATGGGAAACATTCCTTTAAATAAAATGACATTAAAATGACATTTAAAAATGACTTTAAATAAAACCCCAATCGTGAGCAATTTCTTTGTTTAAACGTCAGGGAACTCACTTTTAAAATACTTTCCCCACAGGTATACTCAATAATCCTCTAGATTCTGGGACTTTGTGCAATAAAAAATAATGGGAAACATTCCTTTCAATAAAATGACATTTAAAATGACATTTTAAAATGACTTTAAATAAAACCCCAATTTTGAGCAATTTCTTTGTTTAAACGTCAGGGAACTCACTTTTAAAATACTTTCCCTACAGATATACTCAATAATCCTCTAGATTATAGGACTTTGTGCAATAGGAAATAATGGGAAACATTCCTTTAAATAAAATGACATTAAAATGACATTTAAAAATGCCTTTAAATAAAACCCCAATCTTGAGCAATTTCTTTGTTTAAACGTCAGGGAACTCACTTTTAAAATACATTCCCTGCAGGTATACTCAATAATCCTCTAGATTCTGGGACTTTGTGCAATAAAAAATAATGGGAAACATTCCTTTCAATATAAATGACATTTAAAATGACATTTAAAAATGACTTTAAATAAAACCCCAATTTTGAGCAATTTCTTTGTTTAAACGTCAGGGAACTCACTTTGAAAATACTTTCCCCACAGGTATACTCAATAATCCTCGAGATTCTAGGACTTTGTGCAATAAAAAATAATGGGAAACATTCCTTTAAATAAAATGACATTTAAAATGGCATTTAAAAATGACTTTAAATAAAACCCCAATTTTGAGCAATTTCTTTGTTTAAACGTCAGGGAACTCACTTTTAAAATACTTTCCCCACAGGTATACTCAATAATCCTCTAGATTCTCGGACTTTGTGCAAGAAAAAATAATGGGAAACATTTCTTTCAATAAAATGACATTTAAAATGACATTTAAAAATGACTTTAAATAAAACCCCAATTTCGAGCAATCCCTTTATTTAAACCTCAGGGAACTCACTTTGAAAATACTTTCCCCACAGGTATACTCAATAATCCTCGAGATTCTAGGACTTTGTGCAATAAAAAATAATGGGAAACATTCCTTTAAATAAAATGACATTTAAAATGGCATTTAAAAATGACTTTAAATAAAACCCCAATTTTGAGCAATTTCTTTGTTTAAACGTCAGGGAACTCACTTTTAAAATACTTTCCCCACAGGTATACTCAATAATCCTCTAGATTCTAGGACTTTGTGCAAGAAAAAATAATGGGAAACATTTCTTTCAATAAAATGACATTTAAAATGACATTTAAAAATGACTTTAAATAAAACCCCAATTTTGAGCAATTTCTTTGTTTAAACGTCAGGGAACTCACTTTTAAAATACTTTCCCCACAGGTACACTCAATAATCCTCTAGATTCTAGGACTTTGTGCAATAAAAAATAATGGGAAACATTCCTTTAAATAAAATGACATTAAAATGACATTTAAAAATGACTTTAAATAAAACCCCAATCGTGAGCAATTTCTTTGTTTAAACGTCAGGGAACTCACTTTTAAAATACTTTCCCCACAGATATACTCAATAATCCTCGAGATTCTAGGACTTTGTGCAATGAAAAATAATGGGAAACATTCCTTTAAATAAAATGACATTTAAAATGACATTTAAAAATGACTTTAAATAAAACCCCAATCTTAAGGAATTTCTTTGTTTAAACGTCAGGGAACTCCCTTTTAAAATACTTTCCCTGCAGGTATACTCAATAATCCTCTAGATTCTGGGACTTTGTGCAATAAAAAAATAATGGGAAACATTCCTTTAAATAAAATGACATTTAAAATGACATTTAAAAATGACTTTAAATAAAACCCCAATCTTGAGCAATCCCTTTGTTTAAACGTCAGGGAACTCACTTTTCAAATACTTTCCCCACAGGTATACTCAATAATCCTCTCGATTCTGGGACTTTGTGCAATAAAAAATAATGGGAAACATTCCTTTAAATAAAATGACATTTAAAATGACATTTAAAAATGACTTTAAATAAAACCCCAATTTTGAGCAATCCCTTTGTTTAAACCACAGGGAACTCACTTTTAAAATACTTTCCCTCCAGGTATACTCAATAATCCTCTGGATTCTAGGACTTTGTGCAATAAAAAATAATGGGAAACATTCCTTTAAATAAAATGACATTAAAATGACATTTAAAAATGACTTTAAATAAAACCCCAATCGTGAGCAATTTCTTTGTTTAAACGTCAGGGAACTCACTTTTAAAATACTTTCCCCACAGGTATACTCAATAATCCTCTAGATTCTGGGACTTTGTGCAATAAAAAATAATGGGAAACATTCCTTTCAATAAAATGACATTAAAATGACATTTAAAAATGCCTTTAAATAAAACCCCAATCTTGAGCAATTTCTTTGTTTAAACGTCAGGGAACTCACTTTTAAAATACATTCCCTGCAGGTATACTCAATAATCCTCTAGATTCTGGGACTTTGTGCAATAAAAAATAATGGGAAACATTCCTTTCAATATAAATGACATTTAAAATGACATTTAAAAATGACTTTAAATAAAACCCCAATTTTGAGCAATTTCTTTGTTTAAACGTCAGGGAACTCACTTTGAAAATACTTTCCCCACAGGTATACTCAATAATCCTCGAGATTCTAGGACTTTGTGCAATAAAAAATAATGGGAAACATTCCTTTAAATAAAATGACATTTAAAATGGCATTTAAAAATGACTTTAAATAAAACCCCAATTTTGAGCAATTTCTTTGTTTAAACATCAGGGAACTCACTTTTAAAATACTTTCCCCACAGGTATACTCAATAATCCTCTAGATTCTAGGACTTTGTGCAAGAAAAAATAATGGGAAACATTTCTTTCAATAAAATGACATTTAAAATGACATTTAAAAATGACTTTAAATAAAACCCCAATTTTGAGCAATTTCTTTGTTTAAACGTCAGGGAACTCACTTTTAAAATACTTTCCCCACAGGTACACTCAATAATCCTCTAGATTCTAGGACTTTGTGCAATAAAAAATAATGGGAAACATTCCTTTAAATAAAATGACATTAAAATGACATTTAAAAATGACTTTAAATAAAACCCCAATCGTGAGCAATTTCTTTGTTTAAACGTCAGGGAACTCACTTTTAAAATACTTTCCCCACAGATATACTCAATAATCCTCTAGATTCTAGGACTTTGTGCAATAGAAAATAATGGGAAACATTCCTTTAAATAAAATGACATTAAAATGACATTTAAAAATGCCTTTAAATAAAACCCCAATCTTGAGCAATTTCTTTGTTTAAACGTCAGGGAACTCACTTTTAAAATACTTTCCCTGCAGGTACACTCAATAATCCTCTAGATTCTAGGACTTTGTGCAATAAAAAATAATGGGAAACATTCCTTTCAATAAAATGACATTTAAAATGACATTTAAAAATGACTTTAAATAAAACCCCAATCTTGAGCAATTTCTTTGTTTAAACGTCAGGGAACTCACTTTGAAAATACTTTCCCCACAGGTATACTCAATAATCGTCGAGATTCTAGGACTTTCTGCAATAAAAAAATGATGGGAAACATTCCTTTAAATAAAATGACATTTAAAATTACATTTAAAAATGACTTTAAATAAAACCCCAATCTTGAGCAATTTCTTTGTTTAAATGTCAAGGAACTCACTTTTAAAATACTTTCCCCACAGGTATACTCAATCCTCTAGATTCTAGGACTTTGTGCAATAAAAAATAATGGGAAACATTTCTTTCAATAAAATGATATTTAAAATGACATTTTAAAATGACTTTAAATAAAACCCCAATCGTGAGCAATTTATTTGTTTAAACGTCAGGGAACTCACTTTGAAAATACTTTCCCCACAGGTATACTCAATAATCCTCGAGATTCTAGGACTTTGTGCAATAAAAAAATAATGGGAAACATTCCTTTAAATAAAATGACATTTAAAATGACATTTAAAAATGACTTTAAATAAAACCCCAATCTTGAGCAATCCCTTTGTTTAAACGTCAGGGAACTCACTTTGAAAATACTTTCCCTACAGGTATACTCAATAATCCTCGAGATTCTAGGACTTTGTGCAATGAAAAATAATGGGAAACATTCCTTTAAATAAAATGACATTAAAAATGACATTTAAAAATGACTTTAAATAAAACCCCAATCTTAAGGAATTTCTTTGTTTAAACGTCAGGGAACTCCCTTTTAAAATACTTTCCCTGCAGGTATACTCAATAATCCTCTAGATTCTGGGACTTTGTGCAATAAAAAAATAATGGGAAACATTCCTTTAAATAAAATGACATTTAAAATGACATTTAAAAATGACTTTAAATAAAACCCCAATCTTGAGCAATCCCTTTGTTTAAACGTCAGGGAACTCACTTTTCAAATACTTTCCCCACAGGTATACTCAATAATCCTCTCGATTCTGGGACTTTGTGCAATAAAAAATAATGGGAAACATTCCTTTAAATAAAATGACATTTAAAATGACATTTAAAAATGACTTTAAATAAAACCCCAATTTTGAGCAATCCCTTTGTTTAAACCACAGGGAACTCACTTTTAAAATACTTTCCCTCCAGGTATACTCAATAATCCTCTGGATTCTAGGACTTTGTGCAATAAAAAATAATGGGAAACATTCCTTTAAATAAAATGACATTAAAATGACATTTAAAAATGACTTTAAATAAAACCCCAATCGTGAGCAATTTCTTTGTTTAAACGTCAGGGAACTCACTTTTAAAATACTTTCCCCACAGGTATACTCAATAATCCTCTAGATTCTGGGACTTTGTGCAATAAAAAATAATGGGAAACATTCCTTTCAATAAAATGACATTTAAAATGACATTTTAAAATGACTTTAAATAAAACCCCAATTTTGAGCAATTTCTTTGTTTAAACGTCAGGGAACTCACTTTTAAAATACTTTCCCTACAGATATACTCAATAATCCTCTAGATTATAGGACTTTGTGCAATAGAAAATAATGGGAAACATTCCTTTAAATAAAATGACATTAAAATGACATTTAAAAATGCCTTTAAATAAAACCCCAATCTTGAGCAATTTCTTTGTTTAAACGTCAGGGAACTCACTTTTAAAATACATTCCCTGCAGGTATACTCAATAATCCTCTAGATTCTGGGACTTTGTGCAATAAAAAATAATGGGAAACATTCCTTTCAATATAAATGACATTTAAAATGACATTTAAAAATGACTTTAAATAAAACCCCAATTTTGAGCAATTTCTTTGTTTAAACGTCAGGGAACTCACTTTGAAAATACTTTCCCCACAGGTATACTCAATAATCCTCGAGATTCTAGGACTTTGTGCAATAAAAAATAATGGGAAACATTCCTTTAAATAAAATGACATTTAAAATGGCATTTAAAAATGACTTTAAATAAAACCCCAATTTTGAGCAATTTCTTTGTTTAAACGTCAGGGAACTCACTTTTAAAATACTTTCCCCACAGGTATACTCAATAATCCTCTAGATTCTCGGACTTTGTGCAAGAAAAAATAATGGGAAACATTTCTTTCAATAAAATGACATTTAAAATGACATTTAAAAATGACTTTAAATAAAACCCCAATTTCGAGCAATCCCTTTATTTAAACCTCAGGGAACTCACTTTGAAAATACTTTCCCCACAGGTATACTCAATAATCCTCGAGATTCTAGGACTTTGTGCAATAAAAAATAATGGGAAACATTCCTTTAAATAAAATGACATTTAAAATGGCATTTAAAAATGACTTTAAATAAAACCCCAATTTTGAGCAATTTCTTTGTTTAAACGTCAGGGAACTCACTTTTAAAATACTTTCCCCACAGGTATACTCAATAATCCTCTAGATTCTAGGACTTTGTGCAAGAAAAAATAATGGGAAACATTTCTTTCAATAAAATGACATTTAAAATGACATTTAAAAATGACTTTAAATAAAACCCCAATTTTGAGCAATTTCTTTGTTTAAACGTCAGGGAACTCACTTTTAAAATACTTTCCCCACAGGTACACTCAATAATCCTCTAGATTCTAGGACTTTGTGCAATAAAAAATAATGGGAAACATTCCTTTAAATAAAATGACATTAAAATGACATTTAAAAATGACTTTAAATAAAACCCCAATCGTGAGCAATTTCTTTGTTTAAACGTCAGGGAACTCACTTTTAAAATACTTTCCCCACAGATATACTCAATAATCCTCGAGATTCTAGGACTTTGTGCAATGAAAAATAATGGGAAACATTCCTTTAAATAAAATGACATTTAAAATGACATTTAAAAATGACTTTAAATAAAACCCCAATCTTAAGGAATTTCTTTGTTTAAACGTCAGGGAACTCCCTTTTAAAATACTTTCCCTGCAGGTATACTCAATAATCCTCTAGATTCTGGGACTTTGTGCAATAAAAAAATAATGGGAAACATTCCTTTAAATAAAATGACATTTAAAATGACATTTAAAAATGACTTTAAATAAAACCCCAATCTTGAGCAATCCCTTTGTTTAAACGTCAGGGAACTCACTTTTCAAATACTTTCCCCACAGGTATACTCAATAATCCTCTCGATTCTGGGACTTTGTGCAATAAAAAATAATGGGAAACATTCCTTTAAATAAAATGACATTTAAAATGACATTTAAAAATGACTTTAAATAAAACCCCAATTTTGAGCAATCCCTTTGTTTAAACCACAGGGAACTCACTTTTAAAATACTTTCCCTCCAGGTATACTCAATAATCCTCTGGATTCTAGGACTTTGTGCAATAAAAAATAATGGGAAACATTCCTTTAAATAAAATGACATTAAAATGACATTTAAAAATGACTTTAAATAAAACCCCAATCGTGAGCAATTTCTTTGTTTAAACGTCAGGGAACTCACTTTTAAAATACTTTCCCCACAGGTATACTCAATAATCCTCTAGATTCTGGGACTTTGTGCAATAAAAAATAATGGGAAACATTCCTTTCAATAAAATGACATTAAAATGACATTTAAAAATGCCTTTAAATAAAACCCCAATCTTGAGCAATTTCTTTGTTTAAACGTCAGGGAACTCACTTTTAAAATACATTCCCTGCAGGTATACTCAATAATCCTCTAGATTCTGGGACTTTGTGCAATAAAAAATAATGGGAAACATTCCTTTCAATATAAATGACATTTAAAATGACATTTAAAAATGACTTTAAATAAAACCCCAATTTTGAGCAATTTCTTTGTTTAAACGTCAGGGAACTCACTTTGAAAATACTTTCCCCACAGGTATACTCAATAATCCTCGAGATTCTAGGACTTTGTGCAATAAAAAATAATGGGAAACATTCCTTTAAATAAAATGACATTTAAAATGACATTTAAAAATGACTTTAAATAAAACCCCAATTTTGAGCAATTTCTTTGTTTAAACGTCAGGGAACTCACTTTTAAAATACTTTCCCCACAGGTACACTCAATAATCCTCTAGATTCTAGGACTTTGTGCAATAAAAAATAATGGGAAACATTCCTTTAAATAAAATGACATTAAAATGACATTTAAAAATGACTTTAAATAAAACCCCAATCGTGAGCAATTTCTTTGTTTAAACGTCAGGGAACTCACTTTTAAAATACTTTCCCCACAGATATACTCAATAATCCTCGAGATTCTAGGACTTTGTGCAATGAAAAATAATGGGAAACATTCCTTTAAATAAAATGACATTTAAAATGACATTTAAAAATGACTTTAAATAAAACCCCAATCTTAAGGAATTTCTTTGTTTAAACGTCAGGGAACTCCCTTTTAAAATACTTTCCCTGCAGGTATACTCAATAATCCTCTAGATTCTGGGACTTTGTGCAATAAAAAAATAATGGGAAACATTCCTTTAAATAAAATGACATTTAAAATGACATTTAAAAATGACTTTAAATAAAACCCCAATCTTGAGCAATCCCTTTGTTTAAACGTCAGGGAACTCACTTTTCAAATACTTTCCCCACAGGTATACTCAATAATCCTCTCGATTCTGGGACTTTGTGCAATAAAAAATAATGGGAAACATTCCTTTAAATAAAATGACATTTAAAATGACATTTAAAAATGACTTTAAATAAAACCCCAATTTTGAGCAATCCCTTTGTTTAAACCACAGGGAACTCACTTTTAAAATACTTTCCCTCCAGGTATACTCAATAATCCTCTGGATTCTAGGACTTTGTGCAATAAAAAATAATGGGAAACATTCCTTTAAATAAAATGACATTAAAATGACATTTAAAAATGACTTTAAATAAAACCCCAATCGTGAGCAATTTCTTTGTTTAAACGTCAGGGAACTCACTTTTAAAATACTTTCCCCACAGGTATACTCAATAATCCTCTAGATTCTGGGACTTTGTGCAATAAAAAATAATGGGAAACATTCCTTTCAATAAAATGACATTAAAATGACATTTAAAAATGCCTTTAAATAAAACCCCAATCTTGAGCAATTTCTTTGTTTAAACGTCAGGGAACTCACTTTTAAAATACATTCCCTGCAGGTATACTCAATAATCCTCTAGATTCTGGGACTTTGTGCAATAAAAAATAATGGGAAACATTCCTTTCAATATAAATGACATTTAAAATGACATTTAAAAATGACTTTAAATAAAACCCCAATTTTGAGCAATTTCTTTGTTTAAACGTCAGGGAACTCACTTTGAAAATACTTTCCCCACAGGTATACTCAATAATCCTCGAGATTCTAGGACTTTGTGCAATAAAAAATAATGGGAAACATTCCTTTAAATAAAATGACATTTAAAATGGCATTTAAAAATGACTTTAAATAAAACCCCAATTTTGAGCAATTTCTTTGTTTAAACATCAGGGAACTCACTTTTAAAATACTTTCCCCACAGGTATACTCAATAATCCTCTAGATTCTAGGACTTTGTGCAAGAAAAAATAATGGGAAACATTTCTTTCAATAAAATGACATTTAAAATGACATTTAAAAATGACTTTAAATAAAACCCCAATTTTGAGCAATTTCTTTGTTTAAACGTCAGGGAACTCACTTTTAAAATACTTTCCCCACAGGTACACTCAATAATCCTCTAGATTCTAGGACTTTGTGCAATAAAAAATAATGGGAAACATTCCTTTAAATAAAATGACATTAAAATGACATTTAAAAATGACTTTAAATAAAACCCCAATCGTGAGCAATTTCTTTGTTTAAACGTCAGGGAACTCACTTTTAAAATACTTTCCCCACAGATATACTCAATAATCCTCTAGATTCTAGGACTTTGTGCAATAGAAAATAATGGGAAACATTCCTTTAAATAAAATGACATTAAAATGACATTTAAAAATGCCTTTAAATAAAACCCCAATCTTGAGCAATTTCTTTGTTTAAACGTCAGGGAACTCACTTTTAAAATACTTTCCCTGCAGGTACACTCAATAATCCTCTAGATTCTAGGACTTTGTGCAATAAAAAATAATGGGAAACATTCCTTTCAATAAAATGACATTTAAAATGACATTTAAAAATGACTTTAAATAAAACCCCAATCTTGAGCAATTTCTTTGTTTAAACGTCAGGGAACTCACTTTGAAAATACTTTCCCCACAGGTATACTCAATAATCGTCGAGATTCTAGGACTTTCTGCAATAAAAAAATGATGGGAAACATTCCTTTAAATAAAATGACATTTAAAATTACATTTAAAAATGACTTTAAATAAAACCCCAATCTTGAGCAATTTCTTTGTTTAAATGTCAAGGAACTCACTTTTAAAATACTTTCCCCACAGGTATACTCAATCCTCTAGATTCTAGGACTTTGTGCAATAAAAAATAATGGGAAACATTTCTTTCAATAAAATGATATTTAAAATGACATTTTAAAATGACTTTAAATAAAACCCCAATCGTGAGCAATTTATTTGTTTAAACGTCAGGGAACTCACTTTGAAAATACTTTCCCCACAGGTATACTCAATAATCCTCGAGATTCTAGGACTTTGTGCAATAAAAAAATAATGGGAAACATTCCTTTAAATAAAATGACATTTAAAATGACATTTAAAAATGACTTTAAATAAAACCCCAATCTTGAGCAATCCCTTTGTTTAAACGTCAGGGAACTCACTTTGAAAATACTTTCCCGACAGGTATACTCAATAATCCTCGAGATTCTAGGACTTTGTGCAATGAAAAATAATGGGAAACATTCCTTTAAATAAAATGACATTAAAAATGACATTTAAAAATGACTTTAAATAAAACCCCAATCTTAAGGAATTTCTTTGTTTAAACGTCAGGGAACTCCCTTTTAAAATACTTTCCCTGCAGGTATACTCAATAATCCTCTAGATTCTGGGACTTTGTGCAATAAAAAAATAATGGGAAACATTCCTTTAAATAAAATGACATTTAAAATGACATTTAAAAATGACTTTAAATAAAACCCCAATCTTGAGCAATCCCTTTGTTTAAACGTCAGGGAACTCACTTTTCAAATACTTTCCCCACAGGTATACTCAATAATCCTCTCGATTCTGGGACTTTGTGCAATAAAAAATAATGGGAAACATTCCTTTAAATAAAATGACATTTAAAATGACATTTAAAAATGACTTTAAATAAAACCCCAATTTTGAGCAATCCCTTTGTTTAAACCACAGGGAACTCACTTTTAAAATACTTTCCCTCCAGGTATACTCAATAATCCTCTGGATTCTAGGACTTTGTGCAATAAAAAATAATGGGAAACATTCCTTTAAATAAAATGACATTAAAATGACATTTAAAAATGACTTTAAATAAAACCCCAATCGTGAGCAATTTCTTTGTTTAAACGTCAGGGAACTCACTTTTAAAATACTTTCCCCACAGGTATACTCAATAATCCTCTAGATTCTGGGACTTTGTGCAATAAAAAATAATGGGAAACATTCCTTTCAATAAAATGACATTTAAAATGACATTTTAAAATGACTTTAAATAAAACCCCAATTTTGAGCAATTTCTTTGTTTAAACGTCAGGGAACTCACTTTTAAAATACTTTCCCTACAGATATACTCAATAATCCTCTAGATTATAGGACTTTGTGCAATAGAAAATAATGGGAAACATTCCTTTAAATAAAATGACATTAAAATGACATTTAAAAATGCCTTTAAATAAAACCCCAATCTTGAGCAATTTCTTTGTTTAAACGTCAGGGAACTCACTTTTAAAATACATTCCCTGCAGGTATACTCAATAATCCTCTAGATTCTGGGACTTTGTGCAATAAAAAATAATGGGAAACATTCCTTTCAATATAAATGACATTTAAAATGACATTTAAAAATGACTTTAAATAAAACCCCAATTTTGAGCAATTTCTTTGTTTAAACGTCAGGGAACTCACTTTGAAAATACTTTCCCCACAGGTATACTCAATAATCCTCGAGATTCTAGGACTTTGTGCAATAAAAAATAATGGGAAACATTCCTTTAAATAAAATGACATTTAAAATGGCATTTAAAAATGACTTTAAATAAAACCCCAATTTTGAGCAATTTCTTTGTTTAAACGTCAGGGAACTCACTTTTAAAATACTTTCCCCACAGGTATACTCAATAATCCTCTAGATTCTCGGACTTTGTGCAAGAAAAAATAATGGGAAACATTTCTTTCAATAAAATGACATTTAAAATGACATTTAAAAATGACTTTAAATAAAACCCCAATTTCGAGCAATCCCTTTATTTAAACCTCAGGGAACTCACTTTGAAAATACTTTCCCCACAGGTATACTCAATAATCCTCGAGATTCTAGGACTTTGTGCAATAAAAAATAATGGGAAACATTCCTTTAAATAAAATGACATTTAAAATGGCATTTAAAAATGACTTTAAATAAAACCCCAATTTTGAGCAATTTCTTTGTTTAAACGTCAGGGAACTCACTTTTAAAATACTTTCCCCACAGGTATACTCAATAATCCTCTAGATTCTAGGACTTTGTGCAAGAAAAAATAATGGGAAACATTTCTTTCAATAAAATGACATTTAAAATGACATTTAAAAATGACTTTAAATAAAACCCCAATTTTGAGCAATTTCTTTGTTTAAACGTCAGGGAACTCACTTTTAAAATACTTTCCCCACAGGTACACTCAATAATCCTCTAGATTCTAGGACTTTGTGCAATAAAAAATAATGGGAAACATTCCTTTAAATAAAATGACATTAAAATGACATTTAAAAATGACTTTAAATAAAACCCCAATCGTGAGCAATTTCTTTGTTTAAACGTCAGGGAACTCACTTTTAAAATACTTTCCCCACAGATATACTCAATAATCCTCGAGATTCTAGGACTTTGTGCAATGAAAAATAATGGGAAACATTCCTTTAAATAAAATGACATTTAAAATGACATTTAAAAATGACTTTAAATAAAACCCCAATCTTAAGGAATTTCTTTGTTTAAACGTCAGGGAACTCCCTTTTAAAATACTTTCCCTGCAGGTATACTCAATAATCCTCTAGATTCTGGGACTTTGTGCAATAAAAAAATAATGGGAAACATTCCTTTAAATAAAATGACATTTAAAATGACATTTAAAAATGACTTTAAATAAAACCCCAATCTTGAGCAATCCCTTTGTTTAAACGTCAGGGAACTCACTTTTCAAATACTTTCCCCACAGGTATACTCAATAATCCTCTCGATTCTGGGACTTTGTGCAATAAAAAATAATGGGAAACATTCCTTTAAATAAAATGACATTTAAAATGACATTTAAAAATGACTTTAAATAAAACCCCAATTTTGAGCAATCCCTTTGTTTAAACCACAGGGAACTCACTTTTAAAATACTTTCCCTCCAGGTATACTCAATAATCCTCTGGATTCTAGGACTTTGTGCAATAAAAAATAATGGGAAACATTCCTTTAAATAAAATGACATTAAAATGACATTTAAAAATGACTTTAAATAAAACCCCAATCGTGAGCAATTTCTTTGTTTAAACGTCAGGGAACTCACTTTTAAAATACTTTCCCCACAGGTATACTCAATAATCCTCTAGATTCTGGGACTTTGTGCAATAAAAAATAATGGGAAACATTCCTTTCAATAAAATGACATTAAAATGACATTTAAAAATGCCTTTAAATAAAACCCCAATCTTGAGCAATTTCTTTGTTTAAACGTCAGGGAACTCACTTTTAAAATACATTCCCTGCAGGTATACTCAATAATCCTCTAGATTCTGGGACTTTGTGCAATAAAAAATAATGGGAAACATTCCTTTCAATATAAATGACATTTAAAATGACATTTAAAAATGACTTTAAATAAAACCCCAATTTTGAGCAATTTCTTTGTTTAAACGTCAGGGAACTCACTTTGAAAATACTTTCCCCACAGGTATACTCAATAATCCTCGAGATTCTAGGACTTTGTGCAATAAAAAATAATGGGAAACATTCCTTTAAATAAAATGACATTTAAAATGGCATTTAAAAATGACTTTAAATAAAACCCCAATTTTGAGCAATTTCTTTGTTTAAACATCAGGGAACTCACTTTTAAAATACTTTCCCCACAGGTATACTCAATAATCCTCTAGATTCTAGGACTTTGTGCAAGAAAAAATAATGGGAAACATTTCTTTCAATAAAATGACATTTTAAATGACATTTAAAAATGACTTTAAATAAAACCCCAATTTTGAGCAATCCCTTTGTTTAAACCTCAGGGAACTCACTTTGAAAATACTTTCCCCACAGGTATACTCAATAATCCTCGAGATTCTAGGACTTTGTGCAATAAAAAATAATGGGAAACATTCCTTTAAATAAAATGACATTAAAATGACATTTAAAAATGACTTTAAATAAAACCCCAATCGTGAGCAATTTCTTTGTTTAAACGTCAGGGAACTCACTTTTAAAATACTTTCCCCACAGATATACTCAATAATCCTCTAGATTCTAGGACTTTGTGCAATAGAAAATAATGGGAAACATTCCTTTCAATAAAATGACATTAAAATGACATTTAAAAATGACTTTAAATAAAACCCCAATCTTGAGCAATTTCTTTGTTTAAACGTCAGGGAACTCACTTTGAAAATACTTTCCCCACAGGTATACTCAATAATCGTCGAGATTCTAGGACTTTGTGCAATAAAAAAATGATGGGAAACATTCCTTTAAATAAAATGACATTTAAAATTACATTTAAAAATGACTTTAAATAAAACCCCAATCTTGAGCAATTTCTTTGTTTAAATGTCAAGGAACTCACTTTTAAAATACTTTCCCCACAGGTATACTCAATCCTCTAGATTCTAGGACTTTGTGCAATAAAAAATAATGGGAAACATTTCTTTCAATAAAATGACATTTAAAATGACATTTAAAAATGACTTTAAATAAAACCCCAATCTTGAGCAATCCCTTTGTTTAAACGTCAGGGAACTCACTTTTAAAATACTTTCCCCACAGGTATACTCAATAATCCTCGAGATTCTAGGACTTTGTGCAATGAAAAATAATGGGAAACATTCCTTTAAATAAAATGACATTTAAAATGACATTAAAAAATGACTTTAAATAAAACCCCAATCTTAAGGAATTTCTTTGTTTAAACGTCAGGGAACTCCCTTTTAAAATACTTTCCCTGCAGGTATACTCAATAATCCTCTAGATTCTGGGACTTTGTGCAATAAAAAAATAATGGGAAACATTCCTTTAAATAAAATGACATTTAAAATGACATTTAAAAATGACTTTAAATAAAACCCCAATCTTGAGCAATCCCTTTGTTTAAACGTCAGGGAACTCACTTTTCAAATACTTTCCCCACAGGTATACTCAATAATCCTCTCGATTCTGGGACTTTGTGCAATAAAAAATAATGGGAAACATTCCTTTAAATAAAATGACATTTAAAATGACATTTAAAAATGACTTTAAATAAAACCCCAATTTTGAGCAATCCCTTTGTTTAAACCACAGGGAACTCACTTTTAAAATACTTTCCCTCCAGGTATACTCAATAATCCTCTGGATTCTAGGACTTTGTGCAATAAAAAATAATGGGAAACATTCCTTTAAATAAAATGACATTAAAATGACATTTAAAAATGACTTTAAATAAAACCCCAATCGTGAGCAATTTCTTTGTTTAAACGTCAGGGAACTCACTTTTAAAATACTTTCCCCACAGGTATACTCAATAATCCTCTAGATTCTGGGACTTTGTGCAATAAAAAATAATGGGAAACATTCCTTTCAATAAAATGACATTAAAATGACATTTAAAAATGCCTTTAAATAAAACCCCAATCTTGAGCAATTTCTTTGTTTAAACGTCAGGGAACTCACTTTTAAAATACATTCCCTGCAGGTATACTCAATAATCCTCTAGATTCTGGGACTTTGTGCAATAAAAAATAATGGGAAACATTCCTTTCAATATAAATGACATTTAAAATGACATTTAAAAATGACTTTAAATAAAACCCCAATTTTGAGCAATTTCTTTGTTTAAACGTCAGGGAACTCACTTTGAAAATACTTTCCCCACAGGTATACTCAATAATCCTCGAGATTCTAGGACTTTGTGCAATAAAAAATAATGGGAAACATTCCTTTAAATAAAATGACATTTAAAATGGCATTTAAAAATGACTTTAAATAAAACCCCAATTTTGAGCAATTTCTTTGTTTAAACATCAGGGAACTCACTTTTAAAATACTTTCCCCACAGGTATACTCAATAATCCTCTAGATTCTAGGACTTTGTGCAAGAAAAAATAATGGGAAACATTTCTTTCAATAAAATGACATTTAAAATGACATTTAAAAATGACTTTAAATAAAACCCCAATTTTGAGCAATCCCTTTGTTTAAACCTCAGGGAACTCACTTTGAAAATACTTTCCCCACAGGTATACTCAATAATCCTCGAGATTCTAGGACTTTGTGCAATAAAAAATAATGGGAAACATTCCTTTAAATAAAATGACATTTAAAATGGCATTTAAAAATGACTTTAAATAAAACCCCAATTTTGAGCAATTTCTTTGTTTAAACGTCAGGGAACTCACTTTTAAAATACTTTCCCCACAGGTACACTCAATAATCCTCTAGATTCTAGGACTTTGTGCAATAAAAAATAATGGGAAACATTCCTTTAAATAAAATGACATTAAAATGACATTTAAAAATGACTTTAAATAAAACCCCAATCGTGAGCAATTTCTTTGTTTAAACGTCAGGGAACTCACTTTTAAAATACTTTCCCCACAGATATACTCAATAATCCTCTAGATTCTAGGACTTTGTGCAATAGAAAATAATGGAAAACATTCCTTTAAATAAAATGACATTAAAATGACATTTAAAAATGCCTTTAAATAAAACCCCAATCTTGAGCAATTTCTTTGTTTAAACGTCAGGGAACTCACTTTTAAAATACTTTCCCTGCAGGTACACTCAATAATCCTCTAGATTCTAGGACTTTGTGCAATAAAAAATAATGGGAAACATTCCTTTCAATAAAATGACATTTAAAATGACATTTAAAAATGACTTTAAATAAAACCCCAATCTTGAGCAATTTCTTTGTTTAAACGTCAGGGAACTCACTTTGAAAATACTTTCCCCACAGGTATACTCAATAATCGTCGAGATTCTAGGACTTTCTGCAATAAAAAAATGATGGGAAACATTCCTTTAAATAAAATGACATTTAAAATTACATTTAAAAATGACTTTAAATAAAACCCCAATCTTGAGCAATTTCTTTGTTTAAATGTCAAGGAACTCACTTTTAAAATACTTTCCCCACAGGTATACTCAATCCTCTAGATTCTAGGACTTTGTGCAATAAAAAATAATGGGAAACATTTCTTTCAATAAAATGACATTTAAAATGACATTTTAAAATGACTTTAAATAAAACCCCAATCGTGAGCAATTTCTTTGTTTAAATGTCAGGGAACTCACTTTTAAAATACTTTCCCTGCAGGTACACTCAATAATCCTCTAGATTCTGGGACTTTGTGCAATAAAAAATAATGGGAAACATTCCTTTAAATAAAATGACATTTAAAATGACATTTAAAAATGACTTTAAATAAAACCCCAATTTTGAGCAATTTATTTGTTTAAACGTCAGGGAACTCACTTTGAAAATACTTTCCCCACAGGTATACTCAATAATCCTCGAGATTCTAGGACTTTGTGCAATAAAAAAATAATGGGAAACATTCCTTTAAATAAAATGACATTTAAAATGACATTTAAAAATGACTTTAAATAAAACCCCAATCTTGAGCAATCCCTTTGTTTAAACGTCAGGGAACTCACTTTGAAAATACTTTCCCTACAGGTATACTCAATAATCCTCGAGATTCTAGGACTTTGTGCAATGAAAAATAATGGGAAACATTCCTTTAAATAAAATGACATTTAAAATGACATTTAAAAATGACTTTAAATAAAACCCCAATCTTAAGGAATTTCTTTGTTTAAACGTCAGGGAACTCCCTTTTAAAATACTTTCCCTGCAGGTATACTCAATAATCCTCTAGATCCTGGGACTTTGTGCAATAAAAAAATAATGGGAAACATTCCTTTAAATAAAATGACATTTAAAATGACATTTAAAAATGACTTTAAATAAAACCCCAATCTTGAGCAATCCCTTTGTTTAAACGTCAGGGAACTCACTTTTCAAATACTTTCCCCACAGGCATACTCAATAATCCTCTCGATTCTGGGACTTTGTGCAATAAAAAATAATGGGAAACATTCCTTTAAATAAAATGACATTTAAAATGACATTTAAAAATGACTTTAAATAAAACCCCAATTTTGAGCAATCCCTTTGTTTAAACCACAGGGAACTCACTTTTAAAATACTTTCCCTCCAGGTATACTCAATAATCCTCTGGATTCTAGGACTTTGTGCAATAAAAAATAATGGGAAACATTCCTTTAAATAAAATGACATTAAAATGACATTTAAAAATGACTTTAAATAAAACCCCAATCGTGAGCAATTTCTTTGTTTAAACGTCAGGGAACTCACTTTTAAAATACTTTCCCCACAGGTATACTCAATAATCCTCTAGATTCTGGGACTTTGTGCAATAAAAAATAATGGGAAACATTCCTTTCAATAAAATGACATTAAAATGACATTTAAAAATGCCTTTAAATAAAACCCCAATCTTGAGCAATTTCTTTGTTTAAACGTCAGGGAACTCACTTTTAAAATACATTCCCTGCAGGTATACTCAATAATCCTCTAGATTCTGGGACTTTGTGCAATAAAAAATAATGGGAAACATTCCTTTCAATATAAATGACATTTAAAATGACATTTAAAAATGACTTTAAATAAAACCCCAATTTTGAGCAATTTCTTTGTTTAAACGTCAGGGAACTCACTTTGAAAATACTTTCCCCACAGGTATACTCAATAATCCTCGAGATTCTAGGACTTTGTGCAATAAAAAATAATGGGAAACATTCCTTTAAATAAAATGACATTTAAAATGGCATTTAAAAATGACTTTAAATAAAACCCCAATTTTGAGCAATTTCTTTGTTTAAACATCAGGGAACTCACTTTTAAAATACTTTCCCCACAGGTATACTCAATAATCCTCTAGATTCTAGGACTTTGTGCAAGAAAAAATAATGGGAAACATTTCTTTCAATAAAATGACATTTAAAATGACATTTAAAAATGACTTTAAATAAAACCCCAATTTTGAGCAATCCCTTTGTTTAAACCTCAGGGAACTCACTTTGAAAATACTTTCCCCACAGGTATACTCAATAATCCTCGAGATTCTAGGACTTTGTGCAATAAAAAATAATGGGAAACATTCCTTTAAATAAAATGACATTTAAAATGGCATTTAAAAATGACTTTAAATAAAACCCCAATTTTGAGCAATCTTTGTTTAAACGTCAGGGAACTCACTTTTAAAATACTTTCCCCACAGGTATACTCAATAATCCTCTAGATTCTAGGACTTTGTGCAAGAAAAAATAATGGGAAACATTTCTTTCAATAAAATGACATTTAAAATGACATTTAAAAATGACTTTAAATAAAACCCCAATTTTGAGCAATCCCTTTGTTTAAACCACAGGGAACTCACTTTTAAAATACTTTCCCTCCAGGTATACTCAATAATCCTCTGGATTCTAGGACTTTGTGCAATAAAAAATAATGGGAAACATTCCTTTAAATAAAATGACATTAAAATGACATTTAAAAATGACTTTAAATAAAACCCCAATCGTGAGCAATTTCTTTGTTTAAACGTCAGGGAACTCACTTTTAAAATACTTTCCCCACAGGTATACTCAATAATCCTCTAGATTCTGGGACTTTGTGCAATAAAAAATAATGGGAAACATTCCTTTCAATAAAATGACATTTAAAATGACATTTTAAAATGACTTTAAATAAAACCCCAATTTTGAGCAATTTCTTTGTTTAAACATCAGGGAACTCACTTTTAAAATACTTTCCCTACAGATATACTCAATAATCCTCTAGATTATAGGACTTTGTGCAATAGAAAATAATGGGAAACATTCCTTTAAATAAAATGACATTAAAATGACATTTAAAAATGCCTTTAAATAAAACCCCAATCTTGAGCAATTTCTTTGTTTAAACGTCAGGGAACTCACTTTTAAAATACATTCCCTGCAGGTATACTCAATAATCCTCTAGATTCTGGGACTTTGTGCAATAAAAAATAATGGGAAACATTCCTTTCAATATAAATGACATTTAAAATGACATTTAAAAATGACTTTAAATAAAACCCCAATTTTGAGCAATTTCTTTGTTTAAACGTCAGGGAACTCACTTTTAAAATACTTTCCCCACAGGTATACTCAATAATCCTCTAGATTCTCGGACTTTGTGCAAGAAAAAATAATGGGAAACATTTCTTTCAATAAAATGACATTTAAAATGACATTTAAAAATGACTTTAAATAAAACCCCAATTTCGAGCAATCCCTTTATTTAAACCTCAGGGAACTCACTTTGAAAATACTTTCCCCACAGGTATACTCAATAATCCTCGAGATTCTAGGACTTTGTGCAATAAAAAATAATGGGAAACATTCCTTTAAATAAAATGACATTTAAAATGGCATTTAAAAATGACTTTAAATAAAACCCCAATTTTGAGCAATTTCTTTGTTTAAACGTCAGGGAACTCACTTTTAAAATACTTTCCCCACAGGTATACTCAATAATCCTCTAGATTCTAGGACTTTGTGCAAGAAAAAATAATGGGAAACATTTCTTTCAATAAAATGACATTTAAAATGACATTTAAAAATGACTTTAAATAAAACCCCAATTTTGAGCAATTTCTTTGTTTAAACGTCAGGGAACTCACTTTTAAAATACTTTCCCCACAGGTACACTCAATAATCCTCTAGATTCTAGGACTTTGTGCAATAAAAAATAATGGGAAACATTCCTTTAAATAAAATGACATTAAAATGACATTTAAAAATGACTTTAAATAAAACCCCAATCGTGAGCAATTTCTTTGTTTAAACGTCAGGGAACTCACTTTTAAAATACTTTCCCCACAGATATACTCAATAATCCTCTAGATTCTAGGACTTTGTGCAATAGAAAATAATGGGAAACATTCCTTTCAATAAAATGACATTAAAATGACATTTAAAAATGACTTTAAATAAAACCCCAATCTTGAGCAATTTCTTTGTTTAAACGTCAGGGAACTCACTTTGAAAATACTTTCCCCACAGGTATACTCAATAATCGTCGAGATTCTAGGACTTTGTGCAATAAAAAAATGATGGGAAACATTCCTTTAAATAAAATGACATTTAAAATTACATTTAAAAATGACTTTAAATAAAACCCCAATCTTGAGCAATTTCTTTGTTTAAATGTCAAGGAACTCACTTTTAAAATACTTTCCCCACAGGTATACTCAATCCTCTAGATTCTAGGACTTTGTGCAATAAAAAATAATGGGAAACATTTCTTTCAATAAAATGACATTTAAAATGACATTTAAAAATGACTTTAAATAAAACCCCAATCGTGAGCAATTTCTTTGTTTAAATGTCAGGGAACTCACTTTTAAAATACTTTCCCCACAGGTATACTCAATAATCCTCTAGATTCTGGGACTTTGTGCAATATAAAATAATGGGAAACATTCCTTTAAATAAAATGACATTAAAATGACATTTAAAAATGCCTTTAAATAAAACCCCAATCTTGAACAATTTCTTTGTTTAAACGTCAGGGAACTCACTTTTAAAATACTTTCCCTGCAGGTACACTCAATAATCCTCTATATTCTGGGACTTTGTGCAATAAAAAATAATGGGAAACATTCCTTTAAATAAAATGACATTTAAAATGACATTTTAAAATGACTTTAAATAAAACCCCAATTTTGAGCAATTTATTTGTTTAAACGTCAGGGAACTCACTTTGAAAATACTTTCCCCACAGGTATACTCAATAATCCTCGAGATTCTAGGACTTTGTGCAATAAAAAAATAATGGGAAACATTCCTTTAAATAAAATGACATTTAAAATGACATTTAAAAATGACTTTAAATAAAACCCCAATCTTGAGCAATCCCTTTGTTTAAACGTCAGGGAACTCACTTTGAAAATACTTTCCCTACAGGTATACTCAATAATCCTCGAGATTCTAGGACTTTGTGCAATGAAAAATAATGGGAAACATTCCTTTAAATAAAATGACATTTAAAATGACATTTAAAAATGACTTTAAATAAAACCCCAATCTTAAGGAATTTCTTTGTTTAAACGTCAGGGAACTCCCTTTTAAAATACTTTCCCTGCAGGTATACTCAATAATCCTCTAGATTCTGGGACTTTGTGCAATAAAAAAATAATGGGAAACATTCCTTTAAATAAAATGACATTTAAAATGACATTTAAAAATGACTTTAAATAAAACCCCAATCTTGAGCAATCCCTTTGTTTAAACGTCAGGGAACTCACTTTTCAAATACTTTCCCCACAGGTATACTCAATAATCCTCTCGATTCTGGGACTTTGTGCAATAAAAAATAATGGGAAACATTCCTTTAAATAAAATGACATTTAAAATGACATTTAAAAATGACTTTAAATAAAACCCCAATTTTGAGCAATCCCTTTGTTTAAACCACAGGGAACTCACTTTTAAAATACTTTCCCTCCAGGTATACTCAATAATCCTCTGGATTCTAGGACTTTGTGCAATAAAAAATAATGGGAAACATTCCTTTAAATAAAATGACATTAAAATGACATTTAAAAATGACTTTAAATAAAACCCCAATCGTGAGCAATTTCTTTGTTTAAACGTCAGGGAACTCACTTTTAAAATACTTTCCCCACAGGTATACTCAATAATCCTCTAGATTCTGGGACTTTGTGCAATAAAAAATAATGGGAAACATTCCTTTCAATAAAATGACATTAAAATGACATTTTAAAATGCCTTTAAATAAAACCCCAATCTTGAGCAATTTCTTTGTTTAAACGTCAGGGAACTCACTTTTAAAATACATTCCCTGCAGGTATACTCAATAATCCTCTAGATTCTGGGACTTTGTGCAATAAAAAATAATGGGAAACATTCCTTTCAATATAAATGACATTTAAAATGACATTTAAAAATGACTTTAAATAAAACCCCAATTTTGAGCAATTTCTTTGTTTAAACGTCAGGGAACTCACTTTGAAAATACTTTCCCCACAGGTATACTCAATAATCCTCGAGATTCTAGGACTTTGTGCAATAAAAAATAATGGGAAACATTCCTTTAAATAAAATGACATTTAAAATGGCATTTAAAAATGACTTTAAATAAAACCCCAATTTTGAGCAATTTCTTTGTTTAAACATCAGGGAACTCACTTTTAAAATACTTTCCCCACAGGTATACTCAATAATCCTCTAGATTCTAGGACTTTGTGCAAGAAAAAATAATGGGAAACATTTCTTTCAATAAAATGACATTTAAAATGACATTTAAAAATGACTTTAAATAAAACCCCAATTTTGAGCAATCCCTTTGTTTAAACCTCAGGGAACTCACTTTGAAAATACTTTCCCCACAGGTATACTCAATAATCCTCGAGATTCTAGGACTTTGTGCAATAAAAAATAATGGGAAACATTCCTTTAAATAAAATGACATTTAAAATGGCATTTAAAAATGACTTTAAATAAAACCCCAATTTTGAGCAATTTCTTTGTTTAAACGTCAGGGAACTCACTTTTAAAATACTTTCCCCACAGGTACACTCAATAATCCTCTAGATTCTAGGACTTTGTGCAATAAAAAATAATGGGAAACATTCCTTTAAATAAAATGACATTAAAATGACATTTAAAAATGACTTTAAATAAAACCCCAATCGTGAGCAATTTCTTTGTTTAAGCGTCAGGGAACTCACTTTTAAAATACTTTCCCCACAGATATACTCAATAATCCTCTAGATTCTAGGACTTTGTGCAATAGAAAATAATGGGAAACATTCCTTTAAATAAAATGACATTAAAATGACATTTAAAAATGCCTTTAAATAAAACCCCAATCTTGAGCAATTTCTTTGTTTAAACGTCAGGGAACTCACTTTTAAAATACTTTCCCCACAGATATACTCAATAATCCTCTAGATTCTAGGACTTTGTGCAATAGAAAATAATGGGAAACATTCCTTTCAATAAAATGACATTAAAATGACATTTAAAAATGACGTTAAATAAAACCCCAATCTTGAGCAATTTCTTTGTTTAAACGTCAGGGAACTCACTTTGAAAATACTTTCCCCACAGGTATACTCAATAATCGTCGAGATTCTAGGACTTTGTGCAATAAAAAAATGATGGGAAACATTCCTTTAAATAAAATGACATTTAAAATTACATTTAAAAATGACTTTAAATAAAACCCCAATCTTGAGCAATTTCTTTGTTTAAATGTCAAGGAACTCACTTTTAAAATACTTTCCCCACAGGTATACTCAATCCTCTAGATTCTAGGACTTTGTGCAATAAAAAATAATGGGAAACATTTCTTTCAATAAAATGACATTTAAAATGACATTTAAAAATGACTTTAAATAAAACCCCAATCGTGAGCAATTTCTTTGTTTAAATGTCAGGGAACTCACTTTTAAAATACTTTCCCCACAGGTATACTCAATAATCCTCTAGATTCTGGGACTTTGTGCAATATAAAATAATGGGAAACATTCCTTTAAATAAAATGACATTAAAATGACATTTAAAAATGCCTTTAAATAAAAACCCAATCTTGAACAATTTCTTTGTTTAAACGTCAGGGAACTCACTTTTAAAATACTTTCCCTGCAGGTACACTCAATAATCCTCTAGATTCTGGGACTTTGTGCAATAAAAAATAATGGGAAACATTCCTTTAAATAAAATGACATTTAAAATGACATTTAAAAATGACTTTAAATAAAACCCCAATCTTGAGCAATCCCTTTGTTTAAACGTCAGGGAACTCACTTTTCAAATACTTTCCCCACAGGTATACTCAATAATCCTCTCGATTCTGGGACTTTGTGCAATAAAAAATAATGGGAAACATTCCTTTAAATAAAATGACATTTAAAATTACATTTAAAAATGACTTTAAATAAAACCCCAATTTTGAGCAATCCCTTTGTTTAAACCACAGGGAACTCACTTTTAAAATACTTTCCCTCCAGGTATCCTCAATAATCCTCTGGATTCTAGGACTTTGTGCAATAAAAAATAATGGGAAACATTCCTTTAAATAAAATGACATTAAAATGACATTTAAAAATGACTTTAAATAAAACCCCAATCGTGAGCAATTTCTTTGTTTAAACGTCAGGGAACTCACTTTTAAAATACTTTCCCCACAGGTATACTCAATAATCCTCGAGATTCTAGGACTTTGTGCAATGAAAAATAATGGGAAACATTCCTTTAAATAAAATGACATTTAAAATGACATTTAAAAATGACTTTAAATAAAACCCCAATCTTGAGCAATCCCTTTGTTTAAACGTCAGGGAACTCACTTTTCAAATACTTTCCCCACAGGTATACTCAATAATCCTCTCGATTCTGGGACTTTGTGCAATAAAAAATAATGGGAAACATTCCTTTAAATAAAATGACATTTAAAATGACATTTAAAAATGACTTTAAATAAAACCCCAATCTTGAGCAATCCCTTTGTTTAAACGTCAGGGAACTCACTTTTCAAATACTTTCCCCACAGGTATACTCAATAATCCTCTCGATTCTGGGACTTTGTGCAATAAAAAATAATGGGAAACATTCCTTTAAATAAAATGACATTTAAAATGACATTTAAAAATGACTTTAAATAAAACCCCAATTTTGAGCAATCCCTTTGTTTAAACCACAGGGAACTCACTTTTAAAATACTTTCCCTCCAGGTATACTCAATAATCCTCTGGATTCTAGGACTTTGTGCAATAAAAAATAATGGGAAACATTCCTTTAAATAAAATGACATTAAAATGACATTTAAAAATGACTTTAAATAAAACCCCAATCGTGAGCAATTTCTTTGTTTAAACGTCAGGGAACTCACTTTTAAAATACATTCCCTGCAGGTATACTCAATAATCCTCTAGATTCTGGGACTTTGTGCAATAAAAAATAATGGGAAACATTCCTTTCAATATAAATGACATTTAAAATGACATTTAAAAATGACTTTAAATAAAACCCCAATTTTGAGCAATTTCTTTGTTTAAACGTCAGGGAACTCACTTTGAAAATACTTTCCCCACAGGTATACTCAATAATCCTCGAGATTCTAGGACTTTGTGCAATAAAAAATAATGGGAAACATTCCTTTAAATAAAATGACATTTAAAATGGCATTTAAAAATGACTTTAAATAAAACCCCAATTTTGAGCAATTTCTTTGTTTAAACATCAGGGAACTCACTTTTAAAATACTTTCCCCACAGGTATACTCAATAATCCTCTAGATTCTAGGACTTTGTGCAAGAAAAAATAATGGGAAACATTTCTTTCAATAAAATGACATTTAAAATGACATTTAAAAATGACTTTAAATAAAACCCCAATTTTGAGCAATCCCTTTGTTTAAACCTCAGGGAACTCACTTTGAAAATACTTTCCCCACAGGTATACTCAATAATCCTCGAGATTCTAGGACTTTGTGCAATAAAAAATAATGGGAAACATTCCTTTAAATAAAATGACATTTAAAATGGCATTTAAAAATGACTTTAAATAAAACCCCAATTTTGAGCAATTTCTTTGTTTAAACGTCAGGGAACTCACTTTTAAAATACTTTCCCCACAGGTACACTCAATAATCCTCTAGATTCTAGGACTTTGTGCAATAAAAAATAATGGGAAACATTCCTTTAAATAAAATGACATTAAAATGACATTTAAAAATGACTTTAAATAAAACCCCAATCGTGAGCAATTTCTTTGTTTAAACGTCAGGGAACTCACTTTTAAAATACTTTCCCCACAGATATACTCAATAATCCTCTAGATTCTAGGACTTTGTGCAATAGAAAATAATGGGAAACATTCCTTTAAATAAAATGACATTAAAATGACATTTAAAAATGCCTTTAAATAAAACCCCAATCTTGAGCAATTTCTTTGTTTAAACGTCAGGGAACTCACTTTTAAAATACTTTCCCCACAGATATACTCAATAATCCTCTAGATTCTAGGACTTTGTGCAATAGAAAATAATGGGAAACATTCCTTTCAATAAAATGACATTAAAATGACATTTAAACATGACGTTAAATAAAACCCCAATCTTGAGCAATTTCTTTGTTTAAACGTCAGGGAACTCACTTTGAAAATACTTTCCCCACAGGTATACTCAATAATGGTCGAGATTCTAGGACTTTGTGCAATAAAAAAATGATGGGAAACATTCCTTTAAATAAAATGACATTTAAAATTACATTTAAAAATGACTTTAAATAAAACCCCAATCTTGAGCAATTTCTTTGTTTAAATGTCAAGGAACTCACTTTTAAAATACTTTCCCCACAGGTATACTCAATCCTCTAGATTCTAGGACTTTGTGCAATAAAAAATAATGGGAAACATTTCTTTCAATAAAATGACATTTAAAATGACATTTAAAAATGACTTTAAATAAAACCCCAATCGTGAGCAATTTCTTTGTTTAAATGTCAGGGAACTCACTTTTAAAATACTTTCCCCACAGGTATGCTCAATAATCCTCTAGATTCTGGGACTTTGTGCAATATAAAATAATGGGAAACATTCCTTTAAATAAAATGACATTAAAATGACATTTAAAAATGCCTTTAAATAAAAACCCAATCTTGAACAATTTCTTTGTTTAAACGTCAGGGAACTCACTTTTAAAATACTTTCCCTGCAGGTACACTCAATAATCCTCTAGATTCTGGGACTTTGTGCAATAAAAAATAATGGGAAACATTCCTTTAAATAAAATGACATTTAAAATGACATTTAAAAATGACTTTAAATAAAACCCCAATCTTGAGCAATCCCTTTGTTTAAACGTCAGGGAACTCACTTTTCAAATACTTTCCCCACAGGTATACTCAATAATCCTCTCGATTCTGGGACTTTGTGCAATAAAAAATAATGGGAAACATTCCTTTAAATAAAATGACATTTAAAATGACATTTAAAAATGACTTTAAATAAAACCCCAATTTTGAGCAATCCCTTTGTTTAAACCACAGGGAACTCACTTTTAAAATACTTTCCCTCCAGGTATACTCAATAATCCTCTGGATTCTAGGACTTTGTGCAATAAAAAATAATGGGAAACATTCCTTTAAATAAAATGACATTAAAATGACATTTAAAAATGACTTTAAATAAAACCCCAATCGTGAGCAATTTCTTTGTTTAAACGTCAGGGAACTCACTTTTAAAATACTTTCCCCACAGGTATACTCAATAATCCTCTAGATTCTGGGACTTTGTGCAATAAAAAATAATGGGAAACATTCCTTTCAATAAAATGACATTAAAATGACATTTAAAAATGCCTTTAAATAAAACCCCAATCTTGAGCAATTTCTTTGTTTAAACGTCAGGGAACTCACTTTTAAAATACATTCCCTGCAGGTATACTCAATAATCCTCTAGATTCTGGGACTTTGTGCAATAAAAAATAATGGGAAACATTCCTTTCAATATAAATGACATTTAAAATGACATTTAAAAATGACTTTAAATAAAACCCCAATTTTGAGCAATTTCTTTGTTTAAACGTCAGGGAACTCACTTTGAAAATACTTTCCCCACAGGTATACTCAATAATCCTCGAGATTCTAGGACTTTGTGCAATAAAAAATAATGGGAAACATTCCTTTAAATAAAATGACATTTAAAATGGCATTTAAAAATGACTTTAAATAAAACCCCAATTTTGAGCAATTTCTTTGTTTAAACATCAGGGAACTCACTTTTAAAATACTTTCCCCACAGGTATACTCAATAATCCTCTAGATTCTAGGACTTTGTGCAAGAAAAAATAATGGGAAACATTTCTTTCAATAAAATGACATTTAAAATGACATTTAAAAATGACTTTAAATAAAACCCCAATTTTGAGCAATCCCTTTGTTTAAACCTCAGGGAACTCACTTTGAAAATACTTTCCCCACAGGTATACTCAATAATCCTCGAGATTCTAGGACTTTGTGCAATAAAAAATAATGGGAAACATTCCTTTAAATAAAATGACATTTAAAATGGCATTTAAAAATGACTTTAAATAAAACCCCAATTTTGAGCAATTTCTTTGTTTAAACATCAGGGAACTCACTTTTTTTTTTTTTTTTTTTTTTTTTTTTTTGTATACTGAATCGAGGCTCGTGAAAGAGCTAACATTTACTTCACAAACAAATCAACCAGACAAACAAAATATATAAAAAGCGGGAGCAGAAAACAAGAAGGGGAGAGAAGGTGAAGCACACAAACACAACATTTGAGAGCAGGGAGATGTGTGGAAGGGAGAGGGCTTGGGGGGAGTAGGCATGGGAAGGGGGGGGGGGGGGTGGAGGGAGAAGTATAAAACACAAGGACACCAATGACTTCCAGGACAGAAGTTGGTATTTCAAAAAAGTGGAATTGGGGTGAAATTAGCGGGGGTAGAAAAGATCAAGGTTTTGGATGGGGGAAGATAAGAGATGGTGGTGAACAGCTGTTTTAAAGACCTGGAGGGTGGAGTGGGATTGAAGAGAGTGAGGGAGTTTGTTCAAATACTTTCCCCACAGGTATACTCAATAATCCTCGAGATTCTAGGACTTTGTGCAATAAAAAATAATGGGAAACATTCCTTTAAATAAAATGACATTTAAAATGGCATTTAAAAATGACTTTAAATAAAACCCCAATCGTGAGCAATTTCTTTGTTTAAACGTCAGGGAACTCACTTTTAAAATACTTTCCCCACAGATATACTCAATAATCCTCTAGATTCTAGGACTTTGTGCAATAGAAAATAATGGGAAACATTCCTTTAAATAAAATGACATTAAAATGACATTTAAAAATGCCTTTAAATAAAACCCCAATCTTGAGCAATTTCTTTGTTTAAACGTCAGGGAACTCACTTTTAAAATACTTTCCCCACAGATATACTCAATAATCCTCTAGATTCTAGGACTTTGTGCAATAGAAAATAATGGGAAACATTCCTTTCAATAAAATGACATTAAAATGACATTTAAAAATGACTTTAAATAAAACCCCAATCTTGAGCAATTTCTTTGTTTAAACGTCAGGGAACTCACTTTGAAAATACTTTCCCCACAGGTATACTCAATAATCGTCGAGATTCTAGGACTTTGTGCAATAAAAAAATGATGGGAAACATTCCTTTAAATAAAATGACATTTAAAATTACATTTAAAAATGACTTTAAATAAAACCCCAATCTTGAGCAATTTCTTTGTTTAAATGTCAAGGAACTCACTTTTAAAATACTTTCCCCACAGGTATACTCAATCCTCTAGATTCTAGGACTTTGTGCAATAAAAAATAATGGGAAACATTTCTTTCAATAAAATGACATTTAAAATGACATTTAAAAATGACTTTAAATAAAACCCCAATCGTGAGCAATTTCTTTGTTTAAATGTCAGGGAACTCACTTTTAAAATACTTTCCCCACAGGTATACTCAATAATCCTCTAGATTCTGGGACTTTGTGCAATATAAAATAATGGGAAACATTCCTTTAAATAAAATGACATTAAAATGACATTTAAAAATGCCTTTAAATAAAACCCCAATCTTGAACAATTTCTTTGTTTAAACGTCAGGGAACTCACTTTTAAAATACTTTCCCTGCAGGTACACTCAATAATCCTCTAGATTCTGGGACTTTGTGCAATAAAAAATAATGGGAAACATTCCTTTCAATATAAATGACATTTAAAATGACATTTAAAAATGACTTTAAATAAAACCCCAATCTTGAGCAATCCCTTTGTTTAAACGTCAGGGAACTCACTTTTCAAATACTTTCCCTACAGGTATACTCAATAATCCTCTCGATTCTGGGACTTTGTGCAATAAAAAATAATGGGAAACATTCCTTTAAATAAAATGACATTTAAAATGACATTTAAAAATGACTTTAAATAAAACCCCAATTTTGAGCAATCCCTTTGTTTAAACCACAGGGAACTCACTTTTAAAATACTTTCCCTCCAGGTATACTCAATAATCCTCTGGATTCTAGGACTTTGTGCAATAAAAAATAATGGGAAACATTCCTTTAAATAAAATGACATTAAAATGACATTTAAAAATGACTTTAAATAAAACCCCAATCGTGAGCAATTTCTTTGTTTAAACGTCAGGGAACTCACTTTTAAAATACTTTCCCCACAGGTATACTCAATAATCCTCTAGATTCTGGGACTTTGTGCAATAAAAAATAATGGGAAACATTCCTTTCAATAAAATGACATTAAAATGACATTTAAAAATGCCTTTAAATAAAACCCCAATCTTGAGCAATTTCTTTGTTTAAACGTCAGGGAACTCACTTTTAAAATACATTCCCTGCAGGTATACTCAATAATCCTCTAGATTCTGGGACTTTGTGCAATAAAAAATAATGGGAAACATTCCTTTCAATATAAATGACATTTAAAATGACATTTAAAAATGACTTTAAATAAAACCCCAATTTTGAGCAATTTCTTTGTTTAAACGTCAGGGAACTCACTTTGAAAATACTTTCCCCACAGGTATACTCAATAATCCTCGAGATTCTAGGACTTTGTGCAATAAAAAATAATGGGAAACATTCCTTTAAATAAAATGACATTTAAAATGGCATTTAAAAATGACTTTAAATAAAACCCCAATTTTGAGTAATTTCTTTGTTTAAACATCAGGGAACTCACTTTTAAAATACTTTCCCCACAGGTATACTCAATAATCCTCTAGATTCTAGGACTTTGTGCAAGAAAAAATAATGGGAAACATTTCTTTCAATAAAATGACATTTAAAATGACATTTAAAAATGACTTTAAATAAAACCCCAATTTTGAGCAATCCCTTTGTTTAAACCTCAGGGAACTCACTTTGAAAATACTTTCCCCACAGGTATACTCAATAATCCTCGAGATTCTAGGACTTTGTGCAATAAAAAATAATGGGAAACATTCCTTTAAATAAAATGACATTTAAAATGGCATTTAAAAATGACTTTAAATAAAACCCCAATTTTGAGCAATTTCTTTGTTTAAACGTCAGGGAACTCACTTTTAAAATACTTTCCCCACAGGTACACTCAATAATCCTCTAGATTCTAGGACTTTGTGCAATAAAAAATAATGGGAAACATTCCTTTAAATAAAATGACATTAAAATGACATTTAAAAATGACTTTAAATAAAACCCCAATCGTGAGCAATTTCTTTGTTTAAACGTCAGGGAACTCACTTTTAAAATACTTTCCCCACAGATATACTCAATAATCCTCTAGATTCTAGGACTTTGTGCAATAGAAAATAATGGGAAACATTCCTTTAAATAAAATGACATTAAAATGACATTTAAAAATGCCTTTAAATAAAACCCCAATCTTGAGCAATTTCTTTGTTTAAACGTCAGGGAACTCACTTTTAAAATACTTTCCCTGCAGGTACACTCAATAATCCTCTAGATTCTAGGACTTTGTGCAATAAAAAATAATGGGAAACATTCCTTTCAATAAAATGACATTTAAAATGACATTTAAAAATGACTTTAAATAAAACCCCAATCTTGAGCAATTTCTTTGTTTAAACGTCAGGGAACTCACTTTGAAAATACTTTCCCCACAGGTATACTCAATAATCGTCGAGATTCTAGGACTTTCTGCAATAAAAAAATGATGGGAAACATTCCTTTAAATAAAATGACATTTAAAATTACATTTAAAAATGACTTTAAATAAAACCCCAATCTTGAGCAATTTCTTTGTTTAAATGTCAAGGAACTCACTTTTAAAATACTTTCCCCACAGGTATACTCAATAATCCTCTAGATTCTAGGACTTTGTGCAATAAAAAATTATGGGAAACATTTCTTTCAATAAAATGACATTTAAAATGACATTTAAAAATGACTTTAAATAAAACCCCAATCGTGAGCAATTTCTTTGTTTAAATGCCAGGGAACTCACTTTTAAAATACTTTCCCCACAGGTATACTCAATAATCCTCTAGATTCTGGGACTTTGTGCAATATAAAATAATGGGAAACATTCCTTTCAATAAAATGACATTTAAAATGACATTTAAAAATGACTTTAAATAAAACCCCAATTTTGAGCAATTTCTTTGTTTAAACGTCAGGGAACTCACTTTTAAAATACTTTCCCCACAGGTACACTCAATAATCCTCTAGATTCTAGGACTTTGTGCAATAAAAAATAATGGGAAACATTCCTTTAAATAAAATGACATTTAAAATGACATTTAAAAATGACTTTAAATAAAACCCCAATTTTGAGCAATTTATTTGTTTAAACGTCAGGGAACTCACTTTGAAAATACTTTCCCCGCAGGTATACTCAATAATCCTCTAGATTCTGGGACTTTGTGCAATAAAAAAATAATGGGAAACATTCCTTTAAATAAAATGACATTTAAAATGACATTTAAAAATGACTTTAAATAAAACCCCAATCTTGAGCAATCCCTTTGTTTAAACGTCAGGGAACTCACTTTGAAAATACTTTCCCCACAGGTATACTCAATTATCCTCGAGATTCTAGGACTTTGTGCAATAAAAAAATAATGGGAAACATTCCTTTAAATAAAATGACATTTAAAATGACATTTAAAAATGACTTTAAATAAAACCCCAATCTTGAGCAATCCCTTTGTTTAAACGTCAGGGAACTCACTTTGAAAATACTTTCCCTGCAGGTATACTCAATAATCCTCGAGATTCTAGGACTTTGTGGAATGAAAAATAATGGGAAACATTCCTTTAAATAAAATGACATTTAAAATGACATTTAAAAATGACTTTAAATAAAACCCCAATCTTAAGGAATTTCTTTGTTTAAACGTCAGGGAACTCCCTTTTAAAATACTTTCCCTGCAGATATACTCAATAATCCTCTAGATTCTGGGACTTTGTGCAATAAAAAAATAATGGGAAACATTCCTTTAAATAAAATGACATTTAAAATGACATTTAAAAATGACTTTAAATAAAACCCCAATCTTGAGCAATTTCTTTGTTTAAACGTCAGGGAACTCACTTTTAAAATACTTTCCCCACAGGTATACTCAATAATCCTCTAGATTCTTGGACTTTGTGCAATAAAAAATAATGGGAAACATTTCTTTCAATAAAATGACATTTAAAATAACATTTAAAATGACATTTAAAAATGACTTTAAATAAAACCCCAATTTTGAGCAATCCCTTTGTTTAAACCACAGGGAACTCACTTTTAAAATACTTTCCCTCCAGGTATACTCAATAATCCTCTGGATTCTAGGACTTTGTGCAATAAAAAATAATGTGAAACATTCCTTTAAATAAAATGACATTAAAATGACATTTAAAAATGACTTTAAATAAAACCCCAATCGTGAGCAATTTCTTTGTTTAAACGTCAGGGAACTCACTTTTAAAATACTTTCCCCACAGGTATACTCAATAATCCTCTAGATTCTGGGACTTTGTGCAATAAAAAATAATGGGAAACATGCCTTTCAATAAAATGACATTTAAAATGACATTTAAAAATGACTTTAAATAAAACCCCAATTTTGAGCAATTTCTTTGTTTAAACATCAGGGAACTCACTTTTAAAATACTTTCCCTACAGATATACTCAATAATCCTCTAGATTATAGGACTTTGTGCAATAGAAAATAATGGGAAACATTCATTTAAATAAAATGACATTAAAATGACATTTTAAAATGCCTTTAAATAAAACCCCAATCTTGAGCAATTTCTTTGTTTAAACGTCAGGGAACTCACTTTTAAAATACATTCCCTGCAGGTACACTCAATAATCCTCTAGATTCTGGGACTTTGTGCAATAAAAAATAATGGGAAACATTCCTTTCAATAAAATGACATTTAAAATGACATTTAAAAATGACTTTAAATAAAACCCCAATTTTGAGCAATTTCTTTGTTTAAACGTCAGGGAACTCACTTTGAAAATACTTTCCCCACAGGTATACTCAATAATCGTCGAGATTCTAGGACTTTGTGCAATAAAAAATAATGGGAAACATTCCTTTAAATAAAATGACATTTAAAATGACATTTAAAAATGACTTTAAATAAAACCCCAATCTTGAGCAATCCCTTTGTTTAAACGTCAGGGAACTCACTTTGAAAATAATTTCCCTGCAGGTAAACTCAATAATCCTCGAGATTCTAGGACTTTGTGCAATGAAAAATAATGGGAAACATTCCTTTAAATAAAATGACATTAAAATGACATTTAAAAATGACTTTAAATAAAACCCCAATCATGAGCAATTTCTTTGTTTAAACGTCAGGGAACTCACTTTTAAAATACTTTCCCCACAGGTATACTCAATAATCCTCTAGATTCTGGGACTTTGTGCAAAAGAAAGTAATGGGAAACATTCCTTAAAATAAAATGACATTAAAATGACATTTTAAAATGACTTTAAATAAAACCCCAATCATGAGCAATTTCTTTGTTTAAACGTCAGGGAACTCACTTTTCAAATACTTTCCCCACAGGTACACTCAATAATCCTCTAGATTCTGGGACTTTGTGCAATAGAAAATAATGGGAAACATTCCTTAAAATAAAATGACATTAAAATGACATTTAAAAATGACTTTAAATAAAACCCCAATCTTGAGCAATCCCTTTGTTTAAACGTCAGGGAACTCACTTTGAAAATACTTTCCCTGCAGGTATACTCAATAATCCTCGAGATTCTAGGACTTTGTGCAATGAAAAATAATGGGAAACATTCCTTCAAATAAAATGACATTAAAATGACATTTAAAGATGACTTTAAATAAAACCCCAATCGTGAGCAATTTCTTTGTTTAAACGTCAGGGAACTCACTTTTAAAATACTTTCCCCACAGGTATACTCAATAATCCTCTAGATTCTGGGACTTTGTACAATAAAAAATAATGGGAAACATTCCTTTCAATAAAATGACATTTAAAATGACATTTAAAAATGACTTTAAATAAAACCCCAATTTTGAGTAATTTCTTTGTTTAAACGTCAGGGAACTCACTTTTAAAATACTTTCTCCACAGGTATACTCAATAATCCTCGAGATTCTAGGACTTTGTGCAATAAAAAATAATGGGAAACATTCCTTTCAATAAAATGACATTTAAAATGACTTTAAATAAAACCCCAATTTTGAGCAATTTCTTTGTTTAAACGTCAGGGAACTCACTTTTAAAATATTTTCCCTACAGATATACTCAATAATCCTCTAGATTCTGGGACTTTGTGCAATAAAAAATAATGGGAAACATTCCTTTAAATAAAATGACATTTAAAATGACTTTTTTTTCTTTTTTTTTTGTATACAAGATCGAGGCTCGTGAAAGAGCGAACATTAATCACACAGAAAGACAAACAGACACACAAAACAAATAACATCGGGAGCGGTAGACAAGATGGGGAGAGAGGGGGAAGGACACAAACACAACATTTGAGAGCAGGGACCGAGAGACATGGAGACATCGAGAGAACTGTGGGAGGGAGAGGGCTTTGGGGGGAAGGCATGGGAAGGGGGGGGGGGGGGGTGGGAGAGGTGTAAAACATATGGACACTGCCAAGACTTCCAGGAAAGAAGTTGGAATTTCAAACAAGGTGGATCTGGGGTGAATTAGTGGGGGTAGAAAAGATCAAGGTTTTGGATGGGGGAAGATAAGAGATGGTGGTGAACAGCTGTTTTGAAGACCTGGAGGGAGGAGTGTGATTGAAGTGAGTGTGGGAGTTTGTTCCAGAGGCGGGAGAAAAGAGGAATGAAAGAGTGAAGGTGAGCAGAGAGCCGAGATTTCGGCAGTTTAACCATCAGAGGGTGGCTGGCAGATCTTGTGCGACCTGTAGGAATATTTGGGGGACAGGGCACAGAGAGAGCTGGGGGAGCAAGGCCAGAGAGGAGTCGGTAGAAGACAGAAAGACCACCTACCTGCCTGCGGTGAGTGAGTGAAAGGCCCTCAGAGATAGCTTCATCGCGGGAGATTCCAATGATTCTGAAAGCTTTGGATTCAACAGCGTGAAGCCGAGCCAGGTGTGAGGCAGGAGCACCAGCCCATAGGGGAGAACAGTATTCCATTGAGCTGCGGATGAAAGCCTTGTATGTGGTGAGGAGCTCAGGTGTGCCTAGGAAGGACTTCGCACGACGGAGGATGCCCAGTCGGCGACTGGCTTTGGAGGCCAGCTTGGAAATGTGGTTTTCCCAAGAAAGATCATGGCAGATGGTGAGACCCAAAAGCTTGAGCGACAGAACTTCTTGGAGAGGATTGTTGAGAAAGTAGATGGGAGGGTTGTCCAGTCGATCTTTTCGGAAAGACATAGTAAGAGTGTGAGATTTGTCAGGATTGAAAGACATGTTCCACATGTTTGACCAGTCTGTGATTTTGTCCAGGTCTTCAGAGAGTGAGGAGGCTGCAGACTGCCGATCTGAGGGAAGAGGAATGGAGTGGCAGAGAGTGGAGTCATCAGCAAAGAGATACAGAGGATTTTCCAGAGAGTCGGAGAGATCATTGATAAAGACCAGAAAAAGCACAGGGCCCAGCACACTGCCTTGGGGAACTCCAGCCTGAACGGGAAGGGGAGATGAGAGAAATCCATTCAGGGCCACACGTTGACTACGACCAGAGAGGAAGTCCGCAAGCCATGCATGGAGATTTCCATGGATACCATAGGAGGAGAGTTTGGTGAGCAGAGCTGGGTGCCAGACCGTATCAAAGGCACGTGATATGTCAAGGGAGACAGCTCTGATTTCCTGTTTGGCATTGAGGACCTCCATCCATTGTTGAGACAGCAGAAGCAGCATGTCCAGAGTAGAGTGACCTGGTCTGAAACCAAATTGATGATCAGAGATCAAGCCATTGGAGAAGAGGAAAGATTTCATATCCGAAGCAATGATGGATTCCATGACTTTGCTGATAATTGGGAGCAGGCTGATTGGTCTGTAGTTGCAAGGATCTGTTTTTGCACCTTTTTTGTGTAAAGCGGTAATGTTTGCTGATTTCCAGGATGCTGGCAGATGACCTTGAGCAAAAGATAGGGTGAAAAGAACAGAGAGAGGGTGAGATAGAGCGGCAGAGCAGGATTTTAGGACCCGTGGGCTGATGCCATCTGGTCCAGTTGCAGAATCAGAGTCGAGGTTTGACAAAAACTCCTCCACCTTGTCAGGAGAGAAGGTCACAGATTCCAGGAGCAGTTTGGTTCGACTGGGAAAGGTGGGAACACAGAGAGATGGGTTTGGGACTAAGGATTTTGAGGCAAACACAGAGTTGAGGCATTCGGCTTTGTCACGTGCGATGTCAACTGTGTGGCCATTTGAGGTAAGGGAGGGGATGGAGGGGGAACAAACACCAGAAACGGATTTGACCAGACGCCACCAGGATTTGGAGGAAGGAGACAGGTTTGAGAGTTCATTCTTGAGTGAGGAGAGATAGTGCTTCCTGGCACTCCTGAGGGTAGACACACACTTGTTCCGAGCTTGGTGGAAGGAACTGAGATTTCCTTCAGTTGGATTAGCCTTCCAAGAGGCAAAGGCAAGTTGTTTCAGGGCAACTGCCTCACCACAAGATTCAGTGTACCATGGACGGGAGGAAGGGTAAGACAACTGAAGGCGAGATGGGATAAATCTGTGCATGAGAGAGATCAGTTTGCTTTGGAAGAATTCCCAGGAATAATTGATGTCAGAGGCAGTGGAGATGGGAGACCAATCCAGACGATTGATGGCTGCTTGAAGACCGTCCCAGTCGGCCTGAGTGAAATTTCGGCCTGACTTTAAATAAAACCCCAATATTGAGCAATTTCTTTGTTTAAACGTCAGGGAACTCACTTTGAAAATACTTTCCCCACAGGTATACTCAATAATCCTCTAGATTCTAGGACTTTGTGCAATAAAAAATAATGGGAAACATTCCTTTCAATAAAATGACATTTAAAATGGCATTTAAAAATGACTTTAAATAAAACCCCAATTTTGAGCAATTTCTTTGTTTAAACGTCAGGGAACTCACTTTTCAAATACTTTCCCCACAGGTACACTCAATAATCCTCTAGATTCTGGGATTTTGTGCAATAAAAAATAATGGGAAACATTCCTTTAAATAAAATGACATTTGTGTGAATATGTCAAAAGAGTTGCTTTTTCCTCTTGGAGAATTAAACCTGGAAGTCGCTTTGGAGCTCGTTTGAAATTGGTGCTGCTCTTGGGAACATCCTCTAGAGTCGGAGACCATGGTCGGTGGACTGTTGGTTCGTCTCCTTTTTCGTATTCGACACAAAGCTGCGAGGTAGCATCATTGGCTGAGGTGGGCGTGGCTATGCCGCTGAAGCCCGCCCCCTGTAGGTTAGGGCAGGAATTTGTAACTTGTCCAATTATAAGGCAGGTGATAGCTCACCTACTTTTCACAAAAGGATACCGGGAGTCTTAAACGTCCACAAAACAATGCTGGCAGACGGGACTCCCAGTTCAATATCCATATGAGGGATGCAGACACATCGATGTCTACGAGACACCAGGATGACAGTTCGTAGCTGGGCTGACCTTTGATAAATGCTTCAAGCAGCAATGCCATCTATGTTGGTGGATAAGAAATTACTCTCACCAGGCATGATATAAATGCACCCAGGAATTCTTGCTGGTGGTATGAAATCTCCAATATTTTCTGAAATCTCCATGGTGATTTGTCTCATTGCAGAATCTGTGAATCTGTGAAAACCTTTAAAGGACGTTTGTGACCTTCGACCTATGCATGTAATACAATACTTATATTAATGCTTATATTCCCATTCCACATCTCAAGGAATCCGCACACAAGTACCAGTTTGCTGTTGCAAAGATCAAATGAATTTTGATTCAGCGCATCACTTGTTGCACGCAACATGATGGCAATTCGTGTTTTCAATTCGATTGAATTTCAAGTGCTGGTCCGCCCTGTGCTACGGACATGGTGTTTCATCACGTCCTGTACTTTACGCTCTTCATTGAAACGCCTGCCAAGGTTTCTAGCGCCAAGCCCATGGGCTTCCTCGTGGCATGATGCCGACATGACCGTGTACCCTGCGGCGCCGCGCAAGACCCAACAACAAACTGGTATAGCCAAACTACGTTCACTCACCCTCAAATCTCGTCACAAAAACAATACACCCACACTGTTTTAATGACACCTGGTCCAAACTCAGGGCTGCCAGGATGGCCTGGAGGTACGCACACTCACCTCCAAGGTGTCTGGCATCTTGACCCATCTTGTCATCCTGGAGTTTCACAAGTAGGCCGATTCATCAATGTGTGTGCTGTCCCTCGGATGAACATTAAGCTGGCTGTCCCATCTGTCAGCATTAGTCGGTGGACGTTGAGGATCCCACGGTGTGCTTTGCGAAGAGTAGGCGAGGTATCGCCGGCATCCTGAACAAATGACGAATTCCTGCCCTAACCAGCAGAGGGCGTCATAGCCACTCCCTGGGCCGATTATGCCACACAGCATCCTTGTGCTGCACACGATCAGAAAAAGAAGATTCCGACTCCCTAGCATGGAATCCATATGCGATTGCACATGAAATGAGAAAGACCAGGAAGGCTTCACAAAGGTAGGAAAACGTTGGTAAAGGTGTGCGAGCCATGAAAAACAGAGAAGAACCTTACCCCAGAGGTTCCATATCAGGAGAAACCTTTCTCCGGTACTGGAACAAGCAGCGCCATTCAGCATGCAGCTGGAGCGGTCATTGGCATCAAAATGGCCTTCCCAGGTAATTATGGAGGAGATGTTAGACTGCTGCACCATGTCTGGTCATGAGGCAGCAAATGGCGTCCGACACGGCGCCAAAAGGCTTCACGACCTTTAATGCGCGTCCATGACCCGACGAGAAGGGACATTAATGCGACGTCTCCGCCATTGGTTGCAGGGCATGAGGTTCACCTGTTGGGAGAGACACACGAGAAATTATAAGGCAGGTGATATTTTTTGTGAGGCGATTTTTACACGGTTACTCTATTAAATATGGCGCAAACGGCTGTTTGAAAACGCACAACAACAAAGCGATAAAATAATTCTTTCGAAATCACGCGACCTGCAAAATAAATCGTTATAGCACCATTTGGCATGTTTTAAAAAAGAAACACCTTCGCTGAACTGACCCGTCACCTGAATCTTTATACCACAGATTCTTCAGGTTTACTGCGCCTCGTGGTCACGTGCATGGACTTTATATTCATGAAGCAATTTTTTCCCCACAATACATCACCCTAAAAAGCTTCATTGGGAAGCCAAGGTCTGAGAGGCACCCCCCCCCCCCCCCCCCCCCCCCCCACATTTATCCTACCCAAAAAACAAGTGGGTTTGCTTGGCAATCTTTCTGGAGGGACGGAATCCAGGCCTGGGGCGTATTTGGGTTGAGGTCATGTTTGTTTTGGTGGTAGATCAGTTATCTGTGTTAGATCAGTTATCTGTGTTAGATCAGTTATCTGTGTTAGATCAGTTATCTGTGTTAGATCAGTTATCTGTGTTACTGTTAGATCAGTTATCTGTGTTACTGTTAGATCAGTTATCTGTGTTCGATCAGTTATCTGTGTTAGATCAGTTATCTGTGTTGGATCAGTTAACTGTGTTAGATCAGTTATCTGTGTTAGATCAGTTATCTGTGTTGGATCAGTTATCTGTGTTAGATCAGTTATCTGTGTTAGATCATTTATCTGTGTTAGATCAGTTATCTGTGTTAGATCAGTTATCTGTGTTAGATCAGTTATCTGTGTTAGATCAGTTATCTGTGTTAGATCAGTTATCTGTGTTAGATCAGTTATCTGTGTTGGATCAGTTATCTGTGTTAGATCAGTTATCTGTGGTAGATCGGTTATCTGTGTTAGATCAGTTATCTGTGTTGGATCAGTTATCTGTGTTGGATCAGTTATCTGTGTTAGATCAGTTATCTGTGTTAGATCAGTTATCTGTGTTAGATCAGTTATCTGTGTTAGATCAGTTATCTGTGTTAGATCAGTTATCTGTGTTAGATCAGTTATCTGTGTTGGATCAGTTATCTGTGTTAGATCAGTTATAATAATAATAATAATAATTCATTTATTTTGTATAGCGCTTTTCATGAAGCCCAAATAGTGGGGCGGCTTAGCCCAAATATTCAAAAGAATTGTGCATTTTGTGATACAAGCACCAAATTTGGCACACTAGTAGACTATCATATTATGAAAAGATCTGGATATTGGGCCATCTTAGATTCAGAGATTTGATTTTTGCAAGATTTGCAGATTTTGCAAGCTGAGATTGCAACGCCAGGGACGGCCGACTCCTTCCTACGAGCTGCCCACGTCACCCGCACAAGAAGAGCTCATCAAATCACTGCAGCGGCACTGCACATCCTGCAACACCGTGCGTATGAACGCCACTGTATGACATATGCTGATGATGCAGAAGACCTGCCTGAGTTCGAAGACTGCTGTCACCAGAGAGGAGAAGACATTCCCAACTTTCAGTACTGGGCAACTGTGCTGGAACTAGAGATGTTGGTACTGGTCTACGTGCGTTCTCTGCGGCAGGCTTCATTCACGACGTACCTTGATGCCCTGACGGAACTGGTCCCATGGTTCCATGCCTTAGACCACACACACTATGCCAGGTGGGTCCCTGTTCACCTGAGGGACACGGTTGCACTCCCAATGAAGCACCCAGATGTAGCCAGAGAATTCAGGGCTGGCAACTTCACTGTACAGAAGACGAAGAAGGTGTTCTCTTCGATCCCAATCGAATCGAAATCTTGCAAAAATCAAATCTCTGAATCTGAGATGGCCCAATATCCAGATCTTTTCATAATATGATAGTCTACTAGTGTACCAAATTTGGTGCTTGTATCACAAAATGCACAACAGGTTTGCTATGCTGCTACACTAAAAGGCGCTTTGACAGAGTGCAAAACATAATGCATAACAAAACATGAAAACAACAATTGCAAAAAGACAAGAATCAATAGGGAAATATTTAAAGCAAAAGGAGGGAGAAGGAGAAGTGATAGTCAGGGGTTAAATGCTGTGGGTTGAATGTTGAATGCAGTGCTGAACAGGTGGGTCTTGAGTGATGTTTTGAATGTGGTGAGTGAGGAGGAGTCACTGATGGTGTGAGGTAGTGAGTTCCAGAGGGTGGGAGCAGCGATGGAGAAGGCCCTGTCCCCCCAGGATCTGAATTTGGTCCGGATGGGGGGGGGGGGGTCAGGAGGTTGGTACCAGCAGAGCGGAGGTTGCGGGTGGGAGTGTGTCTGGAGAGGAGGTCAGCCAGGTAGGATGGGGCCAGGTTATGGAGGGCTTTGTAGGTCAAGAGGAGGATTTTGTACTGGATTCTCTGGGAGATGGGGAGCCAGTGAAGCTTGTAAAGGACAGGGGTGATGTGGTCACGGGTCCGGGAATGGGTGAGTAGACGGGCAGCGGAGTTCTGAATGTATTGGAGTTTATTGGTGATTGTTGAGGGTGAACCATAGAGGAGGCTATTGCAGTAGTCCAGACGGGAGGTGATGAAGGCGTGGATGAGGGTTTCTGCAGCCGTGGAGGAGAGGGATGGACGGAGACGGGCGATGTTTTTCAGGTGAAAGAAGGCTGTCTTTGTGATCTGTTTAGTGTATTTGTCGAAGGAGAGGGTTTGGTCAAAGATGATGCCAAGCTTCCGGATGAGAGGGGAGGTGGATACTGGGATACCGTCGATGTTGAGGGCAAAGTTATGGGTGGATTTTGTGAGCGTTTTTGGGCCAATGATGATTATTTCAGATTTATCACAGTTAAGTTTGAGGAAGTTGATTTGAAGCCAGGATTTTATTTCAGAGATGCAGTTTGTCAGGATAGAGTGGGTGTCGGTGGAGACGGACTTGGTGGAGATGAAAAGCTGGATGTCATCGGCGAAGCAGTGGAATTGGAGACCATGACGGCGGATTAAGTGACCGAGGGGGGACAGGTAAAGGATGAAGAGGAGGGGGCCAAGAACTGAACCTTGGGGGACACCTTGGGGGAGGGGAGCAGTGGGGGATTTGCAGTTATTGATGGAGATGAACTGACGTCTGTCAGAGAGGTATGATTTAATCCAAGAGAGGGCAGTGCGGGTAACGTTAAAGGTGGATTCAAGTCGGGTGAGGAGGATGGTGTGATCGATGGTGTCAAAGGCAGCGCTGAGGTCGAGGAGGATGAGAATGTTGAGGTTGCCAGCGTCAGAGGAGAGGAGAAGGTCGTTGGTGATTTTGAGGAGAGCAGTTTCAGTACTGTGGTTGGAGCGGAATCCGGATTGGAATGTTTCATACAGGTTATTGGCAGAGAGGTGATGTTTGAGTTGAGCGGCTACAGCGCGTTCCAAAACTTTTGACAGAAAGGGTAGGTTGGAGATGGGTCTGAAGTTATTTAGGGTGTCAGGGTTTAGACCAGGTTTTTTTAGAATGGGGGTAACAGCAGCAATTTTGAGGGATGGTGGGACGATGCCTGTAGACAGGGAGGAGTTTATTGTTGCAATGATAAGTGGAGAGAGAGCAGGGAGGGAGGCCTTGACAAAGCTGGAGGGGATGGGGTCAAGAGTGCAGGTGGCAGTTTTCATTCCTATGAGGAGTTCAGAGAGGTCATTAGGGGAGACCGGGGAGAATTGAGACAGGGGAAGGCAGGATAAGGGGGGGCAGGTGGTTGGAGGGGGAGTGGGTGCGGCGGTGGTCAAGCTGTTGTAGATGTTGTCAATTTTGCGTTGGAAGAAAGAAAGGAAGGAGATGCAGTTGTCTACTGTGAATGACTGGGTGGTGGTGTCCAGGGGGCGGAGGAGTTTGTTTATTGTCGAGAAGAGTGCTTTTGGGTTTCCGGAGCCAGAGTGGATAATTTGAGAGTAGTAGGCGGAGCGGGCGTGGGAGAGGGCATCTTTGTAGTGTTGTAGGTGGTCCTTGTAGGCTTGGGAGTGAACTGTGAGACCTGTTTTATTGCGGAGTCTTTCAAGTTGGCGAGCACGAGTTTTCATCAGGCGGAGTTCAGGGGTAAACCAGGGAGCAGAATGGGTGAAAGAAACTGTTTTGGTTTTTACAGGTGCGAGCTGGTCAAGGCAGGAGGAGAGAGTGTGGTTGTAGTAGTCAGTGAGGTCGGAAGGGGTGTGGAGGTCAATGAAGGGAGAAGTGGACATTTTTTCAGAGAGGGTGGATGAGAATGAGGTAGGTGAAAGAGCGTTTAGCTTACGGAAGTTGATAGTACGATAATGTCTTGGTGTTGGGATGTTGATGGTCATAGTGATGGCTAAGTGGTCAGAGAGGGTGAGGTCGGAGCCAGAGAGATGGTGCAAAATTCATCCAGTGGAGCAGACAAGGTCCAAAATGTGACCACGGATATGCGTAGGAAAGTTGACATGTTGAGTGAGGTTAAAGCAGGTGAGTAAATCAGTGAAGTCAGTGGTTATTGTGGAGTCCGTGGAGTCCATGTGGATATTGAAATCACCAAGGAGGAGGATTGAGGGGGAGAGGGAACATAGCTGGGTCAGAAAGTAGGAGAAGTCAGACAGGAATGATGGGTGTGGTTTGGGAGGGCGGTAGACGACAGCCATGACTGACTGCGTGCGACCAGAGAGTTTAAAAGCCAGGTGTTCAAAGGATGAGGATGAGGCGATGGGGATGAGGCTGGTCCTGATGTCTTGACGGTGGATAACGGCAATTCCACCACCTCGGCCCTCCGAGCGTGGTTTATTGACATAGGAATATCCATTGGGTGTGGCGAGGTTGAGCGTGTAGTAGTCCAGTGGTTGTTGCCAGGTTTCGGTGAGACAGAGAAAGTCCAGTTTGTTATCCAGGATGTAGTCGTTGAGGATGAGGCATTTGTTGTTGAGGGACCGGGTGTTGAACAGGGTGAGCTTGATGTTGTTTTGAACAGCGGGGATGAATTCAGGTGATTTAGCCAGGGTTCGCAGGCAGGAGGTGCGATTTTGTGCGTTGCCGTGACTAGGTGCGCTGGGACGATGAGTGGGAGTGCGCTGAGCCGACCAGAGGACGGGGATGGAGTGACCTGATTGTACATATACAAACTTACGACCGGAGCCACGGTGAATGTACCTGGGTCGTCGGAGGAGTCCATTTGATTTGATGGCAGAGATGCATGATGGGGTGGAGCGGGTATTGAGCAGAAGGAGCCTTGCGGCGGAGTACCGCAGAGCCATGCCAGGCAGGAGCGGAGAGACGAGACGAGGCCAAGGTTGAGGAGGTGAAACAATGGTCCCAACCTACGGGAGTGGGCCCGAGGAAACGAAGGAGCCAGGTAGGTGAAGCCAGGAGCAGAGCCGGGACCAAGCAGAGGGCAGGCAGGAGCGGAGAGGCGAGCACGAGGCCAAGGTTGAGAAGGTGAAACAATGGTCCCAACCCACGGGAGCAGGCCCAAGGAAACGAAGGAGACGAAGGAGCCAGGTAGGTGAAGCCATGAGCAGAGTCGGGACCAAGCAGAGGGCAGACAGGAGCAAAGAGACGATCACGAGGCCAAGGTTGATCACGGCAAAGCGGGAAATGCAGCGGCAATCAACCGCCGCCGCTACAAATCAAGATCACGGCGGCAAAACCGCCGCCACACCGCTGCGATGGTCACAACCCACGAGAGCGTGCCCGAGGAACAGCGAGCAGGCGAAGGAGCCGGGTAGGCGAAGCAGGGAGCAGAGCCGGGACTATGCGGAGGGCAGACTCAATGGCCAAAAAATCCGCACGACCACCAAAAAAGCAAGCCACAGACAGTGGCCCAGTCGAAGAAGCGGCGAGCATGTGACGCCTGCGTCCTCTTCAGACCGGACCGGAAGCGGATTTCAACAGTTATCTGTGTTAGATCAGTTATCTGTGTTAGATCAGTTATCTGTGTTAGATCAGTTATCTGTGTTGGATCAGTTATCTGTGTTAGATCAGTTATCTGTGTTAGATCAGTTATCTGTGTTAGATCAGTTATCTGTGTTGGATCAGTTATCTGTGTTGGATCAGTTATCTGTGTTAGATCAGTTATCTGTGTTAGATCAGTTATCTGTGTTCGATCAGTTATCTGTGGTAGATCAGTTATCTGTGTGAGATCAGTTATCTGTGTTAGATCAGTTATCTGTGGTAGATCAGTTATCTGTGTTAGATCAGTTATCTGTGTTCGATCAGTTATCTGTGTTCGATCAGTTATCTGTGTTAGATCAGTTATCTGTGTTAGATCAATTATCTGTGTTAGATCAGTTATCTGTGGAAGATCAGTTATCTGTGTTAGATCAGTTATGTGTGTTAGATCAATTATCTGTGTTAGATCAGTTATCTGTGTTAGATCAGTTATCTGTGTTAGATCAGTTATCTGTGTTAGATCAGTTATCTGTGTTAGATCAGTTATCTGTGTTGGATCAGTTATCTCTGTTGGATCAGTTATCTGTGTTAGATCAGTTATCTGTGTTAGATCAGTTATCTGTGTTGGATCAGTTATCTGTGTTAGATCAGTTATCTGTGTTGGATCAGTTATCTGTGTTAGATCAGTTATCTGTGTTAGATCAGTTATCTGTGTTAGATCAGTTATCTGTGTTGGATCAGTTATCTGTGTTAGATCAGTTATCTGTGTTGGATCAGTTATCTTTGTTGGATCAGTTATCTGTGTTAGATCAGTTATCTGTGTTAGATCAGTTATCTGTGTTAGATCAGTTATCTGTGGTAGATCAGTTATCTGTGTGAGATCAGTTATCTGTGTTAGATCAGTTATCTGTGGTAGATCAGTTATCTGTGTGAGATCAGTTATCTGTGTTAGATCAGTTATCTGTGGTAGATCAGTTATCTGTGTTAGATCAGTTATCTGTGTTAGATCAGTTATCTGTGTTGGATCAGTTATCTGTGTTCGATCAGTTATCTGTGTTAGATCAGTTATCTGTGTTAGATCAATTATCTATGTTAGATCAGTTATCTGTGTTAGATCAGTTATCTGTGGTAGATCAGTTATCTGTGTTAGATCAGTTATCTGTGTTAGATCAGTTATCTGTGTTAGATGAGTTATCTGTGTTAGATCAGTTATCTGTGTTAGATCAGTTATCTGTGTTAGATCAGTTATCTGTGTCAGATCAGTTATCTGTGTTGGATCAGTTATCTGTGTTGGATCAGTTATCTGTGTTAGATCAGTTATCTGTGTTAGATCAGTTATCTGTGTTGGATCAGTTATCTGTGTTAGATCAGTTATCTGTGTTAGATCAGTTATCTGTGTTAGATCAGTTATCTGTGTTGGATCAGTTATCTGTGTTGGATCAGTTATCTGTGTTAGATCAGTTATCTGTGTTAGATCAGTTATCTGTGGTAGATCAGTTATCTGTGTGAGATCAGTTATCTGTGTTCGATCAGTTATCTGTGGTAGATCAGTTATCTGTGTTAGATCAGTTATCTGTGTTAGATCAGTTATCTGTGTTCGATCAGTTATCTGTGTTCAATCAGTTATCTGTGTTAGATCAGTTATCTGTGTTAGATCAATTATCTGTGTTAGATCAATTATCTGTGTTAGATCAGTTATCTGTGGTAGATCAGTTATCTGTGTTAGATCAGTTATCTGTGTTAGATCAATTATCTGTGTTAGATCAGTTATCTGTGTTAGATCAGTTATCTGTGTTAGATCAGTTATCTGTGGTAGATCAGTTTTCTGTGTTAGATCAGTTATCTGTGTTAGATCAGTTATCTGTGTTAGATCAGTTATCTGTGTTAGATCAGTTATCTGTGTTGGATCAGTTATCTGTGTTAGATCAGTTATCTGTGGTAGATCAGTTTTCTGTGGTAGATCAGTTATCTGTGTTAGATCAGTTATCTGTGTTGGATCAGTTATCTGTGTTAGATCAGTTATCGGTGTTAGATCAGTTATCTGTGTTAGATCAGTTATCTGTGTTGGATCAGTTATCTGTGTTAGATCAGTTATCTGTGTTAGATCAGTTATCTGTGTTAGATCAGTTATCTGTGTTGGATCAGTTATCTGTGTTGGATCAGTTATCTGTGTTAGATCAGTTATCTGTGTTGGATCAGTTATCTGTGTTGGATCAGTTATCTGTGTTGGATCAGTTATCTGTGTTGGATCAGTTATCTGTGTTGGATCAGTTATCTGTGTTAGATCAGTTATCTGTGGTAGATCAGTTATCTGTGTTAGATCAGTTATCTGTGTTAGATCAGTTATCTGTGGTAGATCAGTTATCTGTGGTAGATCAGTTATCTGTGTTAGATCAGTTATCTGTGTTAGATCAGTTATCTTCTGCAAATTGACAGAGATGGAGTAGTTACTAGTAGATTCTCTGATCAATAGGTGGAAGGCTGTTCAGAACAAAGTACAATCTCCTTTCATATACTTTTCTCAGAGAGGAGATAGGTCGTTGATATACAGGTAAAACAATTATTGGATTAGTCCAAATCTTCTGCTGCCTTGATGAACACCTGAAGAGGATTTGAGGAACACCTGCATCAATTTTTGTTCTGCCTGTACACCTGTCTTCAGTCATACAACCATGTTCACCTGTCTTCAGCCATGAAACCACCCCCACCTGTCTTCAGCCATGTAACCATGTCCACCTGTCTTCAGCCATACAACCACGTCCATTGTCCACTTGTCTTCAGCCACAGATCGATGTCCATTGTTGACCTGTCTTCAGCCATACAACCATGTCCATTGTCCACCTGTCTTCAGCCATACAACCATGTACATTGTCCACCTGTCTACAGCCATACAACCACGTCCATTGTCCACCTGTCCACTTTTCCATTTAGCTTTTACATGAATCCTAATACTTTGATTAAATATATAAACATTACAAGCATTGGAACAAACAGGCTTGAATAAGCCAGACCAAGGCTGTTTCTGTGCCTTCTGCATGTTGTATGTCGGGTCTGACTAGTATGCCCGAGGCACGAGTTGAAATGGAATGGGAATGCAAGAAGGCATTAAATATTAATGGTACAGATTTATGGTTCCTCGAATGAGTGCTTTGCAGCATGAAAAAGAGAGAGGAGAGAAAAAGGTGTGCTCGAGGAAAGCAGAATAGAAAGGTGTACAGTATTAAAAAAACAGAGGCAGTTCAAAAAGTTTGACGAACGAGGTATTCACGATATTTCAAGAACATTTCCCAATTTCAACAAATATGTCGATATACAACACAACAAATACCCCCCACCTCGCCAACGGTGAGAATGGGGAGACGGCTTGCGATTGTCACCTGGACAGAGGTAATAGTGCAAGTGGTTTACCCAGAGGAAGGGGGGGGGGGGTATTCACACTTTTTTCTTTCCCAAAAGGAATAGGTGTTACTTGTTTCTGTATACAAAGTCAAGGCTCATGGAAGAGTTAGAACACAGAATGATCAGGATGCAACAGAACAAAAGAAACAGCAGAAATAGAGGAGGTGGGGTGACACAAACAGCAGGGCCGAGGAACAAAATAGACGGAGATGGATAAACAAAGGATGCGGGTAAGAATGAGGGGTATGGAACGACGTAGGGGGTGGACACAGAACCGACCTCTCAGGAAGGAAGAACTGGGGAGAGGTGGAAGACGTTGGTGTTTTAAGAAGACGTTTTAAGTTGGTGGAAGACGAGGTGGTTTCACGTGGGTAGAAGAGATCATGGTTTTGGATGGAGGATGATTTGAGATGGTGGTGGACGGCTGTCTTGAAGCCCTGGAGGGAAGAATGAGATTGAAGAGAATGTGAAAGTTGTTTCCACAGATGGGGAAAAAGAGGAATAAATGATGAGGTGAGCAGTGATGCTGGAGTTTGGGAGTTTCACTAGAAGGGGGTTGATGGTGGACCATATGCACCCTGCAGAATCATGGGGGAGTCACAGCAAGGAGAGAGCAGAAGGTGCAAGAAAGATATGAGGTGGTAGAAGACAGAGTCTGTGATGTCTGTGATGATGACCAATCTGTCTGTGATGGCGAAGTGATGGGCCCAGAGACTCAGCTTCATCGCGGAAGATTCCAATAATATTGTCGGCCTTGGTTTCCATTGGATCAAACTGAGCAAGGTCTGAGGCAGGGGAGCCAGCCCAGAGGGGAGAGCAGTACTTCATCAATCTGCGGATGTAAATATGGTATATTGTTATGTCGGTAGGGTAGAGCAATATCTAGAGCTAGGTAGATATGAATAGGTAACATGCTTCGACTGTCGCGATAGGGAATCTACCTGTAATAAGTTCTGTGTTTTAGTCCGGTTTGTCGGGTTAAGATGTCTGCTTGTGAGCATACCAGGATGTTTGAGTGTTAGATAGTGTAGGGATTAAAGATAACAGCCCCTGTGTGTCACACCTGGTAATCAAACCTTTGTCCCTTATGGCAATGCATACACCTGTAGACACTTAGACAGGCCCTTAGTACACACATTAATTAAATTCCCTTCCCTGACAAGGACTTTGGAATAAAACAGGCAAGAGGCCAGTTCGGGGCACCGCCGCATGGGCCGCAGCCAGCTACACCTCCGGCATGCCTAGCCACATCGAGTAGCACGAGCTATGACCATGCCACAGGGAACGTGTGATTCGGTGGAGGGCACTGATTGGGTGGCACGCCAAGGCTGACGTCACCGCCGCAAGGTTATATCAGGGCGCGCCGAATGGCATTTGCGCTCTTGCACATCCAGTTCTCTCTTGCGCAGCACGTCCCTCTGGCCCTCTTGCACATCCAGTTCTCTCTTGTGCAGCACGTCCCTCTGGCCCTCTTGCACATCCAGTTCTCTCTTGCGCAGCACGTCCCTCTGGCCCTCTTGCACGTCCAGCTCGAACCCTTGTGCTTTCTGGCTGTCTCGGTGTGTTTGAAGATCTTGCGGTCCTTCTTGGTCTTGAGAGGTCCTGGTGGTCGTTGGCTCACCATCTGCGTGGTGCTTGGAACAGTGCTCGGTGCCCCTGGAGCACAGAGTGGTGCACGGACCTTGTGGGCGGTCGACGGGGAGCCTGGTGTGGGCGTTGGCTCGGGCCTTCGCGGTGCTTTGGAGTTTGGAGCGAGGGACCTTGTGGTGTGCAGCGGAGCTTGGAGACGCAAGACGACAGGACAGATAAGGACGCACCACATTCACAATTACATAACGAACGTTTTTCTTTTGGTAATTCCTTCCTGTGTCTCGTTTCTGAAGTGAGGTGTGTGGGATCCCAATTTAGGAGCATTATTTGATTACCATCGCATTTCATTGTTTCGGGTTCCGTGGAATAAATCTTTATTTTTGTACATTAAATCTTGTTTGTCGAGTTGATTAATTTCCCTGCAGCTGCCGTCGGTTCGCTGAAGATAAGCGCTTTCACCGCAGTTTCCATTTCCCTTCTTCCTCCCGCGTTTTATAGCCGAATCCGTGTTTGGTCGTCGCCTCAAGTAAGTCCATTCTGGTCCATCCGCGAGCCCTGGTATTAACCGGAAGGGTCCGCGTGACAATATTTTACACAAGTTGCGCTTAAATAAAACTGAAACAAAATATTACACATTGACATAAATGCCAATTTTCATTTCCCTATCTTAATTTTTCTTTCTATTGAGAATACAAATCATAGCAATTTTCAGTTGGGTGAATCATTATATCTGAGACCAGTGTGATAGCAAGTCTTTGCTATGTGATAGCAGTGTGATAGCAAGCAAATTATTCTGTTCTCCAACTACTTCTGTCAAAAAGAAACAGAAGGTTGCAAAACATATTCGTATGCATTTGGGGACAGTAATACATTTCAGAGATTAAACTTTAATTTCAAGCAATGTAAAATTGATGTAAAGTATCAACAATAAAAATACTGCTCGTATAAAACATGATGGATTCAAAGCTTTCACCATAATTCTCCTTGTCACAAGGTCGAAGCAGGGACTGACTTGTTATTTCCCCCAGTGTAAACGTTTGCGGTCTTCGTTTTCTCTACCTTCTGGTTTTATATTACCTGCTCTTTTCTTATCCATCCTTCCTCAGATTGAAAGGTCTGTTCATACAACCATGTTTTATCCTCCTCCAATCTGAAAGCTCAAGAATTTTCCTTTCTTTTTGTCAGTATAAGTATCAGCCTCTACCTCACTACAATCATGGTCTTCCCTCCATGTCTTTATAGCGGTTACATATACTAACCCTTGACCTGAAATAGCTTCAAATGAATGCCTATACTATAGGAAGGAAGGAAAATGACTTCCCAAGTTCAAGTTTCCTGGTTACATATCTGTTTGTCAATGTGGTCTTCATCACTTTGATGATTTGTGACTAATCATCTATTATAATAGATGATTAGTCACAAATCATCAAAGTCACAAATCAAATAACAAATAATTATTTGTTAACTTCTTCAAAAAAATATCCAAATCTTTGGACATTATTACTATTAAAACTGGAATGGCACTCATAAGAGAGCATACCTCCGCCAGGCTGTTATCTACAATTCATCTACGAGTACTGTATAAAGCCCGTCAAAAATGACGGGTTGGAACAGTTTATTCGATGGTGCAGCCTCGTGAGCGTGCCAAAGTCTGAAGTCCTGGCCGAGCGTCAGATGTGCTTATATCTTCTTTATTTATTAGACATCCATCCTTTTATGGATGTAAAATAACATGTCGTTTTACTCTCCTTGCGTTGCACATCACATGCAGCAAATTTCACCTCCCTGCTCCTTGTATTTATTGTTATTTTAAAAAACGCTTCTGTAAACCGCCATCGAGGCTCGGTTTGCAGGCCACCATCTACAATTCCAATAGAAGACATAATTACTCTTTTATGGAAAATGTTTTTTGAGTTTGTTTCATCCTCAAAAATAGACCGTAGTGAACACACATTCGTGTTAAAAGATTGGCCTTTAAAACCTACCTTATGAAAGGGGGACGGACATCTGTACAAACACACAAACTGACTGTTTTATATGGTAGATGATCGAGGTTGTGGATCCGCCGTTTGGAGAGGTCCTGGGCTGAAAGGATCGAAACCCTGAGGAAGAACGGTGCCCAGCTGATGATCCATGCAGTCGGGAAACTAGTCAATTGCTTACAGGTTAATGGTCTTACTTTATGGAAGGGAACTTTGTTTTGAGGTTTACACTTTAAATAAAGTTGAATATGGAATGTTGTGAAATTAAACATCACTTAAAGCAATCCTTTAAATTGTACTAAAGTTTAGGAACAACCGATACTGTACAAACTAGATGGTATTCATAGAATACTTGCCCTGTGCAGTCAATTTGTTGCGAGGCAACTCTTCTGTTTTTGAACGTTTTTTTCTTTGATCCAATATGGCTGCCAGACCACGTGAGTGATGATATCATACATTTCTATTCTCTAATATAATTGTTGCATAGATCACGCACAATACATTTCAAACTGATCAGACTAAGCGTTATCTCTGTCGAATAATGACGTCATCGTTAACAACACCTATTCCCATATTGAGTTCTTTACAATGAGCCATGTTTCAATTTTTTCTATGCAGCGGTTTTGGAGATATAGAGGTGCAACATTTTTCGGTTTTCCCAAGATGGCGCCTGTAACACATGACCTATGACGGCACGATTATCATTAAAATATTCTCAAGGAGGAGGCGCTCATATGGTGAAAATTTCGTGTCCATCAGACCAACAGTTGCTGAATTTTTTAAAATGATGATCGGATGGATGTGTTGTATTTGTCGAATTATGATGTCATAACGAAGGCACCGATGACATCATCATTAACATATCTTATTCCCCATGGGGAGTCGTTGACAATGAGCCAGGTCTCAATTTTTTCCATGGAGTGCTTTCAGAGATATAGAGGTGCAAAGTTTTTCCAAGATGGTGCCTGTACCACGTGACCTATGATGTCATAATAATCATTAAAATATTCTACAGGAAGAGGCGCTTCTATGGTGAAAATTTAATGTCAATCGGACCAACGGTTGCCGAGAAAATGAATTTTTAAAATGCAGACACGTACGGCACACGTTTGTACTTGAATGCTTAACCCCGCTTTTCGCTTCACGGGTGCAGGGTAATAAAATGCAGACACCTACGGCACACGTACGCACATGAATGCTTAACCCCGCTTTTCGCTTCGCGAGCGCAGGGTAGTGTGTGTGTGTGTGTGTGTGTGTGTGTGTGTGTGTGTGTGTGTGTGTGTGTGTGTGTGTGTGTGTGTGTGTGTGTGTGTGTGTGTGAGATAGAATTGTAACAGAAATGAAAAAAACGAGGTGTGCGTGTGTGTTTATTATTTTTCTTTGTGGGTGTAGGAAAGTGTTTAGCGCCCAGAAAAATATATAGATAAAAAACCAAATTGATTTATTCAAAATGCCAATAGGATTAGAACATCACCGGACAATGCCGGGTACTCCTGCAAGTAATAAATAACAATAATAATAATAATGCACAGACAATTTTGTATTTATTCACTACAAGGCATTTTTACCCGTCGCATCGCTGACTGCTTTAATCATACTCGTACATCCACTCCCAATGGGAGCGACATGATGGGTCGATGGGTCGTTATATTCCTCTCTGTGTTATACAGATTACAGTAGATCGAGGCTCGGATCCATTAGTCTGTGGGGGACGCTGTAATCATATAATGCCTCAACAACGTCGGGATTCCTCCCTTTCAGTTTCGTGTTAAACAACAGCAGTAGCGATTGTTTAAAAAGATAATCATGCGTATTTGTGGTTTATAAAGAATTTTTACTTCTGGTAGGGGTGTCCCACGAAACGCCACAATAAGCTATTTACACACATTAATACAGCGTTTGTCCAAGGAGAAAAAACCCCTTGGGGAGGGATGATATTATTAGTATTAATATTGTTTTGTCATAACATTAACATCATGTTATAATCATAATTGTTGTTATTACTTTTGTTATTAGAAGCAGCCTTGGAAAAGCAATACGATAAGCTATAGGCCTACACCTTAACATGGATTTTTCCCAAGGCGGAAACCCCCTTGGAGAAGGGGACAAATAAAGTCGCCACAACCTCCATCATGTGACCCTTAGTCCACCTGTCAAGTTTGGTTGAGATTGGATAAGCAACCACTGAATGTATTGTGCTCAGACAGACAGACACCAAACTGCATGATGACAACATGTTGTACTTCACAAACATTTTGCTCTATTCAACCTATCATTTCCCGGAGGACTTATGTATCATCTGATGAAGATCCCAGTTGAAGACCACTCGGTGGTAGAAATGTAGAACCTCAGTCTTGCCTACTGGGCAGCTACTGTACACAAGTCGGTGGTACCTTCATTTTGAACATTAACCTTTACAGTATTGTCATGTGAATGGCCCTCTCTCCTCACATGTCGAGCCTCGGTGGAGTGGAGACCATGCACTGTGGACCTTGTCCAGGGATAGAGGATTCTAATTAATTTATTTGAAAACAAAACGCACCCAAGAGGTGAGTATGCACCTCGTGCTTCCATCAATATCAAATCCCATCAGTTAGAAATGGGCCAATGTGTAGTGTTACAGGGCTGGCATGAAGGCTGGCATGATGTAGGTCAGCAGGCGAGTGGGTGTGAAGATGACGAGCAGGCATGCCCACAAGGTCACAGAAGGAGGGTGAGCTCGGTCCCGCCACAGTCAAAACGATTGCTCCTCCCTCGGTGAGAGCGTGAGCTGTCCTATGGCTATGGCACCCTCCGTATTGTCTCCAGGTCCCATCCTCGGAACATAGTTAGGAATCTCATGATGGCTGTCAGACAATTATAGTCATAACATGCATTGGCACAGCCATGATCAGTCGCTGTAGAAACGGAACCATGTCCCTGTGTTGGTGGCCAGAATTTGCGGTGTTCTGCCAGCCCCACACCGGAAGGCATGCCTCAAACAGGTCACCAACCTCTGACCTGAATCCTGGCCGATTTCACACATGTGGGACCCATGACATGACGTAATTAAACCGACTACATTTTTAAACTGACGACCCTCCTACCCCCACAAACGCAGCAGTAAGGTATGAATCTTTTTATCCTCGTATCTTATGCATTGTGTGGGAATTCACGCATGCTATATTTGTACAAAACAGATAAAATGAAGGAGATGTGATCTATCAAAACCTCCGAACAACCCCATTGTTTACTTTCCTGAATGTCATTGCAAAGTTTTGATGGGTGACTTTTCAATTGATGAGTCACACTGGCTTTTTGTATTTCACTTCAACTGAAACATCATATCTTGAAGCACTGCAGTAATAGTACAGTGGCTTATAAAGTTCATGATTTAAGCAAGTAGAAATTCGGTGCATGATTAAGATGAGTTTATTCATAAAGACAGCCACAGCTGGACCACTGTGTGGTTGGCAGCAGTAAAGTGATGTCCTGCAACTGAAGTTGTCGGGAAGATACGTGCACAGCATGGTGCACTGTCCCTTCTCCAATGTGTGATGGATTGCTTGAGTAAAAAAAAAGTTCGTCTTTAACCTCATTCCCATTTTACTTCCATTACCCACTCCCCTTCCACCCCACCACATCTCTTATTACTACGTTTACTCGTCTAATCTATCTTTTTTCCTGCAGTTGACATTACACCTTTTGCATCTTAATACATTTTGTCAGGTAGAAGAGTGGCCTAGTGGCAAAGACTCTTGTAGGTAGGTGCAGGGGCGCCGCCAGGGATTTTGGGCCCCATGAAAAGATATCACAATGGGCCCCTATGAAGCACGTGCGCACATTTTTACCTAATGTTCTAATAATTTTTAGGGCCCCTGTCAGTGCAGGGCCCTTGGAATCATTCTAACTTTCTCCCCCCCTTACAGCGCCCCTTGTAGGTGTGCTCAAACTTCACCGGACATTGAGTCGCCGATGGCAGTCATGAGCATTTCCATGGCTGAGAGTCAACGCTAGAAGGCTTAGCATTCCATCGGAGGGAATTGATGTGAATATTCTCTGAGCAGCTATGGGAATCAAACCCACACCAGTGAGGGCATCACAACAAGGCTAATTTACCTGCTCAACCACCAGGTCATTCTAATGACTGCACGGAAGTTCAAATCCAGCTGAAGGCAGCAATATGAAGCATTTGGATTCTAAGCTACAGGGAAACTGAGCTAGAAATTACCAGATTCTTGATTTAAAAACAAACAACCAAACAAGGAAACAAAACCCAGATGACTCACTAATGAAGGGAGGGAGGGAGATATTCTGCCTGCCTGCCTTGGTCTAGTTGGCATGCAAAGCTCGTATACACGACCCTTTCGGACAATTTCAGACAAACACTACAATACTACTAATAAGAAGCATCCAAAATCCCCCTTCGTACCCAAAATCCCTTTAAGCACCCAAAATTTAAGGAAATTTAATCATGTGTATAGAATACCATCAGAAGGGCAAGACTGATTTTTAGGTGTCCTTTGAATTATGATAAACAATGATTCAGCACCAACACGAAATAAAAAATACTTTTGTATACATTTGGGTTGTTATAGAGTATAGTACGTCTTACTAAATTAAATTAGTTAATTAATCGAGCTGTACCATTCAGCCATGTATATGTAACACTTGTTACTCAGTCAGGTTTGCAGGTACGTGGGTGCACTGTCTAACAATGTCAAAACACTCACCTGATGGTAATACATATACATCAATCGTACATCTCTAGTCATTAAAATTGAAAGTTCGAGCCATTGTCACACATCTGCGACACAAAAACACGTTTTTGACCTTTAAAAGTGGTGGAGGGGTGCGAGACAACAAACACATCGAGTCGACAACACAAATTAGAGAATAGAGGGAAAGTGGTAAGCATTCAGCTGAGAATTGGGAAGGGTAATCAGACATGGGATTCTGGGAGAACGTATGCAACCTGAGTAGGCTGGGGGAGAATGGAGTCCCGAGAGGGCGGGAGGAGCGAGACCAAAAGTGAGGTGATAGAAAAATGAGAGTCCGCCAATATTTTTGCAGTGGATAAGAAGCAGACATTGGGACACGGAATCCTGCCGATTTCTTCCTCTAACATGTAGAGCCTCACATTTGATCACCTACAGAAGCAGCTGCACCAAAGCAGAGCGGAGACACATACTCCTCACAGTGCTCATAGAAAGTCTACACTCCCTTTCAAAATTTTCACCTTTTGTTACCTTATAACCTGGAATAAAATGCATTACATCAGACTTTTTCCACCTTTATTTACACATCGTAACCCACAACTTCCAGGTGAAAAACAAATTCTACAAATTTCAGACAATTAATTAAAAGTACAAAACTAGAATGTCTTGGTTGGATAAGTGTCCACCTCCCTTATTATAGCAATTGTAAATTAGCTCAGGTGTAACCAATCACCTTCAAAAATCACAAAATTGTAGATTATTTCAGAAAAAATCAGCTGTTCCTGTAGGTTTCCTCTGCTGGGTGGTGCATTTCACAGCCAAGACTCAACAATGAGCACAAAAGAGCTTTCAAAAGACCTCTGGGATAAAGTTGTGGAAAGGCACAGATCGGAGGATAGGTATAAAAATATTTCAAAGGCCTTGAATATCCCTTGGAGCACAGTCAAAACAATCATTAAGAAGTGGAAGGCATATAGTACCACCATGACTCTGCCTAGATCAGGCCGTCCCTCCAAACTGGATGACCAAGCAAGGAGGAGGCTGATGAGAGGCCACCAAGAGGCCAATGGCAACTTTGAAAGATCTACAGGCCTTTATGGCAAAGACGGGTCACTGTTTGCATGTGACAACAATATCCCAAGCACTCCACAAGTCTGGCCTGTATGGTAGGGTGGTAAGACGGAAGCCATTACTCAAAAAATCCCACCTTGAGTCCCATTTGAGGTATGCAAAAAAACCACTCCAGAGATTCTGAAGCCATGTGGCAAAAAGTTTTGTGATCTGACGAAACCAAGATTGAACTTTTTTGGCCTGAATGCAAAATGTTACATTTGGCGCAAGCACAACACAGCACATCACCCCAACAATACCATCCCTACTGTGAAGCATGGTGGTGGCCACGTCATGTTATGGGGATGTTTCCCATCAACAGGGACTGGGGTACTTGTCAGGACATAAGGGAAAATGGATGGAGCCAAATACAGAAAAATCCTAGAGGAAAACCTGCTGCAGCAAGAAAGCTGTAATTGAGACGGACGTTCCCCTTTCAATATGACAATGACCTGAATCACAAAGCCAAAGCTACACTGGAGTGGCTAAGGACCAAAAAGATAAATGTCCTTGAGTGGCCCAGTCAGTGCCGCAACCTAAATCCAATTGAAAATCTGTGGCATGACTTGAAGATTGCTGTCCATCAATGCTCCCCACACAACTTGACTGAACTTGAACAGTTTTGTACAGAAGAATGGGAAAATATTGCCCAATCAAGGTGTGCAAAGTTGGTAGAGGCCTATCCCAACAGGCTCACAGCTGTAATTGCTGTCAAAGGTGCTTCCACCAAGTATTAACTCATGGGGGTGGACACTTATCCAATCAAGATATTGTTGCGGATATGGGATTTGGCCTCCATCCATATCCGCTTGTAAATATTCCCCTATTTCCCCAATACTCCCCAACTATCCCCAATCCCCCATTCCCTAGTCCCATTGTCTGTAAACAACACTCTGTAGCCCCGACCTTCCCCTTTTTCCCCCATTAAATGTCGTGCCCAGGTTCACCGCATCTCACGTAGACAACTATAGGACATCTTGCTAGTTATTCTTAGTCTATGTCAGTTAAGGACTCGTTTCCATTAATTCTGACTCTTCGTTGCACCAGAATGTGATTGTATGGCACCAGTAGTAAGTTTAGGACCTCCCCATACCTCCCCGCATCTCTTCCTCATGGAACTACAACCACAACAACAACTACAACAACAGCGGGGGCGGCGCGGCGGCGGCGCGGGGAGTGTGCGTCCTCACTCCGGCTTGGTTAGCCGCCATTGCCCATGTGCTCCGACGGGGTTACCACGAAGGGGCTGACTGTCAGCTCCTCGTCAAGGGCGGAGCCCGGTAACCCCCCGCACCCAATAAGAAGCGGCGGGCCGATTCCATCTGGGGCGGAGCTAACGAGCCGAGGGCGTGTCACTCCCCGCTGGATATACGCAGCCACTTACCGGAGGTGACGTCAGATGCGCCTCAGCTTGGAGAGAAAAGGACGCCACCTCCAGCGCGACGATACCTCCCCGCATCTCTGGACCGGACCGGGTCGATTCTGCCCCTGAGCCAAGGTGCACCTTGAGCCATCGACTACCTGCCCCTCCTTGCCATCAATCCCTGTGTGAGTCAGCCTTGTCCCGTTTGTCTGTGGTCTGTCGGGGCTAAGATAAGACCGTGTATAAGTGCCTACCTTTCTGTGCTGTACCTCTTGTCCGTGTAATCTAAACGTTCTGCATATCCCATATTATATCCTCCTCCGGAGGTCTTGAGAACTGTACCCCTGGTGTCGTGTCATTTAACCCAGCCGTTGTGTCCTTTCCTTCATTGATTTAGCATAGCGCGATTCGGCCAACGTTCGAGTGTAATTGGGTAACTTGTGCGAACACGGCGGCCATTCTGCTCGGCCCAGCATAACATCTCAATAAGTCGTGTCCGTAACAATATTCTAGTTTTGTATTTTTAATTAATTTTCTGAAATTTGTGGAAATTGCTTTTCACTTGGAAGTTGTGGGATACAATGTGTAAATAAAGGTGGAAAAATAGAACATGGCAACAAAAGGTGAAAGTTTTGAAAAGGGGTGTAGACTTTCTATAGGCACCGTATATTCACTTTAATGCATTCAGGCACGTATTAATGGACTTTAATCAACTTTAATAATAATGCAACTTAATTATTATTTATTAATGCAACTTAATTATTATTTATTAATGCAACTTAATTATTAATAATAATAATTTAATCATAAATAATAATGCAATAATAATGCAAGGCACATAAGGCACAATTAAAGCAACTTTAATGCACATAATGGACTTTGCTCTGCAGAGAATACCAAGGTGTTGGACACTGTTGTGTCGGGCTGCCTTGCAAACCAGTTTGATGATGCGGTCCATCTAAGACACTAAGACAGGTTGTGACAGATTGTGAGGCTTAGGAACTGCAATAACATATGGCGGGTACAGCTATCCATGTGCAGTTGTATCCATTTTATCAATTGCATGCTTCATGCCAAGCACAGTTTAATTGTGCTAGGCATGAACCATACAACTCCTACGATATTAATAAAATGTGTTACATAAATGAAACTTGGAGTATATTCGTTTTACCCTGTGCACGAAAATTTGGGTTACGCAATTGGTTCGTTTGTGTCAGTCTGTTTACAAAAGTCAATTTATGATCGAGGAACAGCTTAATTTCAATTGAATGTTATATTTTGAACACGAATCGGAAAGCGAACCTTTAGTTTTGCAGTACTTTGGCCTGGAATTCATCCGATATTTCATGCGCAGAAAAAGAAGCGAGATCTTTTTTTTTTAATTCTGTCTGCATATCTGGCAGTCAAAACAAAATTGAAAATCATTCCAAACAGGAAAATTACTGTTTTGAAGGATGTCATAAAGGACACAAAGATCAGGCACAGAGAACTAATGTAACGTGTTAAATCAGGTGGTGTAAAAGATGCTGCAGCAATGGCGGTAAACTTCCGGGAAAAGGTTTTTTTTTTCTTTGACCTTTAAAATCTTTATTTAATTTCAATTTAATTATATACTTAAACACTGCAGAACTTCTTTTTTTTCTTTTTGCCATTTTCTTTTGCCTTTTTTTGCTTTGCCTCTTTTCTTTTGGAAAACGCCTTTTTGGCATATTCTAAACCCTTCTGTTTATCAGTAGGCCTACTGGGACAAAATATTACAGCATTTTCCGTCATCACTGCCAATCAAATTTTCCCCTTGTAGTCCATGTCCTTGTTTCTCAAGACAGTGTGGGGTAATGTGTTCTATGAACTCTAGTTAACACAGTATTTAACATAAGACATTGCTACATTAATTGTTCAACGTAATTTTGTCAGACTTTATGCCCACACGTATCCCAATATTGGTGTGCGTTTAAATGACATGATGCCGTAGTTTATATTTTATCACTATCGGTAAAAAGGGCCTCGCAGGACTAACATCTTGTTCATAGTTTCCAGCTGTCACAAGGTACAGAGCGATAAAAGTACAATGATGTCCGGTAATGTCTTCATCCTCCATGTGATAAAAAAAAAAATCAAGGTCTTCCACGAGCCTTATATAACTGTGAAAAAGGTTCAATCATCAAGTGAGAAGAGACTGAAAGTCATTTTACGACCACACCACACCTGCAGCACATCACGATTGAATTCATACAGAACCAGAACATTAAATGAACCCTCCAAGGCTACAAAAATGGAGAAAAACATTTTTTCCTACAAATTGCAATTACTTACATAGTTATATCATTATATGTTGAAAAGGCTGTTAGGATGACCAAGAGGTATGAAAGCTCGCCTCAAAGCTGTCCAGCTCGGCTATGCCCAGCTGTTCGAATCTTGGCCCAGCTATAAACTGTCATCCCGGTGTTTCACAGGCAGGATGATTCATTAGTGTGTGTGCTGTCCTTGGGATGGAAGTTAAACTGGGCATCCCATCTGCCTGCATTTGGTAGTGGATGTTAAAGATCCCATGGTGTCCTTCACGAAGAGTTGGCAAGCTATCACCAGGACCTTGGCCAAATTCCAAATTCCTGCCTCTCACTAAGGCTGGGAAGGCAATGGGAAACCACCCAACATACTGTATAACACTTGCCAAGAAACTGCTTCGGCAGCACTGACACTGTAACTATGGTATATCAGAATCAGAGGAATATGTTGAAACATAGGGGTAATACCCCTGGTGCTCACCTGGTAGAATAAACAGTATACTGCACTGACTAAAGGTATTTTAAACCAATTTCAATAGTTGCTAGAAGACAGGGCAGCACGTAGAATCATACTAACATAATCATGAGACTTTAAACAAACAAACAAACAAAAAAATACCTATTTTGGGGGGCAACGCCCTCACCCTCCCCTGACCCCGTATGCCTCCTCAGACCCTAATTTTTCTAATACTTTGAACAAACATTGGTACATCACGGGTGATGAAGGTTGTGGTGAAGTTTCATCGAAATCGTGTGTGTAGTTTCAGAGGAGAAAGCAAATACCTATTTTGGGGGGTCAAACCTGGATCTACTTTGACCCCTAGTAACCCCCCTTAGATCCCGATTTATTAATTTTTTTACAGAGCTTCATTATCCCTCCCTTCAAAAACACAAATCACAGTTGTGCATCTGAAGCTAAAGCTCTTGAGTTTCGCTGAAAAGGTTAAATGATGAAGAAATCTTGTCTGGTGTTCATTTTGTCACCCTCTCCTATGCAGATATCGCCATTCATTTCCATTGCCGTTGAAGTCATCCCGAGAGATTATATGAATCATAAATAGAAAGGGGAAAGGGCAACTTGTAAATTCCCCCGTTTCATCATGTCAAGAGATCAGAATTTTGCTCGAGATTATACGAGGAGACTGAAGGCCCCGTCTGGCTGAGCATATTTAATGTACTTGTTCTATGGCCTATTACAGTCGTGCAGTACTGGCTTAGCAAGATGAACCATTAGTTCTGGCTGAAGCTCCTTTTTGTTTGGCATCTATTATATTTCAATCGTGGAACATGGACAGTGTGATACGTTCATGTTCTGGTACTCCTTTGGTACAATAATGATGTGCAGGACGTTCTGTTTCACGACATTCCTACCCGATTGTCAGACCACAGTAGGGAACATATCAAGGCTGGGCATGTCCTTTATTACCCCGCGCATGCGAATTGAAAAGCAGTGTTCAAAAAGCAATTAGTTCACTTCTGTCTGTTGGTCCGTGTGTCTACAAACGTCGGTTTATGGTCGAGGAACAACTTGATTTAAATTCACTGTTGTCTTTTGAACACGGATAGTATCATGAATCGCAAAACCAAACTGGAGTTGAGCATTACTTTGGCTCTGAATTCGACCCGAGTGCGCATGCGCAGAGAGGAGTGACGCATTTTTTTTTACTCTGTCTGTCTGTCTGGCAGTCAAACAAAATTGAAAATCATCCCAAACAGGAAGCTTACTGTTTTTAAGGACCTCACAGAGGACACAAACAACAGGCACAAATAACTAATGTAACGTGTTAGATAGGGTGGTGAATAAGACAAAAGTTGCATGATTTTTTTTCCTACAGCGGAAAACTTCTGGATTTTTTTTATCTCTGACCTTTTTTTCTTCTTGGGCCTTGCTCCCCCTGCTCTGTCTGTGATCTGTCCCCCAAATATTCCTGCAGGACACACAAGATCTGCCAGCAATCCTCTTTTGGTTAAACTGCCAAAATCAAGACTCTCTGCTCACCTTCACTCCTTCATTCCTCTTTTCTCCCACCTCTGGAACAAACTCCCTCACTCTCTTCAATCCCACTTCTCCTCCAGGTCTTTAAAACAGCTGTTCACCACCATCTCTTATCTTCCCCCATCCAAAACCTTGATATTTTCTACCCCCGTTAAAACACCCCAATTCCGCCACTTTCAATCTCCAACTTCTTTCCTGAAATTCCTGGTAGTGTTCATTTCTTTTATACCGTGTACCCCTCCCCCCCTTCCCCCTCCCCCATGCCCTCCCCGTTCCACAGATCTACCGACTTCCCTGTTCTCTGCTGTTGTTGTGCTTGTGTGCTCTCCTCTCTCTCTCCCTCTTGTCTCCCACTCCCTATATTGTATGTTTTATGTGTCCGTGCATGTTTTCGTGTTTAATGTGGTACCTCTTACACGAGCCTCGACTCTTCATAAAAAATTTTTTTTACTATAATTCACCAAATTTCCGTTCGTCTGTCTGTCTGTCCGTCCGTTCGTTCGAAGGTACCGCAAAAACGGCTGAACCGATCGCAACAATATTTTGGGTGGGTAATCCTGGGATCCCCTGGAGTAAAATAGGCTATATTGTTTTTCTGATTTCAGCTTTGGCCTCCTGCATTTGCAGGTTTGGACTCGCGCATGATGTTATTTTCCCGGGTGCCGCACAAACGACTGCACCGATCGCTGCACAGCTGCACCGATCAGACTCAGTGACCTCGGACAAAAACCTTTTATAAGGACATGGGTTGAATCTCTGCTTGAGAGAGTGCCAACCCCCTCCCCGCCATCATGGTCGTCTCTCCAACTCACAATCACACGAGATATGCGGAAAGGACGACCCAAAACCAATTATCTTCTTTTTAATTCATACATAAGCATCATTAAAAGTAAATAATGACCTCGGCCAAAGTTCAAACGACGTGAGTTTAATCTCTACATGAGAGAATTCCACATAGCTATATGAGCGGTGTATACGCCAACAGATCGCTGTCTCCATCGATCTTGCCAAGGCCGTAACACCTATCGGCTCAAAATCCTTTTAACTGTTGTTACGTGCTCCTCCCCAACCCCCCGGTCATGGTGTACCTCCGAGCCCCGAGAGGAGTCACGGCAGAAAAATGTGTTATTCTGTATGTCAAAGATCAATGGTGAAGCCACACCAATTGTTACCAACAAACAAATATTGTATTAAGATCACACAAGAATAACAGTACAACAACAATAGTAATCAATTGTACAACCAATATATATTTCCTATGATGGTACCATCAGGTTCATACAATATAACTCACTGTGCTCCAAGTGAGCGAAAAGAAGAACATTTCCCAATGTCTGTATTTCGGCATCAAGCCCAAGTCGATCCGCTCCAGCGATCGTCAGAATGATGTCCAATCGAGACCAGAATCCCGTTCGGATGACAGTCACAGTCACGCGGCCAAAGCTGCGCAAAGGTGCCCTCAAGGCGCCGGGGAAATCCAAAGGCGCCCTCCAGGCGACTGGGAAATCACACCCTCGGGTATGGACGTTTCACGGCTCCAAACCGGCGAACCGCAGATTTACCTTCAAAATCCACGTTACACACACACACACACCAGATAAACATCTGGATGCGGTGAAAATGGTTGAAGCGAAGCGAAAAACCTTGCGCGATGCACAAAGCGCGCGAGTCAAAATGGCCGACGGCCTGTTCTCGAGGCGTAACGGCACGACGATGATTCTCCTCCGAATCAACCGCCAAAACCTGACACGCAGGTTGATCTGTCACAGCGATAACAACTCTGTTGCAAGAATCCCTTTCCCGGGAAACCCGAAGTTCGCTAGTGACCTCCGTTCGTCAACGTTTGCTCCAGACCTCGAAGCAGCTAGGCTTCTTCCCCGACTCACTCGCTCCGCCTTCTTTTCCTCCTCTTCCTCTTCGTCGTCGTCCGGTTCCCGTTTCATTTAAAACATTGACTTTTTTACCTTTTGTAAATAGTAAACTCTATCTCCCTTAAATGACAACAATAATAGTACATGGAATCAAAAATGTTTACAGTGGATGAAAACCACAACAACGGAAGTGACGAATCTGTAACACTTCCCCCCCTCAAGAAAGAAAGTTTGAACATAGTGAAAACTTTCTTTGCAGGCAAAAACTCTTTTAACAAACAAAAGTAAAACTTACACCCAAATCATCAATTCCCGTGAGCAACGATAATTAATATTACCCAAAATAAAGCAATAAAACTTTCAAACAACCTACAGAAATTTCCAAAGTTAGTTCACTCTGGACAAAGCATCAGCAACGACATTGTCCCTGCCCTTTACATTAGTGGGGCGGCTTAGCCCAAATATTCAAAAGAATTGTGCATTTTGTGAAACAAGCACCAAATTTGGCACAAATGTACATTAATATGTTGCGAACATTTTCAGATATTGGGCCACTTGAAATTCCGTAATTTTTTTTTTCAAATTTTTTCAAATTTCGTAATTTCAAATTTTTCGGGTGACACCGTCACAATTTCGGTCTTCGAGGCCGGCCGATAGGCAAAGTGTGACCGGAAGGGACGAGGTTCTCCTGACCACGTGGCCCTCGATCTGGGAAGCGAGAGGCGTTCCATTAGTGGACGCGCCCCTCACGCCCGACTTTTGGACGGCCCCGGCAGGCCGTTTGTTTTGACGTTCCGTGACAGGCCCCGCACCCCCACCTCCGGGCCGACCGGAAGCTTGTGCTGAGTACATCATACCTGAACAACTCAGTGAGGCAGAACACAGCAGTGCACACCAGGGTGACCCCTTCAGTGCATAAACCAATTAACCTGTCCACTGCAGGGCATATAGAAATGAAGTTATTTTCTGCATATAATAATAATATAAGTTCAGTTCTATATAACAATTTCTGTTATCACCACTACCACTACAACTACCACTACTACAAGCTTTGTCTGGAATTTTGTGGACTAACAGACAAACAGACATACAGACAAGCTGGGATCAAAACATTACCTCCTTCCACCATTGAGTGTAGAGGTAAACATCATGGAAATTATATCATGCCCTAGATTTAATTCATGCTTACCCATGTATTTGCTTCACTGGTTCACAAGGTCTTTTGCATACATGTAATTCAGACTCTCGTCTTCATTGCTGACCACACAATGTTCGCAACATATTAATGTACATTTGTGCCAAATTTGGTGCTTGTATCACAAAATGCACAATTCTTTTGAATATTTAGGCTAAGCCGCACCACTATATCGGCCGGCCTCAAAGACCGAAATTGTGACGGTGTCACCCGAAAAATTTGAAATTACGAAATTTGAAAAAATTTGAAAAATAAAATTACGGAATTTCAAGTGGCCCAATATCTGAAAATGTTCGCAACATATTAATGTACATTTGTGCCAAATTTGGTGCTTGTATCACAAAATGCACAACAGGTTTGCTATGCTGCTACACTACATGCTCAATTTCCAAGTTGAACTCCTGCAAAGCCAAACTCCATCTCATCAATCTGTGGCATGACTCACATGTCTGCCACTTCCGTTTCCGGTCCGGTCGTGAGAGGACGCTGGCGTCACTTGCTCGCCGCTTCTCTGACTGGACCATTGTCCGTTTCTTGCTTTCCTGGTGGTCGTGGCGGATTTTTGGCCATTGAGTCTGCCCTCTGCACGGTCCCGGCTCTGCTCTGCTGCTCCTGGCTTCACCTGCTCGGCTCCTTCGCTGTTTCCTCGGGCTCACTCTCGTGGGTTGTGCCCATTGTTTGCAGCGGCGGTGGTGGCGGTTTGCCGCCGTGATCTTGATTAGCGGCGGCGGTCGTTTGCCGCTGCATTTGCCGCTTTGCCTCCTCAACCTTGGCCTCGTGCTCGTCTCTTCGCTCCTGTCTGCCCTCTGCATGGTCCCGGCTCTGCTCCTGGCTTCACCTGCTCGGCTCCTTCGCTGTTTCCTCGGGCCCACTCCCGTGGGTTGTGACGATTGTTTCGCCTCCTCACCCTTGGCCTCGTGCTCGTCCCTTCGCTCCTGCTGGCATGGCTCTGCGGTACTCCGCCGCAAGGCTTCTCCTGCTTAAAACCCGCTCCACCCCATCATGCATCTCTGCAATCAAATCGAATGGACTCCTGCGTCGACCCAGGTACATTCACCGTGGCTCCGGTCGTAAGTTTGTTTATTTACAATCAGGTCACTCCATCCCCATCCTCTGGTCGGCTCAGCGCACTCCCACTCATCGTCCCAACACACCTGGTCACAACAACGCACAAAATCGCACCTCCTGTCTGCGAACCCTGGCCAAATCACCTGGATTCATACCCGCCGTACAAAACAACATCAAGCTCACCCTGTTCAATACCCGGTCCCTCAATAACAAATGCCTCATCCTGAACGACTACATCCTGGAAAATAAACTGGACTTTCTCTGTCTCACTGAGACCTGGCAACAACCACTGGACTACTACACGCTCAACCTCACCACACCCAATGGATATTCTTACATCAATAAACCACGCTCGGAGGGCCGAGGTGGTGGAATTGCCGTTATTCACCGACAAGACATCAAGACCAACCTCATCTCCATCTCATCTGCTCCATCATTTGAACACCTGGCTTTTAAACTCTCTGGTCACACACAGTCAGTCATGGCTGTTGTCTATCGCCCTCCCAAACCACACCCATCATTCCTGTCTGACTTCTCCTACTTTCTGACCCAGCTATGTTCCCTCTCCCCCTCAATCCTCCTCCTTGGTGATTTCAATATCCACATGGACTCCACTGACTCCACGCTAACCACTGACTTCACTGATTTACTCACCTGCTTTAACCTCATTCAACATGTCAACTTTCCTACCCATAACCGTGGTTACATTTTGGACCTTGTCTGCTCTACTGGACTAATTTTGCACCATCTCTCTGGCTCCGACCTCACTCTCTCTGACCACCTAGCCTTCCGTAAGGCTAGCCTTCTGACCTAGCCTTCTGACCTTCCGTAAGCTAAACGCTCTTTCACCTACCTCATTCTCATCGACCCTCTCTGAAAAAATGTCCACTTCTCCCTTCGTTGACCTCCACACCCCTTCTGACCTCACTGACTACTACAACCACACTCTCTCCTCCTGCCTTGACCAACTTGCGCCTATAAAAACCAAAACAGTTTCTTTCACCCATTCTGCTCCCTGGTTTACCCCTGAACTCCGCCTGATGAAAACTCGTGCTCGCCAACTTGAAAGATTCCGCAATAAAACAGGTCTCACAGTTCACTCCCAGGCCTACAAGGACCACATACAACACTATAAAGATGCCCTCTCCCGTGCCCGCTCCGCCTACTACTCTCAAATTATCCACTCTGGCTCTGGAAACCCAAAAGCACTCTTCTCTACAATAAACAAACTCCTCAGCCCCCTGAACACCACCACCCAGTCATTCACAATAGACAACTGCATCTCCTTCCTTTCATTCTTCCAACGCAAAATTGAAAACATCTACAACAGCTTGACCACCGCCGCACCCGCTCCCCCTCAAACCACCTGCCCCCCCTTATCCTGCCATCCCCTGTCTCAATTCTCCCCAGTCTCCCCTACTGACCTCTCTGAACTCCTCATCGGAATGAAAACTGCCACCTGCACTCTTGACCCCATCCCCTCCAGCTTTGTCAAGGCCTCCCTTCCTGCTCTCTCTCCACTTATCATTGCAACAATAAACTCCTCCCTGTCTACAGGCATCGTCCCACCATCCCTCAAAATTGCTGCTGTTACCCCCATTCTGAAAAAACCTGGACTAAACCCTGACACCCTAAATAACTTCAGACCCATCTCCAACCTACCCTTTCTGTCAAAGGTTTTGGAACGCGCTGTAGCCACTCAACTCAAACATCACCTCTCTGCCAATAACCTGTATGAAACATTCCAATCCGGATTCCGCTCCAACCACAGTACTGAAACTGCTCTCCTCAAAATCACCAACGACCTTCTCCTCTCCTCTGATGCTGGCAACCTCAACATTCTCATCCTCCTCGACCTCAGCGCCGCCTTTGACACCGTCGATCACACCATCCTCCTCAACCGACTTAAAACCACCTTTAACATTACCGGCACTGCCCTCTCTTGGATTAAATCATACCTCTCTGACAGACGTCAGTTCATCTCCATCAATAACTGCAAATCCCCCACTGCTCCCCTCCCCCAAGGTGTCCCCCAAGGTTCAGTTATTGGCCCCCTCCTCTTCATCCTTTACCTGTCCCCCCTCGGTCACTTAATCCGCCGTCATGGTCTCCAATTCCACTGCTTCGCCGATGACATCCAGCTTTTCATCTCCACCAAGTCCATCTCCACCGCCACCCACTCTATCCTGACAAACTGCATCACTGAAATAAAATCCTGGCTTCAAATCAACTTCCTCAAACTTAACTGTGATAAATCTGAAATAATCATCATTGGCCCAAAAACGCTCACCAAGTCCACCCATAACTTTGCCCTCAACATCGACGGTTTCCCAGTATCCACCTCCCCTCACATCCGGAATCTTGGCATCATCTTTGACCAAACCCTCTCCTTCGACAAATACACTAAACAGATCACAAAGACAGCCTTCTTTCACCTGAAAAACATCGCCCGTCTCCGTCCATCCCTCTCCTCCGTGGCTGCAGAAACCCTCATCCACGCCTTCATCACTTCCCGTCTGGACTACTGCAATAGCCTCCTTTATGGTTCATCCTCAACAATCACCAATAAACTCCAATACATTCAGAACTCCGCTGCCCGTCTACTCACCCATTCCCGGACCCGTGACCACATCACCCCCGTCCTTTACAAGCTTCACTGGCTCCCCATCTGCCAGAGAATCCAGTACAAAATCCTCCTCTTGACCTACAAAGCCCTCCATAACCTGGCCCCATCCTACCTGGCTGACCTCCTCTCCAGACACACTCCCACCCGCAACCTCCGCTCTGCTGGTACCAACCTCCTGACCCCCCCCCCCCCCCCCCCATCCGGACCAAATTTAGATCTTGGGGGGACAGGGCCTTCTCCATCGCTGCTCCCACCCTCTGGAACTCGCTACCTCACACCATCAGAGACTCCTCCTCACTCACCACATTCAAAACATCACTCAAGACCCACCTGTTCAACACTGCATTCAACATTTAACCCACAGCATCTAACCCCTGACTATCTCCTCTCCTTCTCCCTCCTTTGTGCTTTGAATATTTCCCTATTGATTCTTCTTTTTTTGCAATTGTTTTTATGTTTTGCTATGCAGTATGTTTTGCACTCTGTCAAAGCGTCTTTGGGCTTCCTGAAAAGCGCTATATAAAATAAATGCATTATTATTATTATTATTATCAACCTCTGGTTTTTATTTTTCATTTTTTGAATGAAGGTTAAGGGGTTGTGATCAGTGAAGACTTTTATAGGAAAGGTAGTAGTTCCCAGATACACCTCATAATGCTGAAGCGCTAGCAGGAGAGCAAGGGTCTTTTTCCACAGTGGCATAATTTGCCTGATGTTTGTTAAACTTTCTGGAGTAGTAGCACACTGGGTGATCCACTCCATCCTCATCTTCCTGTAATAGAACTGCCCCAGCCCCTACATCACTTGCATCAATGGCCAACTTGAAAGGTGCTTGAAAATCCGGGGCTGCTAGGACAGGAGAGCTCATTAATATTGCTTTGACGTGGGCAAAGGCAGCTTGACATTTGTCATCCCAAACAAACTTGATCTCTTTCCTCAGCAAATTCGTTGAAGGGGCTACCACATCAGAAAAATTCCTGCAGAACCGCCGGTACCAACCAGCCATACCCAAGAATCTCATAAGCTCCTTCTTCCCTTTTGGAACTTGGAAGCGATCAATGGCTTCTATCTTGGCTGTCACCGGTTGCACCTGACCCTGACCTACTACATGGCCTTAGGAACACCACCTGTGCCTTTACAAACTCACTCTTAGATAAGTTGATGGTCAACCCTGCCTCGGTCAGTTTCTTGAAAAATGCATGGATTTGTTTAATATGATCTTCCATGGTCATGGTGTGGATGATGACATCATCCAGATAAGCCTCCACCCCCTCAAGGTCTGCAATAAGCTTATTAATCAGCCGTTGAAATGTAGCAGGCCCGTTTTTCAATCCAAAGGGAAGAACCTTGTACCGATACAACCCATTTGGTTTGACTAAAGCCGAGATTTCCTTGGCTCTATCAGTAAGAGGAATCTGCCAATACCCTTTCAGCAAGTCAAACTTAGTTACAAATTTAGCTGGGCCTATTCTATCAATACAGTCATCAATCCTCGGGATGGGATGAGTCGGTCTTGGTCACTGCATTAACCCCGTTTTAAATCCGTACAACAGCGAAAACTGCCATCGGGTTTTGGAACCAACACACATGGTGAGCTCCATTCACTGCTGCTTGGTTCGATGATGTCATTCTCCAACATATACTGAACCTCCTTCCGAAGATACTCCATCTTCACAGGGTTCATCCGATAGAGGTGTTGCTTCACAGGAGTTTCCTCCCCCACCTCAATATCATGATATACCAAGTCAGTACGACCAGGTACATCTGTGAACAAATGTGCAAACTCAAAAATTAGGCTGGATAGTTGTCCTTGTTGTTCCCTCGTCAAATGACCTAATTTATCATTTAAATGACTCAACACTTCTGTGTTCGTCAATCTGGGACAAGCCTGGTCATCAAAGTTATCAAACTTCACACCGGCGTCAACCTCTGGATTCTCTTGCACCCCGACTACAGGCACGACAGGTGAGACAGGAACCATTTCTTCCACAGGCTTCCTCTCATGATATTTCTTCAGTCGGTTGACATGACACAGCTGCCGCTTTTTCCATCGGTCGGGAGTTGTCACCACGTAATCTGTTTCATGAACCCTCCTTTCGATTGCATAGGGGCCAAAATATCTAGCCTGTAGTGGCTGACCTGGAACAGGAAGCAACGCTAACACTCGGTCCTCAGGACTGAAATTTCTTATCTGAGATTTATTGTCATGTCTCACTTTCATTTTATCCTGTGCCACTTTCAAGTTTCTTCTCGCAACTTCACAAGCCTTTGCCAATCGGTGCCTAACCGTTGACACATACTCCGCCACTGCTGACTGTGACTCCTCCTGTAGCCACTGTTCTTTCACCAATTTCAATGGTCCTCGCAGTGCTTGTCCAAACACAAGTTCAAAAGGACTGAACCACAATGACTCCTGAACAGATTCCCTCGTAGCAAACAACAATAAGGGTATTCCTTCATCCCAATCCTTGTGACATTCAAAACAATACGTTCTGATCATATTCTTCAATGTCTGCTGAAACCTTTCCAAGGCCCCTTGGCTTTCGGGATGGTAAGTACTTGATCTTACTTGCTCCACTCCCCACAGGTGTACCACTTGCTGAAAAAGCGTTGACATGAAATTGGAACCCTGATCAGACTGGATGACCTCAGGTAGGCCAACAAAAGTGAAAAATTTAATCAAGGCCTTCGCAATAACTGCCGCCGTAATTTTTCTAAGAGGCACTGCCTCTGGGAACCTTGTGGAAGCGCACATGATGGTCAACAAATACTGATGTCCAGCCTTAGTTTTAGGTAAAGGGCCTACACAGTCAATAATGACACGGCTGAATGGCTCTTCAAAAGCTGGAATTGGTTTTAAAGGTGCGGATGGGACTTTCTAATTAGGTTTTCCCACCAGCTGGCAAGAATGGCAAGCTTTGCAGAACTCCGCTACATCACCTCGCAATGCTGGCCAGAAAAAATGTACCAATATTCTGGCACAGGTCTTGTTCACTCCAAGGTGCCCGGCCAAAGGTGTTTCATGCGCCAAACTCAATATCTCCTTCCGGTATGGCGGTGGCACCACAATTTGGTAATGAACTTTCCACTCATCGTTTGCTGGCACCTACGGTCGTCTCCATTTTCTCATGAGTATTTCCCCTTTCATGAAGTAACCAACAGGTATCTTCATAGCCTCTTCCTCTGTAACGGCTTTACCAATTAAACTCCGGATCTCCGAATCTCCGTGTTGTTCTTCAACAAGTCTCTTTCAGACCAGCACCGTTTGCTCAACCTCGTTCCCAGATGTCTCCGACAGACCCTCCATTTCCTCTTTGGTTCCAGATGCCACCTTTTCCTTAGGTTCCTTGATGTCACTCCCTTTCCTATTACCTCTTTCAGAATTTTCCTCCAATACCTCTAAGGAACCCAAATCCACATCGCCTTCCTTCGCCTTCTCTTCAGAGCGCTTCCTACCCATTCCACGAGTCACTGCACAGGATGGAAAGATACCCGGAATCTCCTGCTCTAACTGTGCGGTGTTATTTTCCATACTAGGCTTCTCAACCAACATTAGATTACCAGAAACTCGACCACCGGCCAAATCATTCCCAACAATAAAAGAGATTCCCTCTACAGGAAGAGTGGCTTGTAAACCTACGGTGACCGGTCCTGACACCAAATTAGACTTCAAATGGATGACATGAAGTGGAGCTTTAACATAGCCACCAACCCCCTGTAAAAGAACACTAACACCAGTTTCCGTCTTCTCTGACAATGGCAAAATGCCTTCAAGCATCAAAGATTGATATGCTCCTGTGTCCCTCAATACCCTAACAGGTCTCTGGTTCGTTAAGTCTCCATCCAGTGACACAAACCCCTCTGAAATAAAAGGTTTGTAACCCTCTTGAACAAGGTCGTTCTGTGATGCCGTAACTTTGGCATGGGAACCTTCACAAGGCACTGTCCTCCAAGGACGATTTCTCGCATTTGCCAATGCATTCGGAGTTGTACTAGTCTGACTCCGCTCCTGATTTTTCCTTTTCAGGGCGTAACATTGGGACATCAAATGCCCAGGTTTCTTGCAAAAAGCGCAAGTAGGCCCGGAGGAAAAACTCGTGGTCTGCCTCGGGCACCCCGGAAGATAAGTCTGTCTTTGAACTGTAGTCTTCTGATCCCTAAAAGTCGCGGTATCAGATTTGTCCTCATAGTCATCTCTAGGCCGCCTCCATGAATATTTGTTCTCTGCACCGGATTTACCATAACTCCCCTGGCTACCTCTAGGCGGGAAGTTAGGTTTGTGGAACCCCATCCTGTGTGTCAAGGCATAGTCATCTGCCACGGTTGCTGCCTCATACAACTCTGGTACTTTCTTTTCATCCAGATGTACTTTAATGTCCGCGTGGACACACTGTTTGAATTCCTCCACCAAGATCAATTGTCGCAACAGGTTGAAGTCTTTCCCAATCCCCTTCGAGTCACACCACTGATCAAACATGGTTTCCTTCATTCTGGCAAACTCCACATGGGTCTCTCTCTCCCTCTTCCTGGCATTCCTGAATTTTTGCCGGTAAGCTTCAGGGACCAATTCATAGGCTTTGAGAATGGTTTTCTTCACTATCTCATAATCTGCACATTGGTCAATCGGTAAAGCCGAATAGATATCTTGAGCTTTACCCACCAAAACACTTTGCACTAACATAGTCCAGGACCCCACAGGCCATTTTAGCATTCGAGCCACTTTCTCAAAGTGTAAAAAAAACTTGGCTACCTCCTTTTCATTGAAGGGTGGAACCAGCCTCACATGCCTCCCAACATCCCAAGTGTTCTGACTAGTTGTCGAACTAGCCGGCATGGATACTACTTCTCTCCGTTCTCCCATTAATTCCAGCTCCTTGAGTTTAGGTTCCTTCTGATACTCCATGTCACGTTCCTTTAACTCCCTTTTGGCTCTCCTTTCCTCTGCTCTTCTTTTTTCTTCAGCTCTCCTTTCCTCTGCTCTTCTCTCCTCGAGTTCTCGTTCCTGTTCTACTCTTCTTTCCTCGAGTTCCCTTTCAGCTCTCCTTTCCTCTGCTCTTCTCTCCTCGAGTTCTCGTTCCTGTTCTGCTCTTCTTTCCTCGAGTTTCCTTTCAGCTCTCCTTTCCTCGGCTCTTCTCTCCTCGAGTTCTCGTTCCTGTTCTGCTCTTTCCTTTTCTACTTTCCTTTCCTCTTCTTTTAACCTTCCTGGCTCTGCAGTTGCATTTCCATTTTCCGGAACTCCACATTTTCTTTTTCCTCAGGTAACCAATCCAAGACTACCTCTTTCCATGTTCCTTGTCCCACCAGAGATTCTACCACCAATGTCTGCATCTCTGCTTTCTTCATATGAGCTCAGACCTCCAAGTTAAAATATTTGGCCAATATCAAGAGTTCCGATCTTTTTAACGCTTGGAACTGTGCCTCATTAGGGGACGCCGCAAACTTTTCTGCATCAAACACCATGGTGACTATCAGTTAACACCGGTTAACCTTCACACAAAAAATTTCAATTTTTTTTTTTTTTGAAAAATTTGGGAATGTTAGAAAAATTCCAAATTTGGGAATTTTGGGAATGTTAGGGAATTCTATCCTGGACGAGTTTTAGGGAATTTAATCCCAGACGAGTGTTAGGGAATTTAATCCCGGACGAGGATGTTAGGGAATTCTATCCCGGACGAGATTTGGGAATTTTGTCAGCAAAGACGAGCCCCCAATATCTCAAATTTTGGCCCCAATTTGGACGAGCCCCCAATTTCTGTTACGTGCTCCACCCCAACCCCCGGTCACGGTGTACCTCCGAGCCCCGAGAGGAGTCACGGCAGAAAAATGTGTTATTCTGTATGTCAAAGATCAATGGTGAAGCCACACCAATTGTTACCAACAAACAAATATTGTATTAAGATCACACAAGAATAACTGTACAACAACAATACCGGTTCCGGTTTCATTTAAAACATTTACTTTTTTACCTTTTGAAAATAGTAACCTCTATCTCCCTTAAACGACAACAATAATAGTACATGGAATCAAAAATGTTTACAGTGGATGAAAACCACAACAACGGAAGTGACGAATCTGTAACACTATTGACTTGGTAGTTTTTACAATGAAGGAAACATTAACAATGTTGTTAAAAGTTTATTTTGTGAGTAATTTGTGATTGGAGTTATGTTGTTTGGAATAAAAAAGAGATATCGAGTTCAAGTAAATGACGACATGCCCTGATGGTTTTCTAAACGTGAACTTCGCGGATCGCCATCGCCATATGCAGATTCGCCACGGACCCACGATCGATGTTTCTATATGTGAACGTACCCATTTGTTTGCGAACGGGTATGTTTTTCATGGAAGTCCTTCACGAACTTTCTGTCCATACCTGACGTGCGACTGAGGGTGCTACAGGAATGTGGAATTTATTGGTTTCATGCTTTAGCATTCGCCATTTCTGCATTGCCTGTTTGCTTCTGGCCTCCCACGCATGCGTAGAATGGGTATCTCACTAGTATTAATAATTACAAAAAAGTCTCTCTTTTATTTTAATTGTATTATATACTTGAATACTGCAGAACACAACTTGCCTTTTGCCACATTCAAAACCCTTCCGTTGAGCAGTACTTGAAAATGCAAAATAAGGTGGTGTATAAGACTGCATCAATGATAAACTTCGGAATAAAAAAAAAAAGTTTTAATCATTATTCTGTTTTAATTCAATCATACAATATACTTGAAAAATTCACAGGGTAAGGTGTTCTTTGAACTCTAGTTATTAGTAATACTAGAAATGCCCGCTCCCTTAGGGGAGCAACCTCGGGGGGGGGGGGGGGGGGGGATGACGCTGGCTACTACCAACATGTATGCAATTTATGAGTCCGGTTTCACTGGAGGGGACGACCATATAGGTTTGCTCTCTGTCCGTCCGTCCGTCCCACCCGTGGTTTCCAGACTTTTCTCCCCTAGTCCTTTATCATATTGAACTGAAACTTGGAACATAGCTTTATTATAAGTTATATAACACGTTTTTGTTTCGTGACGTTTCCCCATTTTTTCACGATTTATGCCCTTTTTGAAATGAGAAAATGTCACATATTATACATGGGTCAGTGTTCAGCTGCCTTGACTCCACCCCATTGCTTTACACCCATTGGCTAGACAGCTGGCCTGACTCCACCCCAATTAAAATCATGCGCCTCCATTCCATGAAGCAGTGCAGATCGGCAGGCCTCAGGCCTTAGAACTGGGTGTTAGTCCATGGCCTAATGCAATTGGGATGATCCCAGGTATAATTGTATATGCACATAAGACATGTGCATGTTTTTACATCATGCATGTCCATCAGATTATTTGTATTTTTATTATTTTCTGCACCAAACGTGGAATTATACACCACCCAAATAAAGGGATGTGTTTACTGGGGCGAAACTTTTCTGACTTTTTCCCCTTACCTTTTAATATATTGAACTGAAACTTTGTAGGCGACATGTATTGCAAAGCAATTCTCCCTCTTCTTTTATAATGCTCCAACAGGAACACAAACAACACGGATAAACGCTATAAAAGGTTCCACTATGGCTGGACATAGATACACTTGCTCCATTATTAGTACGAGTAATATTTTTGCGGCGTAGCCCACAGGGCTATGCCATCTATAACAGCGTTTTTCTGTCCGTATGTCCCCACAAACGTCCACCAATCAGAGCTGAGGATCTGGTCAAGTGACAGGCGGATGCGTTTAGCAACCTTTACAGTTGCATACTTTAATAAAAGGAAATATAATAACCTTCTGTGGAATGTTTTGGGGTCCTCGAGGGTGTCGTAAGGTACGTAGGAGCTTTCAGAAATTCCTCAATACAATTATGATTTTAAAAAGCGATCGATATGGACCTTGCTCCTGAATCCGGAAGTGAACAGATTATAACGGTTCTCTGGCTTGATAATATCTCAATACAATCGTGATTTAACATTATATTTTGATACATTATATTTTGATAATTTAATACTGTATTATTAATTTGTGATTGGAATGATGAGCGATGCTGTTTGGAATGAAAATGTCGAGAACCCACTGTCAATGCCTGACGCTCGACTGAAGGTGGCACAGGAATGTGGAATTTATCGGTTCATCGTTTGCCATACGCCATTTTTTTTTACCAAGTCATTCACGAACCAGCTGTCCATGTCTGAAGTGAAAAAAAAATACATTACCGTATTTGCTAACTGCTATCCCTACTCAGGTCATACTATCCTCTTCAACTAAAGTATCAAACAAGCCCGGCTATGCAGTTGTTAGACTATCTGTCTTGTTTCCCTTTTTCAGAAAATGAACTAAATTTAGTGTTCCTCATTATCTCGTGTGAATCATTTGAGTTTTTAGCAACGTCTTGGCAATATTGAATCCAGACGTTAAAAGACACGTGAATTGCTCGAGCCAATGAGAGATACACTCATTGGCCCAGTTGGCCCAGAATCGAGGCCCAGTTGCTTTTAATCAGGTCAGGCCCCAAGCCTCCAATAAGGTCAGGGCCCAAGTTGGTCCCCTCATGTAAGAAATAGTTCATCATGCTTGCTTCTGAATGAAGCGTATATCACAAGCATACATCGATTTATACGTAAAGTGAATATGTGACGTCACTATGATGACGCTCTACAAAAGTCCGTGCTGGATCACTCCCTGGGCATGAGAAGAGCTTTCTAGTCTGCGTTTTAACTTTGGGCACTCAGAAGGTATAAGTGCACACCAAACAAAAGAGCAAACTTTATTTCAATCTTTTCGTGTGACGTTTCATTTAATCGACAAAACTGCTCCAAGAAAAGCGAAATGTTGAAAGTTTGATGGTGTTGTTTCTGCATCTGTCACCGAGTATTCCCCTTTCACACACCATCCCTGTGATCTGATCCCACGGGGTGGACATGTTCGTGCGGTAGCGGCACGAACTTAACGGCAGATGCACAGCAGCGCAAAAAGGTAACTGCGGATTAAAAAAAAGGGTCCGTAGGGAGGTGGGGACACGAGATGGGGGAAGGGGGAGAGTCGTCGTAGCAATTGCTTGTACTTAGATAATCTGCACCATATGTCAAGCAGTGAAAAATGCGTGGGATTGGACGGCGGGCGATGTATGCGAGTTATGGAATAATTTAATGCACTTTCGCTGTTCTTTCCTTGCTTTTGCTTGACTTGCTAGTGACGCATTGGAATTAAACCTACATTGCAGGAATGTGACAGCGAGCGCCACTGCGGGCATAGACCGATTGGACTATCGAAGTCTTTGGTGGACGGTCACGTGGGGACGAGAGCCGCCCACTCAACCCTTCATTGATGGAATAAGATTTAATGGAATCAACCCAAAATACACATGGGCACCGTGTTGAAAAGCCGCCGCGTGGTGCAGAAAGTACAATAATTAAGAACGTGTCTAAATTCACGAAAGGGCACCATCCGAGCGTGATACTATTTAAAAACGTTGGTCTGTCCCACAGGACGGAGTTTGTCGATGAAGATGTGTCTTCCATCCGCATGAAAATACTCTCCGTGATATAGGTGAGGGTGTACGGGAAGGGACATTGTTTCGAGCTATCCTAAAGTTTCTCTTTTCTGCACCTTCCCAAGGGGAGGGGGAAGGAGAGAGAGAGAGAGAGAGAGAGAGAGAGAGAGAGAGAGAGAGAGGGAGGGAGAGAGAGAGAGGGAGGGAGAGAGAGAGAGAGTGCCAAGTGGTAAATTGGCACTTTTTTTTTTTTTTGTATACAGAGTCGAGGCTCGTGAAAGAGCTAACATTTATCAAACAAACAAATCAAACAAACAAGTAAACAAAGTATATAAAAATGGGAGCGGTCGACAAGATGGGGAGAGAAGGGGAGGAAGCACACAAACACAACATTTGAGGGCAGGGACATCGGGAGATGTGTGGGAGGCAGAGGGCCTGGGGGGTGGGGGGGGGGGGGAGACAGGATAGGTATAAAACGCAAGGACACCAAGGACTTCCAGGAAAGAAGACAAAACTCACCTCAAAAAAGTGGATTTGGGGTGAAATTAGCGGGGGGTAGAAAAGTTCAAGGTTTTTTGTTTTTTTTGTATACTGAATCGAGGTTCGTGAAAGAGCTAACATTTATTTCACAAACAAATCAACCAGACAAACAAAATATACAAAAAGAGGGAGCGGAAGACAAGATGGGGAGAGAAGGGGAAGCACACAACCACAACATTTGAGAGCAGGGAGAAGTGTGGGAGGGAGAGGGCTTGGGGGCAGGAGGCGTGCGAAGGGGGGGGGGGGAGAGGTATAAAACACAAGGGGACCGAAATTAGCGGGGGTAGAAAAGATCAAGGTTTTGGATGGGGGAGGATAGGAGATGGTGGTGAACAGCTGTTTTAAAGACCTGGAGGGTGGAGTGGGATTGAAGAGAGTGAGGGAGTTTGTTCCAGAGGTGGGAGAAAAGAGGAATGAAGGAGTGAAGGTGAGCAGAGAGTCTTGATTTTGGCAGTTTAACCATAAGAAGGTTGCAGGCAGATCTTGTGCGACCTGTAGGAATATTTGGGGGACAGAGCCCAGAGAGAGCTGGGGGGGCAAGGCCAGAGAGGAGTCGGTAGAAGACGTTTTGGATTGGGGAAGATAAGAGATGGTGGTGAACAGCCGTTTTAAAGACCTGGAGGGAGGAGTGGGATTGAAGAGTGAGGGAGTTTGTTCCAGAGGTGGGAGAAAAGAGGAGTGAAGGTGAGCAGAGAGTCTTGCAGTTTCTCCACGTGTGCCCATGTACCCACACACAAACCTTCCTTCCTCCCATGTGTTGTGTGTGTGTGTATGTGTTGTGTGTGCGTGTATGTGTTGTGTGTGCGTGTGTTGTGTGTGTGTGTGTGTGTGTACACATGTGTGTGTGTTGTGTTTGTGTGTGCACGTGTGTTTGTGTGTGCACCTTTTCCGAGAAATAATTTTTTGATTATTTTCTATTAATCCAAGATGGCTGCCATAGCACGTGACCTATGACGTCACAATTATCATAAAAACATTTTGGATGGGTGTCACTCCTACCATGAGAGTTTCGTCTCAATCGGACATATGGTTGCTGAGAAAAACGAAGTTTAGCCCGTACGGATGGACGTACGGACAAGCTGAAAACATAATGCCTCCGGCGACTTTGTCGGCGGAGGCATAAAAACAAGTTTTCGTCATGTTTAGCATAATGTAAAACTAAGCAGAAGAAGAAGAGTGACGGAAGAGAAAAGGAAAGTCGGACGTGCACGGCCAAACAATGATTTTTCTCCCTATGTAGATTTTCCCAAATAAAATTACCACAAAGGAAATAAATAGGCGACATACACGGCGAGAAACCTTTGATCGTTTATTGTTTTCCGTTGGAAATGGAGTTGCGATTCAGGCCTACTTCCGGTCAAGTGACATCCTTTGGATCACAGAAGGACGGATCGGTCTCATTGTGCTAGAATTGATCAGTCAGATAACAGTGCTCGACCAGTTTTGTCTGCATGACAACATTATCAACATGGATGGATATCAGAGACTTTTTCACCAAATCAGCGTTCAAGCGAGAAGGTTCTCTATTTGTTCAATCTATTGTTTTTTGTCATGTAGCAAACCGCAGCTGAATTATTAAAAAGACCAGCACCAGCACCCATAAAATGCATTCGTGTGTGTTTGTGTGTGTGTATGTGTTGTGTGTGTGTGCGTGTACACATGTGTGTGTGTTGTGTTTGTGTGTGCACGTCTGTTTGCGTGTGTACGTGTGTTTTTTTGTGATTAACGTTAGCTTTTACACGAGCCTCGATCTTGTATACCAAAAACAAAAAAGGTGAGCGCTGGGGTATTGCCGCTATGTTTTATCTATCTGTCTTGGGAGAAGTGAATTATTGCAGAATTTTTTCTGGAAGGTTCACTTAGCTGCGCCGAGATGGGTTTGAGGTTTGAGGAGTAGTAGCTGAAACCCGAATCCTATCCAGGTTCCTCCTGATGACTCCATCTTTGCTCTCTGCTTCTTCTAGTTCCTCATGATGACTCCATCTTTGCTCTCTGCTTCTTCTAGTTCCTCATGATGACTCCATCTTTGCTCTCTGCTTCTTCTAGTTCCTCATGATGACTCCGTCTTTGCTCTCTCCTTCTTCTAGTTCCTCATGATGACTCCATCTTTGCTCTCTCCTTCTTCTAGTTCCTCATGATGACTCCATCTTTGCTCTCTCCTTCTTCTCGTTCCTCATGATGACTCCATCTTTGCTCTCTCCTTCTTCTAGTTCCTCATGATGACTCCATCTTTGCTCTCTGCTTCTTCTAGTTCCTCATGATGACTCCATCTTTGCTCTCTGCTTCTTCGAGTTCCTCATGATGACTCCATCTTTGCTCTCTCCTTCTTCTAGTTCCTCATGATGACTCCATCTTTGCTCTCTCCTTCTTCTAGTTCCTCATGATGACTCCATCTTTGCTCTCTCCTTCTTCTCGTTCCTCATGATGACTCCATCTTTGCTCTCTGCTTCTTCTAGTTCCTCATGATGACTCCATCTTTGCTCTCTGCTTCTTCTAGTTCCTCATGATGACTCCATCTTTGCTCTCTGCTTCTTCGAGTTCCTCATGATGACTCCATCTTTGCTCTCTGCTTCTTCTAGTTCCTCATGATGACTCCATCTTTGCTCTCTGCTTCTTCTAGTTCCTCATGATGACTCCGTCTTTGCTCTCTGCTTCTTCTAGTTCCTCATGATGACTCCATCTTTGCTCTCTGCTTCTTCTAGTTCCTCATGATGACTCCATCTTTGCTCTCTCCTTCTTCTAGTTCCTCATGATGACTCCATCTTTGCTCTCTCCTTCTTCTAGTTCCTCATGATGACTCCATCTTTGCTCTCGACTTCTGGTTCCTCCTGATGACTCCGTCTTTGCTCTCTGCTTCTTCTAGTTCCTCATGATGACTCCATCTTTGCTCTCTCCTTCTTCTAGTTCCTCATGATGACTCCATCTTTGCTCTCTGCTTCTTCTAGTTCCTCATGATGACTCCATCTTTGCTCTCTCCTTCTTATAGTTCCTCATGATGACTCCATCTTTGCTCTCTCCTTCTTCTAGTTCCTCATGATGACTCCATCTTTGCTCTCTCCTTCTTCTAGTTCCTCATGATGACTCCATCTTTGCTCTCTCCTTCTTCTAGTTCCTCATGATGACTCCATCTTTGCTCTCGACTTCTGGTTCCTCCTGATGACTCCGTCTTTGCTCTTTACTTCTTCTGGTCCCTTCTGATGACTGCAATGCACTATTTGGTTTTCCATTACATTATGTTAGTAATAGTAGCGCAGATTAAAACGCCGGTCGAATGTTTACTACAGATTGGTAGGTTTGTTTTACGTTCCATTTACGATTTATCAGGGAGTTTGTAATAATTGGTATAAATCAGTTATATTTATCTCCAGGATAAATACGACGCGGACACGACACGTACAGTGCATTCAAAAGTATTCAGACCCCTTCAATTTTTTCACATTTTGTTATGTTGCAGCCTGATGCTGAAATCGTTTAAATTATTTTTTCCCTCATCAATCTACACTCAATACCTCATAATGACAAAGAGAAAACAGGATTTTAGAAAGTTTTGCAAATTTATTAAAAAGAAAAACTGAAATATCACATTTACATAAGTATTCAGACCCTTTGCTATTTTTTTTTTTTTTTTTTTTGTATGTATACAAGATCGAGGCTCGTGAAAGAGCGAACATTAATCACACAGAAAGACAAACCGACACATAAAACATATAACATAGGGAGCGGTAGACAAGATGGGGAGAGAGGGGGAAGGACACAAACACAACATTTGAGAGCAGGGACCGAGAGACATGGAGACATCGAGAGATCTGAGAGAGGGCGAGGGCTTGGGGGGGGGGGGCGTGGGAAGGGGGCAGTGGGAGAGGTATAAAACATATGGACACTGCCAGGACTTCCAGGAAAGAAGTTGGAATTTCAAACAAGGTGGATCTGGGGTGAATTAGCAGGGGTAGAAAAGTTCAAGGTTTTGGATGGGGGAAGATAAGAGATGGTGGTGAACAGCTGTTTTAAAGACCTGGAGGGAGGAGTGGGATTGAAGGGAGTGAGGGAGTTTGTTCCAGAGGCGGGAGAAAAGAGGAATGAAAGAGTGAAGGTGAGCAGAGAGCCGAGATTTCGGCAGTTTAACCATCAGAGGGTTGCTGGCAGATCTTGTGCGACCTGTAGGAATATTTGGGGGACAGAGCACAGAGAGAGCTGGGGGTGCAAGGCCGGAGAGGAGTCGGTAGAAGACAGAAAGACCACCTACCTGCCTGCGGTGAGTGAGTGAAAGGCCCTCAGAGATAGCTTCATCGCGGGAGATTCCAATAATTCTGAATTGAAATTTAGCTCAGATGACACTTGAAATTTAGCTCAGATGCCTCCCATTTCTCTTGATCATCTTTGAGATGTTTCTACACCTTGATTGGAGTCTACCTGTGGTAAATTCAATTGATTGGACATGATTTGGAAAGGCACACACCTGTCTATATAAGGTATCACAGCTGACAATGCATATCAGAGCAAAAACCAAGCCATGAAGTCGAAGGAAGTGCCTGCAGAGCTCAGAGACAGGATTGTGTCGATGCACAGATCTGGGGAAGCCTACAAAAAAATTTCTGCTGCATTGAAGGTTCCCAAGAGCACAGTGGCCTCCATAATTCTTAAATGGAAGAAGTTTGGAACAACCAGGACACTTCCTAGAGCTGGCCGCCCGACCAAACTGAGCAATCGGGGGAGAAGGGCCTTGGTAAGAGAGGTGACCAAGAACCCGATGGTCACTCTAGCTGAGCTCCAGAGATCCTGTGTGGAAAGGGGAGAAACTTCCAGAAGGACAACCATCACTGCAACACTCCACCGATCTGGGCTTTATGGTAGAGTGGCCAGACGGAAGCCAAACAGTTCAATCTTGGTTTCATCAGACCACAGAATCTTGTTTCTCACAGTCTGAGAGTCCTTTAGGTGCTTTTTTTGCAAACTCCAAGGGGGCTTTCATGTGTCTTTCACTGAGGAGAGGCTTCCGTCTGGCCACTCTGCCATGAAGCCAAGAAAATTCTAGTAGATTTCCGAATCCGGATCTTTACCAAAATCTAATAATTTCGTCCTTGTCACATACGCTGCATCTAGCCTGGTGTTGGCTTAGCGGTTAGGGTGCCGGCTTGGGATCCTACGATCCTGGGTTCGAATCCCGGTCGATCGCTGAATTAACGCCAGGGGGGTTGACTCAGCCTGTCATTACCTTCCGAGGTCGGCTAATTGAGTACCAGCTTGCTGGGATGAATGATCACGGCGTGTACCCCGGTTTAGAATAGGTACACCGTATCCCTGCGCATCGTAAGAGGCGACCAAGGGTTGGCGTCAGGAAGGGCATCCGGCCATAAAAACATTGCCTCAAAACAGGGAACCATGATTGTCATGGGGCCCGCAAGGCTAACCCCCGCTTTAGCGGGGAAAATGGCCTTAAAACGATCATTCAATTCATATTTCTGCCAAATTTCGTCCGAATCCATGCACAACTTTTTGAGATATTTTGTTCACAAACAAACAAACAAACAAGAAGACGTCATGCGTAGCACGATACTTGCAAAATCCGCCCTCCCCCCCAAAAGTTTTCCATTGATACAGCAAATTGTCCATTTCATGAAGATTAAAATTTACAATCTTGATCAAAGCTCGGGTCAACAGGATGAAAATTGACGATTTTTCAGATGAAAAATGATGATTTTGGAAGGTTGACCTTAAGTTGACCTTTGCCCTTTTGACCTCCAAATATAGTTTGTTTCCCTATTTAGTGACTCAATGTGCAAATGCTGTTCAATTTTCAAGTCAATTCTATGCAAATTGAGGTTTTTAGAAATATGGCCTATGTTGACCTTTTAGCCTAAGGTGACCTCAAGAATACTTGGTGGTTGAATTCAGTAACCAGATATGCAAGTCCTCTTCAAATTTCAAGTCAATTAGATGAAAATTTAGGATTTTAGAATTGTGGCCTATGTTGACCTTTTGGCCTATGTTGACTTCAAATATACTTGGTGGTTGAATTCAGTGACCAGATATGCAACTGCTCTTCAAATTTCAAGTCAATCAGATGAAAATTGAGGATTTTAGAAATTTGGCCTATGTTGACCTTTTGGACTAAGTTGACCTTTTGGCCTATGTTGACCTCAAATATACTTGGTGGTTGAGTTCAGTGACCAGATATGCAAGTCCTCTTCAAATTTCAAGTCAATTAGATGAAAATTGAGGATTTTAGAAATTTGGCCTATGTTGACCATTTGGCCTGTTGACCTCAAAAATACTTGGTGGTTGAATTCAGTGACCAGATATGCAAGTCCTCTTCAAATTTCAAGTCAATCGGATGAAAATTGAGGATTTTAGAAATTCAGCAAAATTGGTGACCTTTGGCCTATGTTGATCTTTTGACCTATTGACCCCAAAACAATATGCTTCTTGCTTTTGACCAACTCTACCACTTGGTGAAGTTTCGTGAAGATCGGTTGAAAATTGTGACCTGTAGGCCGGTGACAAACAAACAAACAAGAAAACGTCATGCGTAGCACGATACTTGCAAAATACGCCCTCCCCCAAAAGTTTACCATTGATACAGCAAATTGTCCATTTCATGAAGTTTAAAATTTACAATCTTGATCAAAGCTCGGGTCAACAGGATGAAAATTGACGATTTTTCAGACGAAAAATGATGATTTTGGAAGGTTGACCTTCAGTTGACCTTTGACCTTTTGACCTCAAAAATAGTTAGTTTCCCTATTTAGTGACTCAATGTGCAAATGCTGTTCAATTTTCAAGTCAATTCGATGAAAATAGAGGATTTTAGAAATTTGGCCTATGTTGACCTTTTGGCCTATGTTGACCTCAAGAACACTTGGTGGTTGAATTCAGTGACCAATTATGCAAGTCCTCTTTAAATTTCAAGTCAATTGAAAGGATAGGCAATTGAATTGATAGGATAGGATAGGCAGCCGTGAGGAGAATGGCGCGCTGGTTGTGTGAAGACTGCAGTACCTCAGAGATCAGAGATGATCAGAGATGGTTGAGGAGATTTTCCCGCCCGTCTCGATCACGCGATATTTCACATCTCCTCAGGACTCTGCGCTTCGGCCCCTCCACCCATCCCAAGCGCAGCTTGACTCGTTAACAGTTAAAATAAACTTCACGAACGGTTGACTTATTGTGCTTTCAATCGTTTCATGGCCAAATAATTGAGGTGATGAAGCTTGTCCCGAAACCTCGATATGTCAATGCGTTGGACATTTTGTCTCGGGAATGATATTATAACAATACAGGTGATGGACATGACACAAAGTCCCGTGTGGAATGCCGAATACAACAAGGTCCAGATGCGAGACGGACTTTGAACCGTTTAATATCCAGATTTAGTGAATTATCTTATGTTTACAAAAAGTATTCACACACTGGAAGACGTGAAGGTTTGAAAAATTCTGGATGCTTCCAACCAGGTGAAGTCCGATTGGGTGGATCAGTGACGTGGCTGATGTTGCTCTGAACAATCTAAATGGCGATCATCACGTGGTACGAGCAAAGGTAGCTCTATAATACATTAATGACACGGGCTCATGTTAGCAGCACAGACAGGCATGACGTCATTATATATGTTAACAGTTTCCAGTCATTTTCAAGATATGCAAGTCCTTTTCAAATTTCAAGTCAATTGGATGAAAATTGAGGATTTTAGAAATTTGGCCTATGTTGACCATTTGGCCTATGTTGACCTCAAGAGTACTTGGTGGTTGAATTCAGTGACCAGATATGCAGGTGGTCTTCAAATTTCAAGTCAATCGGATGAAAATTGAGGATTTTAGAAATTTGGCCTATGTTGACCATTTGGCCTATGTTGACCTCAAGAGTACTTGGTGGTTGAATTCAATGCAAGTCCTCTCCAAATTTCAAGTCAATTGGATGAAAATTTAGGATTTTAGAAATTTGGCCTATGTTGACCATTTGGCCTATGTTGACCTCAAAAATGCTTGGTGGTTGAATTCAGTGACCAGATATGCAGGTGGTCTTCAAATTTCAAGTCAATCGGATGAAAATTGAGGATTTTAGAAATTTGGCCTATGTTGACCATTTGGCCTATGTTGACCTCAAAAATTCTTGGTGGTTGAATTCAATGACCAGATATGAAAGTGGTCTTCAAATTTCAAGTCAATCGGATGAACATTGAGGATTTTAGAAATTTAGCAAAGTTGGTGACCTTTGGCCTATGTTGACCTTTTGACCTATTGACCCCAAAAACAATAGGCTTCTGGCATTTGACCAACTCTACCACTTGGTGAAGTTTGGTGAAGATCGGTTGAAAATTGTGACCTGTAGGCCGGTGACAAACAAACAAACAAACAAGAAAACGTCATGCGTAGCACGATACTTGGAAAATCCACCCTCCCCCAAAAGTTTTCCAATGATACATGATGGCCTATGTTGACCTTTTGGCCACTGGTGACCTCAAAAATACTTGGTGGTTGAATTCAGTAACCAGATATGCAAGTCCTCTTCAAATTTCACATCAATTAGATGAAAATTTAGGATTTTAGAAATGTGGCCTATGTTGACCTTCCGATGTTGACCTCAAATATACTAGGTGGTTGAATTCAGTGACGAGATATGCAAGTCCTCTTCAAATTTCAAGTCAATCGGATGAAAATTGAGGATTTTAGAAATTTGGCCTATGTTGACCATTTGGCCTATGTTGACCTTTTGGCCTATGTTGACATCAAATATAGTTTGTGGTTGAATTCAGTGACCAGATATGCAAGTCCTCTCCAAATTTCAAGTCAATTGGATGAAAATTGAGGATTTTAGAAATTTGGCCTATGCTGACCTTTTGGCCTATGTTCACCTAAAATATAATATGTGGTTGAATTCAGTGACCAGATATGCAAGTCCTCTTCAAATTTCAAGTCAATTGGATGAAAAATGAGGATTTTAGAAATTTGGCCTATGTTGACCTTTTGGCCTAAGTTGACTTCAAGAATACTTGGTGGTTGAATTCAGTGACCAGATATGCAAGTCCTCTTCAAATTTCAAGTGAATTGGATAAAAATTGAGGATTTTAGAAATTTGGCCGATGTTGACCATTTGGCCTATGTTGACATCAAGAATACTTGGTGGTTGAATTCAGTGACCAGATGTGCAAGTCCTCTCCAAATTTCAAGTCAATTGGATGAAAATTGAGGATTTTAGAAATTTGGCCTATGTTGACCTCAAAAATTCTTGGTGGTTGAATTCAATGACCAGATATGCAAGTGGTCTTCAAATTTCAAGTCAATCGGATGAAAATTGAGGATTTTAGAAATTTAGCAAAGTTGGTGACCTTTGGGCTATGTTGACCTTTTGACCTATTGACCCCAAAAACAATAGGCTTCTGGCATTTGACCAACTCTACCACTTGGTGAAGTTTGGTGAAGATCGGTTGAAAATTGTGACCTGTAGGCCGGTGACAAACAAACAAACAAACAAACAAACAGATAGAGTCACAAACACAACCGACCAATATACTTGAAAAATCTTCGATTTTGCAAGTAACAAGAAAACGTCATGCGTAGCACGATACTTGCAAAATACGCCCTCCCCCAAAAGTTTACCATTGATACAGCAAATTGTCCATTTCATGAAGATTTAAATTTACAATCTTGATCAAAGCTCGGTTCAACAGGATGAAAATTGAGGATTTTAGAAATTTGGCCTATGTTGACCATTTGGCCTATGTTGACCTCAAAAATACTTGGTGGTTGAATTCAGTGACCAGATATGCAAGTGGTCTTCAAATTTCAAGTCAATTGGATGAAAATTGAGGATTTTAGAAATTTGGCCTATGTTGACCTTTTGGCCTAAGTTGACCAAGAATACTTGGTGGTTGAATTCAATGACCAGATATGCAAGTCCTCTTCAAATTTCAAGTCAATTGGATGAAAATTGAGGATTTTAAAAATTTGGCCTATGTTGACCTTTTGGCCTATGTTCACCTAAAATATAATTAGTGGTTGAATTCAGTGATGAGATATGCAAGTCCTTTTCAAATTTCAAGTCAATTGGATGAAATTTGAGGATTTTAGAAATTTGGCCTATGTTGACCATTTGGCCTATGTTGACCTCAAGAATACTTGGTGGTTGAATTCAGTGACCAGATGTGCAAGTCCTCTCCAAATTTCAAGTAAATTGGATGAAAATTGAGGATTTTAGAAATTTGGCCCATGTTGACCATTTGGCCTATGTTGACCTAAAAATTCTTGGTGGTTGAATTCAATGACCAGATATGCAAGTGGTCTTCAAATTTCAAGTCAATCGGATGAAAATTGAGGATTTTAGAAATTGTAGCAAAGTTGGTGACCTTTGGCCTATGTTGACCTTTTGACCTATTGACCCCAAAACAATAGGCTTCTGGCATTTGACCAACTCTACCACTTGGTGAAGTTTGGTGAAGATCGGTTGTAAATTGTGACCTGTAGGCCGGTGACAAACAAACAAACAAGCAAACAAACAAAGTCACAAACACAACCGACCAATATATACACAAAGAATTAAGTTAAGCACCCCCCCCGTTTTTTTACAACCTCGCACATTACAAGTTTGTTGTCGTCAAAACAGTGTAATATACCCATGATATTGCTATATTTTCTGGAGAGGTGATATTATGGTCACATAAAAACATAACAATCATGCCGTTTACAATATTTTATTCTGAATAATTTAAGGTGAAATTTTTTGGGAATTTTAGGCATATTTTCACCTCAATTTAAGTATGGAGCTATAGGTCCATCACGGACAGTGTGGATGACGTTTATGTTTTCTAACGTACAGTCATTGTTCTGAGAAGACCTCTAGCGATCTTTGCGTCAATCCCATCTTCATGGATGACAACGCCAGGCCTCACCGTGCGAGACGCGTCCGAGCCTTGCTGGAGCAAGGTGCTGTGACAACCATCCCCTGGCCTGCGTACAGTCCTGACCTGAACCCCCTCGAGCACGTTTGGGACATGTTGGGATGACAAATTGCGAAGATGGTCCCTCCAATAGCCAATCTGGATGAATTGGAACGTGCATTACATCGGGAATGGAACAACCTGCCACAGCAACGCATACGACGGCTTACAGGGTCTATGAGACATAGGGTTGAGTCAGTGATCCGATCACGTGGGTCCTACACACGTTATTGACGCAAAGATCGCTAGAGGTCTTCTCAGAACAATGACTGTACGTTAGAAAACATAAACGTCATCCACACTGTCCGTGATGGACCTATAGCTCCATACTTAAATTGAGGTGAAAATATGCCTAAAATTCCCAAAAAATTTCACCTTAAATTATTCAGAATAAAATATTGAAAACGGCATGATTGTTATGTTTTTATGTGACCATAATATCACTTCTCCAGAAAATATAGCAATATCATGGGTATATTACACTGTTTTGACGACAACAAACTTGTAATGTGCGAGGTTGTAAAAAAACGGGGGGGGGTGCTTAACTTAATTCTTTGTGTATACTTGAAAAATCTTCGATTTTGCAAGTAACAAGAAAACGTCATGCGTAGCACGATACTTGCAAAATCCGCCCTCCCCCAAAAGTTTACCATTGATACAGCAAATTGTCCATTTCATGAAGATTAAAATTTACAATCTTGATCAAAGCTCGGGTCAACAGGATGAAAAGTGACGATTTTTCAGATGAAAAATGATGATTTTGGAAGGTTGACCTTGAGTTGACCTTTGACCTTTTGACCTCAAAAATAGTTAGTTTCCCTATTTAGTGACAATGTGCAAATGCTGTTCAATTTTCAAGTCAATTCGATGAAAATAGAGGATTTTAGAAATTTGGCCTATGTTGACCTTTTGGCCTATGTTGACTTCAAGAATACTTGGTGGTTGAATTCAGTGACCAGATATGCAAGTCCTCTTCAAATTTCAAGTAAATTGGATAAAAATTGAGGATTTTAGAAATTTGGCCTATGTTGACCATTTGGCCTATGTTGACCTCAAAAATACTTCGTGGTTGAATTCAGTGACCAGATATGCAAGTGGTCTTCAAATTTCAAGTCAATCGGATGAAAATTGGGGATTTTAGAAATTTAGCAAATTTGGTGACCTTTGGCCTATGTTGACCTTTTGACCTATTGACCCCAAAAACAATAGGCTTCTGGCTTTTGACCAACTCTACCATTTCGGGAAGTTTGGTGAAGATCGGTTGAAAATTGTGACCTGTAGGCCGGTGACAAACAAACAAACAAACAGACAGTCACAAACACAGCCGACCAATATACTTGAAAAATCTTCGATTTTGCAAGTAACAAGAAGACGTCATGCGTAGCACGACACTTGCAAAATACGCCCTCCCCCAACCCCCCCCCCCCCCCCCCCCCAAATGATGCAATTTGATTCATCAAATTGTCCATTTCATGCAGATTAAAATTGACGATCTCGATCAAAGCTCGGGTTAATAGGTTAATGACGATTTTCAGATGAAAAATTATGATTTTAGAAGTTTGACCTTGAGTTGACCTTTGACCTTTTGACCTAAAAAAAAAAGGTTGCTTTCCCAATTTAGTGAGGCAATACGCAAATGCTGTTATATTTTCAAGTCAATCGGATTTAAAATGGCGATTTTAGAAATTTAACCTCCAGATAACCTTTGACCTCAAAATCAATAGGCTTCTCAATTGGGACGACCTCTACAACTTGGTGAAGTTTCGTGACGATCGGTATAGAATTGTGACCTGTAGTCCGGTGACAAACAAACAAATATACAGACAAACAGACAGAATAACAAACGCAACCGACCAATATACTTGAAAAATCTTCGATTTTGCAAGTGACAAATAGGCAGGGGTGAAAATATAACCTCCATCCGCCTTTGGTGGTGGAGGAGGTAATCACTGCGGGGAGGTACCAAACACAGGACACAAATCTGCCATATCATTACCCTGAACGAATGCCGGGTCACCGACTCTACCCATACTTAACCTAAGACACATTCCTACTTGCTATGCATTACATAGAGATAATTAGGCACAAATTGCAAGTTCCAAATACAATGCTAAAAGGTCTAGTGTGCCTTAATGGGAGTATGTGTGCTGCTCTCTTCTCAGCTTCCTGGAAGTGTCTTCAACATCCGATTGTTCAAGGTGAAGATGAGGCTGTACATTAATAGCATGAGGTGCTCAACGTATCTGGAGGGTGTGGGGTGAGACAAATCACAAAATCCCCTCCCCAATGCATCAGAAGAGAGGTAAGGCACACCACCCCTAACAAGCAAAGCAATTTACATGGGCCATTTTTTTTTTGGTGTAAAGCAGGAGTTCCTCCTCAATATCATTCTACATGGTCAATCATCAGCCCTATCGCAATTGTCGCAACTACCACAACCCTGGACCTGTTCAAGCACCCCAATGGATCCAAAACTGCCTCCCTTCAGTAACAATCTCTGTGACTCAACTCCTCCATTGTATTGTAGCGCACCCAAACTTTGTGACCCCCAATTAACCAGGCCTCACACAGACCGCGCTGTCCACACAGGCGATCCAAGCCCTTCGGAATTGTAGCCCCAGGACTCCAATCGCATAGCCAAACTGTGCCCTTTCTGCACCTCAACACTGTGCTCTCCTGGCACTTAATCTCCAAGTACGGTACAGTCACATGGGGTCTCCCACCTACATGCGCCACTGGCCCATTACCCCTTGCTCAATCTAATTAGCGGCGACCCACAGGCATCTGCATCCCTAGGCTGGGTGTGCCTTACTCCATTACTGTCATCAATCCGGGTGGCATAACTTCACCTTTAAGATCCACGCTACTAATCATGTTCAGTGCCCAATCTAAGGCGGCGCCACAGTTTCCAGTGGTGTGAGGTTCCGTTAACTCCAATTACTAGCCCTTCCAACTATAATCATGACTCTCCAGTGTGTAGTACACCACTGCTCATCATAACAGACCCCAGAACACCAATCACCTCACACTCCGCTCTCTTGTTTCTCGTTGAACATACCTCCTGTTTCGATGCATTCCTGTCGCCATCCCTCTCATGGTCCCTGTATCTCTATTCTGCATGCAGCATGTTCTCACTACTCTTTCCCCTCCATCATCATCTGCTGCATTGATCCTGGGGGTTTATAACCATAATGTACATTGGTGTTGCACTTCTTCCTTACTTTGTATTTCCGTTGTTTCCTAGATAAACAACCATGAACCTCGCTCATTACCCTCGCCAGAGGAGAGGGTATTGCATTTGAGTCCGTTTGTTACTTGGCAATTTTTTTTTTTTTGCAAGTATGTTGATCACTCCGGTTTGTGTGTATGTGTGTGTTTGTTTGTGTGTGTGTTTGTTACTTGATAAAAAAAAAAAATTTGCAAGTATGTTGATCACTCCGGTGTGTGTGTGTGTGTGTGTGTGTGTGTGTGTGTGTGTGTGTGTGTGTGTGTGTGTGTGTGTGTGTGTGTGTGTGTGTGTGTGTGTGTGTGTGTGTGTGTCTGCTCACTTATACTTGCCTACAGGTCACAATTATAAACAGATCTTCACGAAACTTCACCAAATGGTAGAGTTCGTGGTCCAACAAAATCCTATATATTTTTGAGGTCAAAAGGTCAACATAGGCCAAAGGTCAACCACTTTTTTCCAATTTCTAAAATCCTCAATTTTCATCCGATTGACTTGGAATTTGAATCGGATTTTCTAATCAGCGAACTGGATTCAACCACCAACTATTTTTGAGATCAACATAGGCCAAAAGGTCAACATAGGCCAAAGGTCAACCACTTTTTTCAAGTTTCTAAAATCCTCAATTTTCATCCGATTGACTTGAAATTTAAATAGGATTTTCATATCAGCTAACTGAATTCAAACACCAACTATTTTTGAGATCAGCATCGGCTAAAAGGTCAACATAGGCCAAAGGTCAACAACAACTTCGAATTTCTAATATCCTAAATTTTCAACCGATTCACTTGAAATTTGAATAGGATTTTCATATCAGTTAACTGAATTCAACCACAAACTATTTTTTTGATCAACATAAGTCATAAGGTCAGCATAGGCCAAAGTTCAACTAATTTTTTCGAATTTCTAAAATCCTCAATTTTCATCCGATTGAATTGAAATTTGAAAAGGATTTTCATATCAGGTTAGTGTAACCAACCACCAACTATTATTGAGGTCAACATAGGCCAAAAGGTCAACATAGACCAAATTTCTAAAATTGTCAATTTTAATCCGATTAACTTAAACTTTGAAGACGATTTGCACATCAGGTCACTGAATTCAATCACTATTTATTTTTGAGGTCAAGCGGATGCTCTACCGAGTGCCATTCTACTTTGTTCTGTTTTGCCAAATGTCACTCTATGAGCGATTTTTCATTTGTGTGTTTGTTTGTTGGTTTGTGTATGTCTGTCCACTCGCTTATACTTGCAAGTTCACAGTTTTTAATCGATCTTCACAAAACTTCAGCAAACGGTAGCGTTCTTGGTCCGACAAAATCCTATATATCTTTGAGGTCTAAAGGTCAACATACGCCAAAGGTCGAGCACTTTTTTCAAATTTCTAAAATCCAGCCCCTCCCCTCCCCCAGTCTTCTCTCCCCCTCCCCCTCCCCCAGTCTCCTCTTCCCCTCCCCCAGTCGCCTCTCCTCCCCCCTCAGTCTCCTCTCCCCTCCCCTCCCCTCCCCCAGTATCCTCTCCCCCTCCCCCAGTCTCCTCTCCCCTGCCCTCCCTGCACCCAAGTCTCCTCTTCACCCCCCCCCCCCCCGTTTCCTCCCCCCCCCCAGTCTCCTCCCACCCCCCAGTCTCATCCCCCTCCCCCAGTCTCCTCTCCCACCACCCGAGTCTCCTCTCCCACCACCCGAGTCTCCTCTCCCCCCCACCCCCCGTCTCCCCTCCCCCTCCACCCCGTCTCCTCTCCTCCTCCTCCTCACTCCAGCAGTTGCTCCAATCGAGCAGGTACGGCAAACATTAGAGGTAATTGAACTTTTCTCTTGATGCAACGCAGTGTAAATCCGTCCCCTTGTCCTGTTCGTTCATTCATTCATTTGTGAAATGTTTCGCAGAACAGTACACGCATGGTGACATCATCAGACTCACACTGCAATGACGATCTTCAACAATATTATCCAATAGTTCATCTGGATTCATTACAGCTGCTCATGTATGTTTGCTGAGCACACATTACCTTCCAATGTCTTTGTTGCTCAGCATCCATCTGTGTTAACATTCTCATTCAGCTCAGTATCCTCATTATTTTATTCATTTTGGAGATAGCATTTACAAACGCGAGTGGCGACACATAAACAATGTTCCGCCCCAAGTGCAGAGTACCTAATTGCAACTTTTTATTGTGACTACGCCTAAAGAATGAAACATTCCAACGATATAAAGAATACAGCTCAAATGGAAAAGTCCTTGGGGAAAAACTTTTGGACGGTGTATAAGACCATTACATTGCACCTTTCTGTCCCACAAAAACCAAAGTTACTCTTTTCGTTACAATGTACAAAATGACATTTTTAAAATTATAGATTTCAAATAAACTTCTTACAAGTTTACGTGCACACAGCTTATAAAATAAGAATGAAAAAATACCTTTTTCTGTGTTTATTTATTTTATTTTGCGTCTGTGTTTATTTATTTATTTTACAAATGTGAATTACATGTCCATGCACATGTGAAATGGAGTTCCTTTAATGATCCTGGATGTGAACACGATTGATTCAGCCTTGAAAACTCGTGTGACAACCCCCCCAAAAAATTAGCAAAGATTTCACGATTTTATTTCCTCGAGAAATGAAACGCATCTTCTTTGGGCGGTGTATAATCGCTCCGAACGAAACAGGCATTGCCTAGTTTCCTTTGCTTCAGGTGTAATCAAAATGTACCTTTGTTTCTTCAAAAAGTCATTTATGATCGAAGACGTGTTAATTCAGTCTTAAAATACACATGTCATGGGTGACTTCATTTTTAAAGTTGAATGTATCGAAAACTTTTCGCTTTACAAAGTAAAAATAGATTAAAACCAAACGTTATTAATAAATATTGTATTCCATAGTTAGTTTACATTATACAGGCCTTCTCATTAAAAATGCATTTTGTTCTATAAACGTTAACTTTCATCGAATATTTTTCGTCTGTATTATTTGGGTGGTGTATGATAAACCGTGCCGATCTCGGCTATTTCCTGTCTGTGCGTTAACTTTCAACAAATCTCCTTCCCATTTTTTGCAACCGAGTTTAAAACCATGTCAACGACTGTGAAAAATGAAATCAGACGGTAAATTAGAGTGGAGATAAAGCCGTGACAGAGTCTCAGTGGACTTGATGTTACAGGCCTTCGAAAATGCATTTTGTTCTATAAACTGTAACTTTAATTGAATTTCCCTCCCGTTTTTTGCAACCGAGTCTAAAACCATTTTAGTGACTGTAAAACATGAAATGAGATATCGAATTAGAGTTGAAATAAAACTGTGAGAGAGAGCAAGACACCACGGGCCTAACAAAGGAGGCCTCAAAACTATGCGAGTAAACAACATGGTGGATATTTGTTTTTGAAGCCCCTTACAGACCGGAAGCCACACCCCCGGACAGACTCACAGACAGAATCACCTGCAGAGAATATATAGATTGTTCGTATTTAATTAGCCGAATCAACTCAGGATATCATAACGATCATTTTGCTGCATCACATTCCATCGGAAAAAAAAATTCCCGCCAAAAAACGCTTATTTGAAGGAAGTACTCGGAATCGACGTCTAATCTGATTCACTATTGATTCCATGGTTGGAATCGAGACTCGAGTACTGTGGAATAGATTCTGCCGACCACTATTCAGCACTCTTCTGTAGGTTTTCCTGGGCCAGCCTTCTTCCTACCATGTTTTGTTCATCATATTCCTGCTTTAGCTCATTAAACTGGCATTGCAAGTTGTCCACATCCTTCACCAGTTGCTCCCTTATTATGGTTTGTTATTTTAGCTGCTGCCTCGAGCATCGTGTTTCTTCCTCAGCACACTGTCGCCGACTCTACAGGATGCAAATGTTAGCCTTCCGCTTATTCAGCTCTTCCTGCAACATATTTTCATGTTTGATTCTTTCCTCTACACTTTCCTTCAACCGATGTTCCCTTTCTTTTTCTTCTTCGTCCCTTTTCTTCTTCTCCTTTTCTACATCACTTCTCCATTGATGGAATCGAGTACTTTTTTCGTTTTCTTTTTTGGGTTTTTTTGAGGGATGGGAACTATTACATATGGACTGATGCTGAGAAGGGACAGAGGAAGGTGATAGTGGTTTTCTTTGAATCATCAATCCTCGTTTTTAATTGGAAAGAGCAGTAAAGAGTCGGGTTGAGGCGCATGAAGCATCTCTATTTTTACAGAAAACACTAATTCAAAAAATAAAAAAATACAATGAAAAAAATAATATTGTATCTAAATGACCTTGCATATCTCCTAAATCTTCATCTTTTCCTCCTCTAGTCATTTGATTCTCACTTCCTTGTCTTTCCACTCCATCTCAGCTGTTTCTTTCCATCTCTGAATCTCTTCAAAGGCTCACACGATCTCTTTTCTTTCTTCCTCGACCCTCCTAAGACTTTCCTATTGTTCCTTTGTATCCTTTTGGTCTTCCATGCGATATTTCTCCATTTGTTTTACCTGCTGAAGTGCCTCATCTCTTTCCTTTTGTTATTCTTCAATCTCCTTTTTGTCTTCCAAGCAACATTTCTCCATTTGTTTTACCTGCTGAAGTGCCTCATCTCTTTCCTTTTGTAAATTTTCAATCTCCTTTTTGTCGTCCATGCGATATTTCTCCATTTGTTTTACCTGCTACAGTGTCTCATCCCTTTCCTTTTGTTATTCTTCAATCCACTTTTTGTCTTCCATGTGATATTTCTCCATTTGTTTTACCTGCTACAGTGCCTCATCTCTTTCCTTTTGTAATTCTTCAATCTCCTTTTTGTCTTCCAAGCAACATTTCTCCGTTTGTTTTACCTGCTGCAGTGCCTTAGCTCTTTCCTTTTGTAATTCTTCAATCTCCTTTTTGTCTTCCAAGCAAGATTTCTCCATTTGTTTTACCTGCTGCAGTGCCTCATCTCTTTCCTTTTGTAATTCTTCGATCTCCTTTTTGTCTTCCAAGCAACATTTCTCCATTTGTTTTACCTGCTGCAGTGCCTTATCTCTTTCCTTTTGTAGTTCTTCAATCTACTTTTTGTCTTCCAAGCAACATTTCTCCATTTGTTTTACCTGCTGCAGTGCCTTATCTCTTTCCTTTTGTAGTTCTTCAATCTCCTTTTTGTCTTCCATGCGATATTTCTCCATTTTTTTTACCTGCTACAGAGCCTCATCTTTCCTTTTGTTATCCTTCAATCTACTTTTTGTCTTCCATGCAATATTTCTCCATTTTTTTTACCTGCTACTGTGCCTCATCTTTCCTTTTGTAGTTCTTCAATCTACTTTTTGTCTTCCAAGCCAAATTTTCCATTTGTTTTACCTGCTGCAGTACCTTATCTCTTTCCTTTTGTAGTTCTTCAATCTCCTTTGTCTTCCATGCGATATTTCTCCATTTTTTTTACCTACTACAGTGCCTCATCTTTCCTTTTGTTATTCTTCAATCTACTTTTTGTCTTCCATGCAATATTGTACACCGCTCCTTTCCTATGCCATCTCCAGGCATTGCAAATCGTCATTGCTGGGCACCGAAGGGGGCTCGGCAGTGACGCACGCTGAAAGAGAGTACTCAGTTTTCACTCTGGTTGTTGTACACCGCACCTTTCCTATGCCGTCTCCAGGCATTGCAAATCGTCATTGCCAGGCACCGAAGGGGGCTCGGCAGTGACGCACGCTGAAAGAGAGTACTCAGTTTTCACCCTCGTTGTTTGTTGTACACCGCTCCTTTCCTATGCCATCTCCAGGCATTGCAAATCGTCATTGCCGGGCACCAAAGGGGGCTCGGCAGTGACGCACGCTGAAAGAGAGTACTCAGTTTTCACTCTGGTTTCTTGTTTGTTTTCTTGTTTGTTTTCTTGTTGTACACCGCTCCTTTCCTATGCCATCTCCAGGCATTGCAAATCGTCATTGCCGGGCACCGAAGGGGGCTCGGCAGTGACGCACGCTGAAAGAGAGTACTCAGTTTTCACTCTGGTTTCTTTCTTTCTTTCTTGCTTTCTTGGTTGTCCGGGCGATATCTCAGCCATCCTTTGAGCTAGGAAGCTGAAATTTCGGCACAATAGTGAGCAAGTCCTTTGTCAAAAACGATATATATATTTTTTGATTAATCAATAAATTGAGGAGTTATTTAATTATTAGCGATTAATTAAGTACTTATTTAATTAATCAAATTTCCTTTCTCTTCTGACCATTAACTCAGGCACCTTTTGAGTTAGGAAGCTGATATTTGGACATGCCAATGACCAGGTGATTTGGCTGCAAAGGATATTTTTCATTTACTAATTAATCAATTAATCGATTAATTATTTAATTATTCGATTAATGACAAAAAAATTTTTTTTTTTTAAAGTTACAGATTCTGATGAAATAGTGGTAGTTTATGTGTTCTCTGACCAAATTGATTAATAATTTAATTTTTTTATGATTATTATTTCTTTATTTTCATTATTAATCATTTATTTATTTTCTTTCTCATTTGGCCAATATCTCAGGCACCTTTTGAGCTGGGAAGCTAATATTTGGACATGAGTGACCAAGTGATGTGGCTATCAAGGATATTTTTGATTTATTGATTAATCATTTCATCTATTAATTATTTATTGATTAATCGATTAATTATTTATTGAGTAATCAATTAATTATTTAATTTTTTATAAATGACTTATTTAATTAAATTTCTAAAAGATACATCTTCGGATGAAGCACTAGTGGTTTAGTTATGCGATTAGCCAATTGATTATGAAAATATTTTGTGATAATCTTTTATTGATTTTAATTATACAATTAATCAATCAATTAGTATACACCTCTCCCTCCCAATGCAGCCTCAATCAGCTGCACTACGGTATTGCCGGGCGCCGGAGGCGCCCCGGCAATTCCGCGCTGCAGCATATTTAATTATTTGGCATGGGGCGGTGTACTTTGAATGTATGTGTACTTGTTTGTTTTCTTGTTTGTTTTCTTTCTTGTTTTCTTTCTTGGTTGTCCGGACGATATCTCAGCCATCCTTTGAGCTAGGAAGCTGAAATTCCGGCACAAGAGTGAGCAAGTCCTTTGTCAAAAACGGTATTTTTTTTATTATTTTAATTAATCAATAAATTGAGGAGTTATTTAATTATTAGCGATTAATGAAGTACTTATTTAATGAATCAAATTTCCTTTCTCTTCTGACCATTAACTCAGGCACCTTTTGAGTTAGGAAGCTGATATTTGGACATGCCAATGGCCAGGTGATTTGGCTGCAAAGGATATTTTTGTACACCGCTCCTTTCCTATGCCATCTCCAGGCATTGCAAATCGTCATTGCCGGGCACCAAAGGGGGCTCGGCAGTGACGCACGCTGAAAGAGAGTACTCAGTTTTCACTCTGGTTTCTTTCTTTCTTGTTTGTTTTCTTTCTTGGTTGTCCAGGCGATATCTCAGCCATCCTTTGAGCTAGGAAGCTGAAATTTTGGCACAATAGTGAGAAAGTGCTTTGTCAAAAACGGTATTTTTTTTTTGATTAATCAATAAATTGAGGAGTTATTTAATTATTAGCGATTAATTAAGTACTTATTTAATTAATCAAATTTCCTTTCTCTTCTGACCATTAACTCAGGCACCTTTTGAGTTAGGAAGCTGATATTTGGACATGCCAATGACCAGGTGATTTGGCTGCAAAGGATATTTTTGATTTATTAATTAATCAATTAATCGATTAATTATTTAATTATTCGATTAATGCCAAAAAAAATTTTTTTTTTTAAGTTACAGATTCTGATGAAATAGTGGTAGTTTATGTGTTCTCTGACCAAATTGATTAATAATTTAATTTTTTTATGATTATTATTTATTTATTTTCATTATTAATCATTTATTTATTTTCTTTCTCATTTGGCCAATATCTCAGGCACCTTTTGAGCTGGGAAGCTAATATTTGGACATGAGTGACCAAGTGATGTGGCTATCAAGGATATTTTTGATTTATTGATTAATCATTTCATCTATTAATTATTTATTGATTAATCGATTAATTATTTATTGAGTAATCAATTAATTATTTAATTTTTTATAAACGACTTATTTAATTTAATTTCTAAAAGATACATCTTCGGATGAAGCACTCGTGGTTTACTTATGCGATTAGCCAATTGATTATGAAAATATTTTGTGATAATCTTTTATTGATTTTAATTATACAATTAATCAATCAATTAGTGTACACCTCTCCCTCCCAATGCAGCCTCAATGAGCTGCGCTGCGGTATTGCCGGGCGCCGGAGGCGCCCCGTCAATGCCGCGCTGAAGGATATTTAATTATTTGGCATGGGGGCGGTGTACTTTGAATGTATGTGTACTTGTTGATTTATTAATTAATCAATTAATCGATTAATTATTTAATTATTCGATTAATGACAAAAAAAAAATTTTTTTTTACTTACAGATTCTGATGAAATAGTGGTAGTTTATGTGTTCTCTGACCAAATTGATTAATAATTTAATTTTTTTATGATTATTAATTATTTATTTATTTTCATTATTAATCATTTCTTTATTTTCTTTCTCTTCTGACCATTAACTCAGGCACCTTTTGAGTTAGGAAGCTGATATTTGGACATGCCAATGACCAGGTGATTTGGCTGCAAAGGCTATTTTTGATTTATTAATTAATCAAGTAATCGATTAATTATTTAATTATTCGATTAATGACAAAAAAAATTTTTTTTTTTTTTAGTTACAGATTCTGATGAAATAGTGGTAGTTTATGTGTTCTCTGACCAAATTGATTAATAATTTAATTTTTTTATGATTATTATTTATTTATTTTCATTATTAATCATTTCTTTATTTTCTTTCTCATTTGGCCAATATCTCAGGCACCTTTTGAGCTCGGAAGCTAATATTTGGACATGAGTAACCAAGTGATGTGGCTATCAAGGATATTCTTGATTTATTGATCAATCAATTAATCGATTAATTATTTAATTATTCGATTAATTACTAAAAAAAAAAAAAAATTTTTTTTTACAGATTCTGATGAAATGGTGGTGGTTTATGTGTTCTGTGACCGAATTGATTAATAATTTAATTTTTTAATGATTATTATTTATTTATTTTCATTATTAATCATTTATTTATTTTCTTTCTCATTTGGCCAATATCTCAGGCACGTTTTAAGCTGGGAAGCTAATATTTGGACATGACAGTGACCAAGTGATGTGGCTATCAAGGATATTTTTGATTTATTGATTAATCATTTAATCTATTAATTATTTATTGATTAATCGATTAATTATTTATTGAGTAATCAATTAATTATTTAATTTTTTATAAATGACTTATTTAATTAAATTTCTAAAAGATACATCTTCGGATGAAGCACTAGTGGTTTAGTTATGCTATTAGCCAATTGATTATGAAAATATTTTGTGATAATCTTTTATTGATTTTAATTATACAATGAATCAATCAATTAGTGTACACCTCTCCCTCCCAATGCAAAAATGATGCAAGTCCTTAACCTGGTGTTGGGCTAGCGGCTAGGGTGCCAGCTTAGGATCCTAGGATCCTGGGTTCGAATCCCGGTCGATCGCTGAACGAACGCCAGGGGGGTTGACTCAGCCTGTCATCCTTCCGAGGTCGGCTAATTGAGTACCAGTTCACTGGTAATTCCCTGCTTGTCGTAAAAGCCGACAAAAAGGGTTGGCGGCAGGAAGGGCATCCGTCCGTAAAACATTGCTTCAAAAAGGGGACCAAAAAACAACAACAACCACGGTCCCCGAAAAAGGCCAACCCCCGCTTTGCGGGGAAAAATGGCCTCTAAAGGTGGTTTTTTTTTTTGGTTTTTTTTTCTCCCTCCCAATGCAGCCTCAATGAGCTGCACTGCGGTATTGCCGGGGCGCCTCCGGCATGTGTTCTCAACATGCCGGATGTGTTCAAACGGCAAAAACGTTTTTTTTTTTTTGATTAATCAATTAATTGAGGAGTTATTTAATTATTAGCGATTAATTAAGTACTTATTTAATTAATCAAATTTCCTTTCTCTTCTGACCATTAACTCAGGCACCTTTTGAGTTAGGAAGCTGATATTTGGACATGCCAATGACCAGGTGATTTGGCTGCAAAGGCTATTTTTGATTTATTAATTAATCAAGTAATCGATTAATTATTTAATTATTCGATTAATGAGAAAAAAATTTTTTTTTTTAAAGTTACAGATTCTGATGAAATGGTGGTGGTTTATGTGTTCTCTGACCGAATTGATTAATAATTTAATTTTTTTATGATTATTATTTTTTTTTTTTCATTATTAATCATTTATTTATTTTCTTTCTCATTTGGCCAATATCTCAGGCACCTTTTGAGCTGGGAAGCTAATATTTGGACATGACTGACCAAGTGATGTGGCTATCAAGGATATTTTTGATTTATTGATTAATCATTTAATCGATTAATTATTTATTGATTAATCGATTAATTATTTATTTATTAATCAATTAATTATTTAATTTTTTATTAATGACTTATTTAATTAAATTTCTAAAAGATACATCTTCGGATGAAGCACTAGTGGTTTAGTTATGCTATAAGCCAATTGATTATGAAAATATTTTGTGATAATCTTTTATTGATTTTAATTATACAATTAATCAATCAATTATCGTACACCTCTCCCTTCCAATGCAGCCTCAATGAGCCGCACCGCAGTCTTGCCGGGCGCCGGAGGCGCCCCGGCAATGCTGCGCTGTAGGATATTTAATTATTTGGCATGGGGGCGGTGTACTTTGAATGTATCTGTACTTGTACTTGTTCCATTTGTTTTTCAGTCGATGTAACCAGAGTGTTGAAAATTATCTGCTGTTGCAGTCGGGGCAGCATGCGAAGTACAGCAGAAAATTCAATCTGTCCCCTGTCCGTGTGTTTATTGGCATCATCCTGCCATTCCTGTTCTGCTCCAAAAGCTACATTTTCAGGGGACGACTGCCATTCCTGCTCTGCTCCATAGGCTCTGTCATGAGTCTTGCTCTCTGCTCTGTAGGCTCCATCATCATGTCACGAGTGCTGCTCTGATCGACCATATAAAACACAGTGTGTGTGTGTGTGTGTGTGTGTGTGTGTGTGTGTGTGTGTGTGTGTGTGTGTGTGTGTGTGTGTGTGTGTGTGTGTGTGTGTGTGTGTGTCCCTCATAAGGCTAGGTTTTAAAGGCTTTGAGTAGTGCTTTAGGAGGGATTTGAGTGGGGGGATTTAAATGGGCAATCTTTGAACACGACTGTGTGTCCACCGGTTAAAAGACCTAAAAGACTGAGGACCCAAAATACCTCAAGGACCCAGAAGACCCCAAAGACCCATTGGACCCCAAACACTCAAAATACCCAAACACCCAAAATACCCTTTAGACTGTTAAATACACAAAATATCATGAAGACCCAGAAGACTCCAAGGACCCAGAAGACCCCAAGGACTTTAAAGACCCCAAGGACTCTGAAGACCAGAAATACCCCAAAGACCCAAAATACCCCAAAGACCCAAAATACCCTGAGGATCCAAAAAGACCCAAACAACCCCAAGTACCCAAATGACAAAGAGGACCCAAAAGACCCCAAGGACTCAGAAGACCCCCAATGAGTCTGAAGATCCAAAATACCCTGAAGACACAAAAGACCCTGAAGACTGTTAAAGACCCAAAATTCCCCAAACACCCAAAATACCCTGAAGACCCAAAAGACTCCAAAGACCAAAAAAGACTGAAAAGACCCAATGGACCCCAAAGACCCTAAGACCCCAAATTTTGGTAAGACCCAAACACAAAATTTTGGTAAGACCCAAAATACTCTAAGGACCCAAAATACCTCAAGGACCCAGAAGACCCCAAAGATCCAATGGACCCCAAACACCCAAAATACCCGAAGACCCAAAATATCCAGTAGACTGTTAAAGACACAATAGACCATGAAGACACAGAAGTCCCCAAGGACCCAGAAGACCCCAAGGACTCTGAAGACCCAAAATACCCTCAAGATCCAAAAGTCCCCAAAGACCCAAAAGACAGAAAAGTCCTTGAAGACCCAATGCCCCCAAACACCCAAAATACCCCAAACATCCAAAAGACCCCAAATTCCCCAAAGACACATAAAGACCCCGAAGACCCAACAGACTGTAAAGACCCAAATACACCAAATACCCTTAAATACCCAAAAGACCATGAAGACCCAAAAGACTCCAAAGACCCTTAAATATCCAGAAGACCCAAAATACACAAAATACCCCAAAGACTGCAAGACCCTTAAAGACCCAAAAGAGCCAAAACACTGAAAAGACCCCAAGACCCAAAAGACCACAAAGACACAAAAGACCCAAAATAACCCAAAGGCCCTTAAATATCCAGAAGATCTAAAAGACCATGAAGACTAAAAATACCCCAGAGACCCAAACGACCCAGAAGACCCTTAAATACGACCCAAAATATCCCAAAGACCCAGAAGACTGAAAAGACCCAGAATACCCAAAAGACTCAAAAACCCAAAAGACCCAAAACACCACAAAGACTCAAAATACATAATAGACCCAAAAGACCGAAAATATCACAAAGACCCCAGAGACCCAAAATATCCCAAAGACCCTTAAAGACCCAAAGACCAAAATAAATTGAAAAGCCCCAGAAAACCAAAAAGTTCCTGAAAACTCAAAATACCCCGAAGACCCCTAATGACCCCACAGAACCAAACAATCCAAGCACCAAAAAGACGCCAAAGACCCAGTGGAACCCAAACACCCAAATCACCCCCAAGACCCAAAATACCCCAAAGATCAAGATGACTGAAAAGACCCGAGGACCCCAAAGATGCAGAGGACCCAAATGACATAAAATACCCCAAAGACACAAATTAACCAGAAGATCCCAAGGATGCACAAGAGCTTGAGCACCTAAAATACCGAAATGAACCAGAGGACCCAAAAGACCCTTAGGACTCTGAAGATCAAAAAGAACAGTAATTATGTCTCTTACATTGGAATTGTAGACGGTGGCTTGCAAACCGAGCCTCAAGGTCGGTGTACGGAAGCGGTTTTGTTTTTAATTACAATAAATACACGGCGTAGGGAGTTGAAATTCTCTGAACGTGACGTGCAAAGTGTGCAGAGTAAACCGAGTGTTCATTTACATCTGTATGATGTCAATCCAAAACACCAAAAAGACCCTGAGGATCCAGTGGACCCAAATTACCCCAAAGACCCAAAATACCGCAAAGACCCAGATAACTGAAAAGACCCGAGGACCCCAAAGATCCAGAGGACCCAAAAAACTCAAATGACCCAAAAGACCCCAAGGACCCAAAAAACTCAAATGACCCAAAAGACCCTGAGGACCCAAATGACCCAGAAGACACAAAAGATCCCAAGGATGCAAAAGAGCTTGAACACCCAAAAGTCCCAAATGAACCAGAGGACCCAAAAGACCCTAAGGACTCTGAAGACACAAAAGAAGAGTAATTATGTCTCTTACATTGGAATTGTAGACGGTGGCTTGCAAACCGAGCCTCAAGGTTGGTGTACGGAAGCGGTTTTTAAAAATCACAATAAATACAAGGCACAGGGAGGTGACATTTGCTGAATGTGACATGCAAAGTGCACAGAGTAAACTGAGTGTCCATTTACATCTGTAAGATATCTAATAAATAAAGAGGACATATACACACCTGACACTAGGCCCAGGCTTCAGACTTTGGCACGCTCACGTGGCTGCACTATCAAATAAACTGTTCCAACCCATCATTTTTGACGGGCTTTATATGAGTCTATTATACTCCCCATAAGTGACATTTTTCAGGGAGCTCCTGCCACATCTTCTCTGCTCCGTAGGCTAAATTTTCAGGGTACTCCTGCCATTCCTGCTCTGCTCCATAGGCTCTGTCATACCACGAGTCTTGCTCGGTCCCATCGGCTCTGTCATACGAGTCTTGCTCGGTCTCATAGGCTCTGTCATACGAGTCTTGCTCGGTCCCATAGGCTCTGTCATACCATGAGTCTTTCTCTGCTCTATCATCATGACATGAGTGCTGCTCAGCTCTATTATACTCCCCATATGTGACATTTTCAGGGCATTCCTGACACACACCAAAACTATCTCTCCTTCCCCGTCTTCTACTCCTCCTTCCTCTCCTATGGCAGCATTGATCCTCTATCAAACCCAATTACTAAAGCCAATTGTAACAGCACTGGGTGTACACTCCTCTCAGGTCCTTATCGTAGTACAGACACCAGTGTTATGGGGGATTTGAATATCCCACTCCTGACACCAATTGTTACGGTTGACGGGGCTGAGAACCAGTCCCAAACATCACTCCCGATTAAGTGTGTTACAGGATGACTAATGTCAGCGACCCTAGGTCCTATCCCCAGCCCGCCAGGCCGGGGCCTGCAAGCTGACCGAGCGGTTGTTGGAAGCTTGAACTTTTGGTTTAGTGCAAGGAGTTTAAATTGCCACACTGGCGGCTCAGGCGAGCTTGCAACCCGATCTGAAAAATGTCAATCAAACAAAATGAAATTTGGCCACATTAGTGAATAAGTTATTTGGCAAAACAGTATTTTTAAATTAATCAATTAATTGATTAATTACTTAATTATTATCGATTTATTAATCATTTATTTATTTTCTTTCTCATATGGGCAATATCTCAGGCACGTTTTGATCTGGGAAGCTGATATTTGGACATGACAGTGACCAAGTGATTCAGCTGTAAAGGGTATTTAAATGATTTATGGATTAATCAATTAATTATTTATTTTTCAATGAATTACTTAATTTTTAAAAAGTTACAGATTCGGATGAAACAGTGGTGGTTTAGGTATGCTATTAGCCAATTGATTAAAAAATTATTTTACGATTATTATTTATTTATTTTAATTGCACAATTAATCACTTAATTATTTATTTTCTTTCTTGTCTGGATAATATTTGAGACACCTTTTGAGCTAGGAGGCTGATATTTGGACATGACAGTGACCAAGTGATTTGGTTACAAAGGATATTTTTGATTTACTGATTAATCCTAATTTTACCCTCCCGCCCCACCCCCCTTCCTCCAACCCCGACCCCATGCCTGTAAGTCAATCACCTGGAATGTCATTCAATGTTTTAAAATCTCCCACACTCACTCTGTCGCTACGTAAATACCACATGTCTCACCCTCCAGTTTACTTGTGAAAACAACCATTGTTGTTGAAGGTTGCCGTCTTTGGAGCTCCTTGGACGAGCAATCTGCCGTGAACATTCCTGGGTCAACTAAACATCCAAGCTGAATTATAGGGCAGCAGGGTGACTTGAAATCCTCCACGGAGGGAAGTCATTCCTCAACTACTCTCAGCTCCTAACTGCATGCAAAGCCTTCATCTGCAATGACACCGAGTATAGATGTGCTCTGTTGGTTTGCCACCAGATCTCACCTTAAACCGATCAAAGTTCTGGAATCCAGGGCCCTGAGCATTCAGGTCAGTTCAGGTGTGGGAGCATGCGCCAGAGCAGCGCGTCGCCGCATCCACTTTCCGACGGTACTCCATGGGCCTCCGTCTGGCCATCCCCCAGGCTGATGCCTGATCCATCCTTATCTCCTTGAGATGCCAATCAACCTGCTGCATCCATGAAGCATGCGGTCAGCCCTTTGGCCTCCTCCACTCACGAGGCTCCCTTGCTAAGAGTATCTGGTGAGCTGGATCAGCGTCCGGAAAACGAGCCACATGTCCATACAGCTGCAGCTGACGCTCACGGACCATACAGGAAACAAAAATCTCATCTGAGTCTCTCTCAGCAACCGTTTGTTGGACACGAAGTCCGAGCAGTGATAGCCAAGGATTCTCCGAAGAGACTTGGTTCAAAAGGCATTAAGTATCATTCTCTGTCCCTTGGTAAGGGTCTCAGTCTTGCATCCATAGAGCAAGACTGGAAGCATCAAGGACTTAAAGACTGACTTTCGTCCTCCTGCAGAGATACCGACAGCGCCACACACCATGATCCAGTGGATCCATGACTCCCCAGGTCCGACCCAGATGACTATCAACCTCTGGCTCGTAACATGCGGACACATGGGTAACACTGCTAAGGTAAGTGAATCTCTTCGTGACCTCAACATCTTCACCACAAACAGGCACAGACAAGACAGTATCATCCAAGATGTCATTGAAAGCCTGGATCTTGGTTTTGATCCAGGAAATCCGTAGTCCCAGCGGCTCAGCCTTCTCGTTCAGTGCCTGGAGGGCCCCCGTAAGAATATCCAGCGTCTCCGCAAAGATGACTGCATCATCTGCGAAATCAAGGTCAGAGATCTTGACACTCCCAAACGATGCACCGCAGCCTGACCTCTCCGACATCCTCCCCAGAATCCAGTCCATACAAGCGCTGAAGAGCGTGGGAGCCAGTACACACCCCTGCCGAACTCCAATAACAACTGTAAATAAGTCAGAGCTGAAGCCACCACACCTCACAGCACTCTCAGTATCAGAGTATAATTCAGAGATCAGATTGATCAGCATTGGTGGCACCCCACGAAGACCAAGAATCCTCCAGAGGGCATCCCGGTTCACTGAATCGAACGCTTTGCGGAAATCAACATAGGCTGCAAGCAGCCCCTGACAAAACTCTCGCTTGCGTTCAGTGAGGACCCGAAGTGCAAGGATACGGTCAAACATTGACCTCTTTGGTGTAAAGCCCGATTGCTCTGGTCGCTGGTGCTCGAGCAGATGGCGACAAACCCTCTCAAGAATGATCCAAGCAAAGACCTTGCCCCTCACCGAGAGTAGCGTCACCCCTCAGTAGTTGTTGCAGTCCTGGGGATCACTCTTCCCTTTCCAGAGGGGGACAACAAGGTCCCTCTTCCAGTCAGTTGGGATGATGCCTGTGCCCCAACCAGAGCACAGAACTGCATGCAACGACTCAAGTACAGCATTTCCACCAGTGCCTTGAGAAGCTCAGCATAGATGCCACAAATCCCAGGAGCTTTGCCCCCTTTCAATCGGTTCACAGCTGCCTGTGTTTCCACAAGTGATGGCGGTTCACAGTTAATTGGGGGGTCAGCATTTGGGATAGCAACATCCCTGACATCCAACTCAACAGCCGGTGGATCAGCCTGGAACAGCTGCTCAAAGTAACCGTCCCAGTGGGCCTTCACTTCAGACTCCTCTGTCAAGAGGCCACCCCTCTCTGCTCTAACTACACCTAGAGACAGGCTTAGAGGAATGCAACGCACGGATTCTTCTGTAAGCATGGCGAGAATCACATGTCCACAAGTGATGCTCTACCCTTTCACAGATTCCTCGCACATAGGCCTCCTTGTCCACCCTCAGCGAGCATACAGTTTTACGCCTCAGCTTTATGTTGCTGAGGTCCCTCTTTATGTTGCTTGTGTTTGTATCTTACCCCATTTATCTGTCTTCCCTTATATGCCAATTCCCTCTCTATCTACAGTTCAACTTTGCCATCGAGCCTGGCCCTGCGACTCTGGTCGATGGTATCAAGCGTCTCGAGAGACAAAGTTCCTCTTCGCCTGACGGTGGGTTCCATGACAGCCACCGACAACATCAAGGATGGTTGTCTCTTCGGTACTCCACAACTCCACAGGCTCCCCCAAAGCATCCAGACCCCCCAAAACCCCCACTCAACCTGCTCACAAACTCCTCAGCTACCCTTCTTCCTTGAGCTTGCCCACATTCAGCTGACGCTGGGATGGTAGCATTCTCTTGGATTTTGAGTTTCTTCAACAAGCAACAACTTCAGAGTTGCTACAACAAGCCTGTGGTCAGTGTTGAGGAACTGAGCACTCTGGTAGACCCTACAATTCAGGAGCATCCACCATTGACCATCAATGAGCACATGGTCAATCTCCTTCGCAACACCACCAGCATTGGAATACCAAGTCCTGCAATGATGCTGTGGACCCTGAAACCATGAGCCAGCCACCCGAAGTCCATTACTTCTTGCAAAGCTGAGGAACTTAGTGCTATTCTGGTTCACAGTCCCAGATCCATGGAGACCAACACATGCCTCATAACCATCCCCATCAGTGCCAGTCGATGCATCGAAATCCCCCAAGACTAGAAGAGTATCTCTCCTGGGGCACTGATCAACCACAGACTCGAGCGTGGCATAGAATGCCTCCATCACAGTGAGATCAGTTTTCTCAGTCGGGGCATATACAGAGACCATGGAGATGACACCCAAAGTGTGACGAATCCTCAGTCCCATAATGCGCTCGTTGACCGGTGTTACCTCGACTATCATGGGAGTCAGCTTAATGGACACAGCTATAGCAACTCCCTGGGCATGGTAACCGTCAAAGTGACCAGACCAGTAGTAGGTGTAACCACCCACAATCATCTCACTACTATCCGGCCTACGAACCCCAGAAGATTGAATTGAAGAAAAATCCCTGAGGATTGGGGCAAACAACCACCCCCCCCCTCCCCCCCCCCCCCCCCAACAAACTCAGCTAACAACCCAAACTTTGTCATCTCCCAAAATCACAGCTACATGCTCACCTCCTTTCTTTTCTGGACTATGAAATCACCTCCCTGAGTCTGTCCAATCATGTTTTTCTTTCCATTTGTTTTAAAACAGAGAGTCATCACTTTGTCATATTATCCGCTATTCCTAAATTGCTGATTTTTTTCTCTCTTTTCACTGACTCTCCTCTCCTGTCCACCCACACTTTTCCACATTTATCCTGTTTACCAGCTTTTCCTGTATGCTTACATGTTCCTCGTCTATGAGCCACTCAATTCATTTTCCTGTCTGTAGGTCCCTCTTTATGTTGCTTGTGTTTGTATCTTACCCCATTTATCTGTCTTCCCTTATATGCCAATTCCCTCTCTATCTACTCTACAACTGTGTCAACGTCACGCTTCTGCCATTCAACTTTTTCATGGGTCAGAGTCTCTAAAAAGAAAAAAAAAGAAAAATAAATAAATATATATATATTATACATATATATATATATATATATATATATATATATATATATATATATATATATATATATATATATATATATAATAAGAAAAATATTAATGCATGTGCTCTCCAAAGCTAAATGCATGGTCGTTTTAAAAACAAATAAATACATAAATTCGCCCTAAACATGACTGAAAGCCACCAATTGTACAGGGCTACAAAGAAAAAGAAGAGTAAAAACTGGCAAACCTACACCGAGTCTTGAAACAAGGAAATCTCTTCGCAGGACCACTATGCAGGAAGGGGTATAACTAGGCCAGATGTAAAATTTAATTTCCCTACCCCCATTAAGTTTATGTTTTACTTTAATGTTATCATCATGAAGACAACAATATGCTTTAAAACTCGAGGCTTTTGGTCTTCTTCCTCTTTCATATGCAACACAAGGTTGCGGGCATCATTGGCTGAGGGCGCAGCTGTACCGCTCAGGCAATGCCCTCTGAGGTTTTGGCAGAGATTGTGGAATTTGTTTATGGTGCCAGCGATAGCTCGCCTACTCTTCGCGAAGGACACCATGGGATCTTTGACGTCCACAACCAATGCCGGCAGATGGGACGCCCATTTAACGTCCATCCGAGGGACACATTGATGGATCACCCTGCGTAAGGATTTTGGTAAGGCCTCTATAATGTATTTACCATTATTTGTGTGACATCATGATCAGAATATTGAATGTGTGCAACCCAACATGTTATCAAGTATATTTATCAAACAGCATGGACCAAATATGGCCAGAGTTTCCTTCAAATGTTGATTTTCATGCAGATTTCTTCAAGACTACCTGTGCAGGAAGTTGAAAATATTCTGCAATTGGAAGTATGTCTCCTTTTCTGGGACATGCATGCATGACAATCAGTAAAGATCGAGTTGGTGCAGGTGGAGAGGACGAGAAAGCATATTTTTATGGTATATCATATGTGGCGGCTGCAGGAATAGTGGACGGGCGAAGGTGTGATGTGGTGCTCGGAATTCTGATGAGTTTTCTCATGCCTTGCCAACGAACTGCGGTTTGATGATCCCGGGGAGGCAATTTGTAGGTGGTATAGAGCACAACTTTTCCTCGTTGATGTGCAGAGGAAGAAATGGATGGGAATGGGAGGAGAAAGAAGGTACACTTTCATGGTATAATAATGTATTTATGGGATATTAAAAGGTTGACTAATGGATGAAATTTTAGTTGTACAGCAGCTCCTGGAAATTGCCCTTGTTTCTGACAAATAATGCATGTTATCATGTGTTATAATTCGAGTTTTGTGCTGGCAGGATAGCTTGGAGGTGTCACATTCTCTCATTTTAGTTGCCTCGGTTAGAATTCAATGTCGACCCAGCTACAACACACAGGGTAAGGCATCAATGTCTGCTCTGTCCATCAGAAAGACGCTAAGTCCGAGGACCCATCTGTCTGCACTGATCATTGGTGGATATTAAAGATCTCAAGATGTCTTTCAAAAAGACTAGGCATCTTATTTCTGGTACTTTGATGAAGTCCCAAATTCCTGTACCAATAACATTCAGGCAAATGTTAGACTTGGCAACCGGTTCATTAAATTTCCCAAACACTTCCAGCTACCGAGATCGAAAGCATGACTATGTCGGTTGCCTTTTGTTAACTGAAGAAGGACGTTAACATGAAATATGTGAACTATCGGGTCAATTATTAGTCCAGACTAGAGTACAGATGCTGGTGCCAAGACAACCCCACCCTAAGATAGTAAGCAGTGTAACCTGGTGTCAAGAAGCCTTCAAGAAGACCTGGGCCTGGTTTCCAGAAGCACAGATAAGCCTATCCCGTGGGGTAAATCACATATCTGGGTGCATTCAATTTATCCACTGGATAGCTTCTTGCAACCAGGCCCAGAGCAGTTGATACCCACAGTCCAGGTGGGAATTTTAAATTAAGTTCGGGTGCCGGCGACACCTCACCTATTCTTAATGAACTACACCGTGGGGTCTCGAACGTCCAGGGACGAATGCTAGCAGATGGAACACCAAGTTTAACTTCCACCCTGCATGTGAAACACCAGGGTGATAATTTATAACTGGGTTGAGATTCAAACACAGGATCCTTAGCTCAGAAGTGAGTGTATGTATCTCTAGCCTATATTGTCAGCACTGAAGGTGGTAATAATTGCACGAGGGAATACAAAGCAATTTCCATGCAACAGGGGGGCCATTTTGTCCATCCTGCCTGTGCTATATCAATACCACCTTAATTCAATGTATTGCTTTGAAAGTGCGTTCCACTACAGATCAAGAAGGAATAACTCATCCAATGTGTTGAGATGACCAATCCCAGACAGTGCACATGGCTGAATCATAGCGGGCTTCCTGTTGAACTGTACAGCCAATAAGAGCGGCTGAAGAAATTAGCTCAATGCCCGTCCCCATATTTCGTTATTCTGATCAAAAGACACCGATGGTGGAGGCAGAGGATAATATAAGGTGGCATGTCTAGTGCCCCTGCGCATGTCCAGACCGTACCAGGATCAAGGCCAAAAGTCCGTGGATAAGTGGTGCCCCACCGGGACCACCAGGGGATAGGACTTTGCATGATCTGTCCTGTCACATTCTCCACTACTGTCACAACTATGTCCACTACTGTCGAATGTCTGAGGGCCCTAAGTTAAAGGGCCACAGACACAGAAAATCATGTTTGGTTTAATTAATAGATATTGCTTCACTTAACACTTAATCGTCCTTTTTTTTGAATAAATATCACTCGATTGGCCCCCACCACCCAAAAAACGGCGATTTGATTGCTCATGTGACTGGCTACGTCATCGAGGGAATTTTTTTTTCTGCTGGTAGTTTTTAATAATGATTTTGACTATCAGAAGATTCTTGGTCAGGCAATTATCATTGCGTGCTGAGAAACCTTTCCCTCGATTACATCACACAGGTGACATCATGAATGAACATCACTATTTTAGGGGCGGGACTCTACTACCAGCTAAAAACTACCAGCAGCAACAAAAATTCCCTCGATGACGTAGCCAGTCACATGAGCAATCAAATCGCCGTTTTTTGGGTGGCGGGGGCCAATCGAGTGATATTTATTCAAAAAAAAGGACGATTAAGTGTTAAGTGAAGCAATATCTATTAATTAAACCAAACATGATTTTCTGTGTCTGTGGCCCTTTAAGGATTTAAGGACTTCTCATGTGTTCGTTTGGTCTGTTCAGGGAGTGTAGCAGTAATGTAGGACTCGAGTCCACTTTTTGGAGGACTCGGACTTGCACTCGACTCTTCAGGAATCAGACTCACAGTGCCACAAACTCGGACTCGGCCAGGTTCCAGCTCGAGTCCGGCTGGAGTCTGGCAAAATATAGTGCACAGTAAAACTTTCAGGGTACATTAGAAATAAAAAGTGTACAGTAAAAAATGCCAAAATGCTCGTACCATGCAATTGTGAAGCAGGTGATTATGAAGGATTAACAGACATAATTAAGCAATTTTGCAGAGGAAAATGAAAATGACAGACCCGACCGATGTTCCAGTTTTTCAGAGATATTAAACGTGAACGTCGTACCTTCGTGTAATGGTGTGCAATCCAAAACACATTTTGTTCTTTCAAAGAACACTTTTAACAATTCGCTGAATAACTTTAAACCTAAACATTAAATGGCTTAACTGTAAACGCTATCAATGCTTTAGTTTTAAGTGCTACACAAAAATAAGGTACATTTTCGTATAGTAATAAGAATGAGGTTTTAGAGTGTAAAACTAAACTGGGAGTGTCATCTACTTATACACTGCCTTAAGCAATCCTTCTTAAACTATGTTGAAAAAAAAAATGTTTAATAAACATAGTAACATAGTGTTACGTGTTTGTGGGTAGATGATGAATCTCATAGGAAAGTTAGAATCGTGTAGATTGACATGCTCCGAGTGTCGCAAAGAATAAGAACCCACCTCGATGTAAATAAAGTAAGGTCGAATGTCCGGGTAAGATCGTATATGTGTCTCCATAAGAGGGGTGGAGCTATGCTAATTAGGTAGGGCTTAAGGATAAACCCCAGTGTGTAATTGCCCTGTGATTTTCCCCTTCATTGTTATTGCATCAAAAAGGCCTGCCATTACAACTACAACAATCGCACGGTAAATGGATTCATTCGCTCAACGCCGCCAGGGCTAACCAACACCCAGCACATTTGCCGATCGGCACGCAAGCCCCGCCTCACGGCCTTCGACGTCATCCTGTGTTATTAATTTTTTATTCCCGAAGAGAGATTAGACTCTGCCCCCTGACGAATCGTAACGGGGAGGCCTTCGTGATTGAGTAGCACTCAGTGATTGGACAGAGAGTGTGACATCATCATGGAACATTCGGGAGAGCAGGAAAAAAGAACGTGGTCTCACCATTTTGTCTCTCTGTCCTTGCGCTGGTTGGAGGTAGTTGCATTTCCTCCTTGTTCCGGCTTGGTCACGAGCGTGTGATCTTTGGTTCGGGTCCGCTCTTGGGAAAAGGCTGGTGAGAAACAGCGGTTTGGAACAGTCGAAACTACAAGGCACAGGATCGACATCGGTGGTGGACTGGGTCCGCGTCGTGTTTCCTCTGTACGTTGAAGATCGCACTCCGTACCATTTTGTGCGTTTCCCGCATGGTGGTTTGGAGGCGACGAGCAACCAGTAAGCCTTACCTGCCATTTGGGGAAGCAAAGCTGAGTGCCGGCCGATTACCACAGCATCATTTATTTTCTTTTACTTTCGTTTTCCCCGTGTTTGTATACGAGTACGAGTGGAGACATCTCAATTAGGAATTTTAGTTTTTACCTCACCTTTCATTGTTATTTCCATTTATTTTCATGAAATCATTATTTGTCGAATTTTACTTTCCTTGTATTGTGGATTTTGCTGTCCCGTTTTTGTGTTTGTGCCCCCTGCGTGTGTTTGTGTGTTCCGATCAGATAAGGCCTCGAACCTTCCCGCGCGCGCGAAAAGATTATACGGCCAAGTTGGGTATATGCCTCGGAGTAAAGCTCGTTTTGGTCATTCGTCCTCTTGGGGTCTTAACCCCGGAGACGCGACAATATTTTTTACGGAACTAATGGTTAATGTATAAGTGTGCCAATTTCTAAATGAACTGTTTTTTATTACAAGGCCTCACAAGGCCTATACTAGTCGATAATGTTCTTAAATATGCAAATGTACCGATTTATCCTTAAGTCACATTATTAAAAGGGAAACTACAGACTGACGTTAATGTTAAAATGTGAATAACGATGCGATAAAACGTCGAAATTATAAATTGTAGAATTTGTTTGTGTTTAACGTTGTGACTGATTGGGAAAACTTTTCCCGATGTCAAAAGCAAATTTCAATGTCACCATGGTGTAGAGGGGACGTTGCAGGGAAGATGAGTGGTTGTGTAATATATATGCGCTTAGGTTGCGTAATATATATGCGCTTAGGTATATAATTTATATATGCGTTGCGTAATGAAAGAATACCATAGGGAAGGTAGAATTGTATTATTAATAGCATGGACCGAGTAACGCGTAGAAGAAATCTCGATGTAATAAGGTAGGGAGACTGTAACTTAAGGTTGTTTAAATATTCTTTACATGGGGTTGGGGGGGAGGGAGGTAGGGGGTGAAGCAGTGATAATTAGTGGTAGGGTTTAAGGATAGTTTTCCCTAGTGCATGCTTACCCTCTGTAATCTTTCCCCGAATGCGTTTTTGCTGCCACGGCCAGCCATGCACCTCCTTTAAATTACATTTACCATCGAAAAAAGCCAAGGAAGAGCTTGTCGGACTAAGCCCTGCCCCAATGGACTGAATAGGTGAAAGCCCCACCCATGGGAGGCAGAGAATCAGGGGGGGCAGTCAGAAAGGCCGTCAGGCCACAACCCGAGGGACGTGATTGGACTGTGGATGTGGGAGGGGCGAATGGGAAGGGAAACTGCCCGATTGGCTATTTCTAGAGAGGTAGAGGAGGAGTCGGTCTCTGTCTGCTCAGGAAAGAAGGTTGCGCCATCTTTTTGGGTTGTGTGCTTGTGCTGAGGTAATTTTTGGTGTGCGCTTTTGAGACCAAGGAGCTCTTTGCTGCGGTGGTGGCTATTGAAGGAGGTTTTGGAGACCGCTGGGCTCGTGGTGGACTGAAGGCCGTGCCGTTCGTGGGAGGGACGGAGAGAGAGCGAAAGAAGGCCGTCTTCACAGCTCACTTCACAGCTCTCGCCGTTGTCGGCCGGCGCCATTTTGGGGCGCACCGGTGCGGGAGGCATTGGAGCTGACCATCGCCACCACTGTTACAAAAAGACCCTTTGGAGATAGCTAAGTGTATACACAAAAAGGGAACATTTTATTTTTATTATCTTTTCCCCTGTGTGTTTTTGTGACTGATTGGAGGGTCCCTCAAAATATAATTTTAGTTTTACTTCAACGTTTATTTCCGTTCACGATTTATGTTCATTAAACTATTTGATTGTTGAATTTACTGTGGTGTCTGCATGCTTTGTAGGTTCGGGAATAAACCTGTGTTTTTCGTTCAGGTAAACGCCGCTCATCCTTACGATCTCGCGCGCGTGAGATAACCATGATATGTGGGTGCCGCTTCAGGAGTTAAAGCTGTTTGGTTGTCCGTCATCAGGCAGTCTTAATCGCCAGTGATGCAACAATATTTTAATCGATACATTCTTATCCCCTCGAAGTAATTTCCGCTATTATATATATATGTATATATATATATATATATACACATAACAACAACAGGCATTTTAAGGCCATTTTCCCTGCAAGAGCGGGGGTTAGCCTTGCGGTCCTCATGACAATCTTCTCCATTTTGCCCTATTTTCTGCATCTCTCCTTGTTAACCCCCTTGCCCGCATTTCTTCTTCGACCATCTTTAGCCAAGTCTTTCTCGGTCTTCCCCGTCCTCTACTTCCTTCTACATTCATTTCCATCACTCTTCTCAACCAGTCACTTTCATCCTTCCTCAACACATGACCAAACCATATCAAACTGTTTCTCTTCATAGCATCCATCACAGGCTCGATTCCCATCATCTTTCGCAATTCATCATTTGTCTTCCTCTCTCTCAACAATACTCCACACATCCACCGAACCATTCGCATTTCCACCCTTTCCAGCCTTCGTTGCTGCTCCACGTTAAGCGCACTTCGGGTCCGAATCTCGCTCCTGACACCAATTGTTGCGGAAATGGAGCACGGCACTCCCCTTAGCGGGGGGGGGGGGGGGTTGGGGGGGTTACTCCCCCTTCTATTTGCACTGACCGTCTCCGATCCTGAAGCTACCCCGCTCCTCCGTGGGGTGGGATTGGCCGAGGTGATCGGTCAAAGGATTCCCGTACGCTCCCGCTGAGCCCTCCACAAAGCAGGTGGGCAACCCCGTTCGAGACCACGAGCAAGATGTTATTTGCCGAGCGGATTAGCAGCCCGCGGCTCGAACCATTAACAAAAACTAAACCCGATCCTAAACGTTGGCCAAATCATGCCACAGGTGTTCAATGTGGAAACCTCTAAAACAAACGGATGTGAAGGAAAGAAGGCAACGGTAGGAAGAACAGGAATTTATTACTAATTACTATTTACACAATCAAAGAAACCAAGGAGAAGGAAAGAAAACGAAAGTAATTTACAGAAGAGGAAGACACAGTGCAATTCTACTTATCTATACAGGCTTACTTAAACCCCAGGGACAACACAGACAAACAGACGACAGTCAGACTCACATGAGTGGGGAATGAAGGCAGGAACGAATGGCTAGAAGGATGAGAAGGTTCAGGTGGTCCACAGAGCTGGAAGGATGCGGGTCCAGTTCGTGTAAACGGCAAGGCTCGAGGTGAGCGGCCGCCGACCCTCCTCAATCTGGTTCGCACGGCGGCATTGCTTCGTAGCAGCGGGTCGAAACTGCCGTCAAAGCTCAACTCAACTGCGGTGGACTCAGCTGCGGTGGACTCCTTACTCATCTGCTTAAGCAGTCCCTCCCAACCCCTTTTATGAGGCACGTGGCGATCAAGCCGCCGGCCTTTGGAAACGCCCATCGGGTCACTCTTCGCAGTGCCGATTGGTTGGCACGGGCTCTCTGGCTCCACCCTTGATGACGATGGGCGGGCACGCCCCTCTTCCCAGAGCTAACCACGCCGTAATGGCGGCAAATGCAGTTGGCAATAAATGCAGTTGGCAATAAATGCAGTTGGCAGTGGAGGCTTTGGGGGAATTTGAAAAAGGGGATCTATCTTATTCGATTCGGTGCAATGCAGCGTCAACTAATGGGAAACAGAGCGTTATACTGACATAGAATAAGAAATAACTATAGAGAAGGGCTTATGATTTTCTACGTGCTTGCGAAGGACAAACTAAAAGGACGACCTTTGACCTTGACACAAAACGGAGGTATTTACAAGAATTACTATTTACAGAGGGTGATATTTACAAAAATTACAGGATTCTCAAATCCGTTACAATATATATATATATATATATATTGTTGCGGATCTCGTCGCCGGCCTTCTCCCCTTACCAAGGGGGGATTAGTCCCCTTGTCTTTGACTGGCCGACGGGACCCGGGACCTATGACGTCCTTCCCGGACAGCGCGAAATAGGGTCGTAGGACTAGAATCACTATTACCTAATTACTCGCGCTGCCCTGAAACGAGGAAATAAGCCCCGCACGAATCACGCGTGCTGAGACGCCGAGCGGTGCGCACACGCGATCTGTGCCGTTTATATGGTGACCCCGGTTCTATCGATCTCATTCGTACCATGCTTAGCCAATGGAGAAATCACAAAGGCGATCGAATTGGGAAGAAAGGAATAACAAGATTTATTTACACGATACAGGGATTCCAGAAAAGAGGGGACACCGTGCAGCCTTAAAAACAGTCTTAACTTAATCCCCAGGACAAACGGGCCCGTCTCACACACAGACACACTCACACGGGGCTTGCAGCTACGGGATGATGTTCACCACGTCCAGGGATGGCTTTCGTGCAGCTCCCTCCGGCCTCTGGCTCGTCCCGTGCAGATGGTAAGTAGAGGGGCAGGAGCTCGCCGCGTGTCGTTTGGTGCACAATAGTTAATATGGGGCGAACGGTAGGGTATGGGCTCTGGCGGTTATCACTGGCGGCTATTGCCGCGTTTATTCGTGTGGCTGAGTAGGCGATATTCGCCACCGGCGCGTCTGGCTGCCTCTCCTCCGGCGCGTACGTAATACCGAGATATAGTGTAATGCCTCCAAAGCGAGCGCTGCGAATCACGTTCTTCACAGTCCTCTCGCGTGCGCTCTCCCCTTGTGAGTTCTCTTGTGCCAATCAGTCCTCCTCGTTCTCCCTCGTGCTCTCCGAGTCCTCTTTGTAACAAGTGCTCTGCCAGTCCTTCTCTGCGAGTCCTCCGCTTCAGTCGAGTACTGTTCACCACTCCTCGTAAGTCCTCCTCGTACAAGTCCTTCTCATCAGTCCTGTTCAAGGGCTTTGTGCAAAGACTTTTATAGGCACGCCCCGCGAACCTTCTAGCACTTACCAGACGCGCCTTACCTCACCCTATCACGCAATGCCCTTAGAGCCCTGGTTGGCTGGTGGCTCTTACCGTCATCACCTCTGACGCTCCGCCTTGACGCCGCCCCACCCCGACCCCGCGCTCCTCCTTCTTAGGCCTACCTCGTGTTACTCGACGAGTGATCGAACAAAGGGCAGGAAAATGCTGCTGGCAGCCAAAGCGTAACAAACTGAGCAGGTCAGCCAAATGGGGCGCGGGATCAATTACGCCCATAGAGGTGGAATTGGAGGGTGGACGCAAAATGAACGGGACCTAAACTCATGTCTTTACACAACGCAGATATTACTAGGGGAAATGGCCTATACTTACACATACTATGACATAACTAATACTACAGGTGGCCTACGTGTTGCTCGTGGATTAACTATGGGGGGCAACCCTTTAACCTTTAATGATCAATATGTGCCAATCTCAAAACAGTAGCATGGCCCCCCACCCATGCCAGACTCGTCCCCGAGTCGAACCCACACAGGTGAGAACGACCGGTTTTAAGAAAGGTTTGGGACTACTCTTTAAATTACGTGTGACACTTTGATTAAATGTAGAGGAAAACCACATCTAACACCCTGTATGTGACAGTTTTACAACACTAGATATGTCCCACCTACTGCATTTGTGTACTAACTAACAGACTCACACCCACAGTTAACCGAATTGTGGAATGAATTCTCAAACTAAACATAAAGCCGGTGGGGAGCATGTTATTTACAACACTAAACTAATTATTTACATCTCTATAACCCAGGACCTGTTCTTTTGTGGGAAGAAATTTGGAGGGGAGAAACAACAATGCAATGCACCAATACACAAAAATGCACAATCACCATTTCAATTGTCATATTTGCTGCTTGGCTGCATCTTCTTGCTTCCTGCTTCGTCTTCGGTGTGCCATAATAAAAACTTAAAGGTCTTCTTTCCTGGCACACCAGAATACAATGTACAAAACCATGTTCGTTTTTATCTGCCAGCAGGGCCTATCTTATGGTCCATCTGCGTGACATTGACGCCACTTAAAGCCAGTGGTCCGCAGGTGCAAGGTAACGTTTGCAGCAAATGACCGCTCAGCAAAGATGCCAGGCCACAGAACGTGTGGTCCATAAGGTGTATTGGTGCAGCAAAAGGTAGCAGGGGTGCCGCATCTGTGTAGCCAGTTGCAGCTGCACAGCTCAGGGTTCCTGCACACTCCCCTCCAAAATGGGTCCATGGGTGGGGAGGAAGACAAAGCACAGTTAGCAGAGGAAAGGGCGCAAAGGTACACACCATACAAGGCAATGCAACATGAGGGGCGCGGGAGAGCGAGCAGAGAAAGCTCGTCCCTAGCCGTTCGTAACCCCCCATGTCAGCCTACACTGCCCTTCCCTGTATTTACAATTTACAAATTCGTCACTACGTCTTGTCTCCCATATCCCCCTCTAAGCCAAATTCGTCTTCCAATCCCTCACAAGAAGGAAGAGATGGAATTACACACAATGTCTCATCCCGTCGAGATGAGTCTCACCCACTCAAATTGTTCACAAAACCTGGTGTGGAGTTCTGTCTCCTTGGTGAGTGGATGTGGATGGTGCGAAGAGATTCCTCATCCTAACTATACTCTAATAACATTAACTCGGTTACACTACCCGGGGTCATGCCCTGCCAATTCAGTTGGCCATCGTTACACTATGTGGTTCTAAAAACCAATTCCCATTGACTCACCCAGTGGTGCCTTCCAATTTTGGGTCTCACTCCCCAATTTTTCACTACTGTGCCTTTGCACATTTTTGGGGCTGGGTCCTGTGGCTCCACTAGCAGGTCCAACTACCTGCGCACCTCCGCCACTGAAGTCGCCACCCGAGCTTACCTTGCTCCTTGCGACTACCCTAAATCGGGGAAGGCCCCTCCTGGCTCTCTCACCCCTCTGATGCCCTCTCTGGCATTGGGCTACCCGGGTCCTTCTCCTGGATCCTCGGGCCCCACTGAACACTACTCTGACTGGCTCCCAGAGCCTACCTGTGGCCTCACCTGCCGGACAGACTACCAGTGGTGGAGTGCCCCAATAACCATACGTACCAACAAAGCCCACACGCCCAGCCATTCACTGACTCATGCACCCATCCAAGCACTTCATGCTACTTTCTGCACCACAGATGTCAATATCCAACAATTTTCCTAAACCCTCTACCTGACTTTACACTACGCTCCCCGGGTATTCGTGAAGGGGTCCATCTCACCCCATTCACTCCTTCGCACCATGCATTCCACACCATTTACTCCCACAAAGCATTCCACACACCAATCTCTCTTGCACACCTCTTATGCTCTCATTCCTCTTTCCATACACTCCAACACAACTCCATTTGTCCTCAATACACCACTTATACATCACCTCTGGTCATCCCCGACCAATGCCTCATTTGCTCAAGCCCAAGCACACGGTGATTTTCATTCAATTCCTCATTTGCTCAAGCCCAAGACACACCCACAATTTCTCCACACTATTACACACACACAGCATCATCTAAATAACTACTTCCCTCTAATACTCGTGCTTTCCCGTCTTCCCTTACACTAAGCACTCCCTAGTCATTATCATCCTTCTAATCTGACTACGTCCCCTCTACCTGTGCCAATGTCTCTACTTAAATCTCAGTCTCCTATTGTCATCTACTAAATCCCTAACAATATCCTAGCCTGCCCTCGGCTAGTTAACACTGCCACCCCCATAATCTATTGCTCATATGCCCCCAAGAATGGTAAAGCTACCATTCGCCAACACTACTGCCATTTGTCCACTATACTTGAGTCTCTCGGTGCGGAAATACATTGTCGTCACAGCTCGGCTTCGAAAAGCTGAGCAATGCATGCAGGTGGTTGGTCTACTGTTGGTTGGGTCCGTCCGGCATTTTCGATTCAGGGGAGGATGCTTTGTTGGGCCTAGCCAGGCGCCATCTCTGCGCGGAGCCTTTCGGTCCCCGGCACGATGGCCCAACCTCCCCCGGTCGGAGCACCGCGCCCGCCAGGGGGCGAAGGTCCGACCTCTCCTTCCTCCCCCTGAACCGTGCCGTTTGCCTCTTTCGCCACGGCACTGCACCGACCATGCAGGGCGGAACCCGGCCCGAATCATGCATGGCGCTCCTTGCGAGACGGCCGCGGCAACGATCCCCGCAGCACACAAAGCACCCCGCGCACCGAGGACTCGCGTCGGCTATCCGTCGCCTTAAACGCTGCCCCGGTCTGCGTCGATGCCTGAGTCGCATTCTCAACACTCGCGACCCACTCCACTCTCGCACACCGAAGCGCCCTCCTTCCCAATCTTGCAATTTTTCACGTCTCCCTGTATCCATAAATCCATAATCTTTTTCAGTCGGAAATTTGATGCCCACACTTTAAAAATCACAAGAATGAAGTCTATTTATATTTCCGGTTTCTCATCAAATATATTTTGATCTCCCTCTATAAACACCTGCAAGCTCCTTACAGTACAAAGGTGCAAAGAGATTGCACGGGTGAGCTGTGTGACGACGTCCCGCTGGTGTAGAACAAAGAAGAACATCAAGGCAATGCCACAGTAATATCGAGTTCAATTGTTGGAAAACAAAAGCACATTGTTTGGCTCTAGGTTTGTGTTTCAAAACTAGTAAAATCCAATGGCCAATGCAATAAAGCATGGATCTTCCTGAAAACGGGAATTCAAGCGCCATAGCACCAGTAGCCATGATTTTGCAATAAATTTTGAATCAACATTTCCTTTTACAATGACAAAGTTGATGGAGGTGCTTGAGCATACATCAGTTGTAAAACGAGAACATTAGTAGACATCATTGTGCGCTTACATGAATTATGAGAACAATCGTCGACATTAGTCTGACAAATCAACACAGCATGTGGAAGTCCAGGATTATGAGTTAGAGACTCAGTTGAGAACACTCAACAGTCAAACCCTTTTAAATATTTTGAGCAGATTGCCTCCTCCTTACTTAAAGTATTTGATCTCTTGGCACCGCCACGAGCCTGGCGGCTTTCCATCACGAGCCGAGGTCTAATAGCCCAGGGTTCATTGCGAACTAAACTAGTCGCAATGATTTGCTCAGCTGGTGCATTTACCTTGAGGCCATAATAGGCTAACGGTGCTTTCACTGCATGGCTGAGGTACTCAGTTTTTACATATGTGAGTTCAAAAGGGCCGGGGTCGACCCAGTTTTATAAAATATAGAAATGCCCTCGAAACACAGGCAAGGAAAATATGCACAATATTCCATTCTGACATTTCAGGTAATTTGGTCAGAACTTCACATGGAAAAGTCTTTCAAATTCCGATTGCACAAAACAGGAATAATTAATTATACGTTTCTTTTTTCGGATTAAAAAAAAAACATGGGACAAAGCTCGAATCATGTAGGAAAAAGATCAAGGTGTGGTCAAAAGGTAATTTACAGACATCATTTATTACCTCCGGACCAAAGGTGGATGGAGGTTGTTTTCACCCCTGTCTGTCTGTTTGTCCGTTTGTAAACAAAATATCTTAAAAAGTTGTGGTTGTGGACTGATTCGGACGAAATTTGGTGGACCGGTTGTGTGTCTGACAAGGACGATTCGATTCGATTTTGGTGAAGATCTGAATATGAATTCGGATATGAGAATTATTTAACTTTTTAAGTGATTCTTCACCATTGGGAGATGGGGCCAAAACGATACATAGCAGGATATCTCAAAAAGTTGTGGATGGGTTTGGACGAAACTTGGTGGACAGGTTGTGGGTGTGACGAGGAAGAATCGATTCAATTTTGGTGAAGATCCAGCTCCGGATTCAGCTAGTAGAAATTTTAAGTGATTCTTCACCATTGAGTGATACGGCCAACCAGGCAGAGGTATGCTCAATACGTAACGTATCGTTGAATTACGTAACATAACGTTTGTGACGATGTTTTCATTGTGACGATTTTGTGATGATGTTTGTGTTCACGGTAGTGTTTGATGTGACGGTGTGAACGTAATTTCGTAATGTTTTTTGTTTTTATTTTCGTAATCGTTTAATGAACGTTTCTTTTTGTTTTGTTTTTGTATACAAGTTCGCGGCTCGTGAAAGAGCGAACATTAATCACACAGAAAGACAAACCAACACATAAAACATATAACATGGGGAGCGGTAGACAAGATGGGGAGAGAGGAGGAAGGAGACAAACACAACATTTGAGAGCAGGGACATCGGGAGATCTGTGGGAGGGAGAGGGCTTTGGGGGGGGGGGAGCGGGAGGCATGGGAAGGGGGGTGAGAGAGGTATAAAACATATGGACACTGCAAGGACTTCCAGGAAAGAAGTTGGAATTTCAAACAAAGTGGATCTGGGGTGAATTCGCGGGGGTAGAAAAGATCAAGGTTTTGGATGGGGGAAGATAAGAGATGGTGGTGAACAGCTGTTTTAAAGACCTGGAGGGAGGAGTGGGATTGAAGGGAGTGTGTGAGTTTGTTCCAGAAGCGGGAGAAAAGAGGAATGAAAGAGTGAAGGTGAGCGGAGAGCCTAGATTTCGGCAGTTTAACCATCAGAGGGTTGCTGGCAGATCTTGTGCGACCTGCAGGAATATTTGGGGGACAAAGCACAGAGAGAGCTGGGGGAGCAAGGCCAGAGAGGAGTCGGTAGAAGACAGAAAGACCACCTACCTGCCTGCAGTGAGTGAGTGAAAGGCCCTTGGAGTTAGCTTCATCGCGGGAGATTCCAATGATTCTGAAAGCTTTGGTTTCAACAGCGTGAAGCCGAGCGAGGTGTGAGGCAGGAGCACCGGCCCATAGGGTAGAACAGTATTCCATTGAGCTGCGGATGAAAGCCTTGTATGTGGTGAGGAGCTCAGGTGTGCCAAGGAAAGACTTCGCACGACGGAGGATGCCCAGTCGGCGACTAGCTTTGGAGGCCAGCTTGGAAATGTGGTTTTCCCAAGAAAGATCATGGCAGATAGTGAGACCCAAAAGCTTCAGCGACAGAACTTTTTGGAGAGGATTGTTGAGAAAGTTTTAAGAACTTTTTAAGTTTTAAGAACAGCTTCACGCTGTTGAGGCCAAAGCTTTCAGAATCATTGGAATCTCCTGCGATGTAGTCAACACCGAGGGCCTTTCACTCACTCACCGCAGGCAGGTTGGTGGTCTTTCTGTCTTCTACCGACTCCTCTCCGGCCTTGCTCCCCCAGCTCTCTCTGTGCTCTGTCCCCCCAATATTCCTTCAGGTCGCACAAGATCTGCCTGCAACCCTCTTATGGTTAAACTGCCAAAGTCTAGGCTCTCTGCTCACCTTCACTCTTTCATGCCCCTTTTCTCCCGCCTCTGGAACAAACTCCCCCACTCCCTTCAATCCCACTCCTCCCTCCAGGTCTTTAAAACAGCTGTTCACCACCATCTCTTATCTTCCCCCATCGAAAACCTTGATCTTTTCTACCCCCGGTAATTCACCCCAGAGTCCTTGCAGTGTTCATATGTTTTATTCCTCTCCCACCTCCCCCCCAAGTCCTCCCGATGTCCCTGCTCTCAAATGTTGTGTTTGTGTCCTTCCCCCTCTTCCCCCTCTCTTTTGTGTCCTTCCCCCTCTCTCCCCATCTTGTCTGCCGCTCCCCTTGTTTTTTGTGTTTTGTGTGTCGGTTTGTCTTTTTGTGTGATTAATGTTAGCTCTTTCACGAGCCTCGATCTGGTATACAAACAAAAAAAAAAAAAAACAAAAAAAAAAACACTATATGGGAGGGTTGTCCAGTCGGTCTTTTCGGAGAGACATAGTAAGAGTGTGAGATTTGTCAGGATTGAAAGACACGTTCCACTTGTTTGACCAGTCTGTGATTTTGTCCAGGTCTTCAGAGAGTGAGGAGGCTGCAGACTGCCGATCTGAGGGAAGAGGAATGGAGCGGCAGAGAGTGGAGTCATCAGCAAAGAGATTGAGACGATTTTCCAGAGAGTCGGAGAGATCATTGATAAAGACCAGAAAAAGCACAGGGCCCAGAACACTGCCTTGGGGAACTCCAGCCTGAAAAGGAAGGGGAGATGAAAGAAATCCATTCAGGGCCACACGTTGACTACGACCAGAGAGGAAGTCCGCAAGCCATGCGTGGAGATTTCCATGGATACCATAGGAGGAGAGTTTGGTGAGCAGAGCTGGGTGCCAGACCGTATCGAAGGCACATGATATGTCAAGGAAGACAGCTCTGATTTCAGGTTTGGCATTGAGGACCTCCATCCATTGTTGAGACAGCAGAAGCAGGATGTCCAGAGTAGAATGACCTGGTCTGAATCCAAATTGATGATCGCAGATCAAGCCATTGGAGAAGAGGAAGGATTTGATATCCGAAGTAATGATGGATTCCATGACTTTGCTGATAATTTGGAGCAGGCTGATTGGTCTGAAGTTACAAGGATCTGTTTTTGCACATTTTTTGTGTAAAGCGGTAATGTTTGCTGATTTCCAAGATGCTGGCAGATTAACTTGAGCAAAAGAGAGGGTGAAAATAACAGAGAGAGTGTGAGATAGAGCGGCAGAGCAGGATTTTAGGACCCGTGGGCTGATGCCGTCTGGTCCAGTTGCAGAATCAGAGTCGAGGTTTGACAAAAACTTCTCCACCTTGTTAGGAGAGAAGGACACAGAGTCCAGGAGCAGTTGGGTTCGACTGGGTAAGGTGGGAACAGAGATAGGTTGGTTTGGGACACAATATTTTGAGGCAAACACAGAGTTGAGGCATTCTGCTTTGTCACGTGCAGTGTCAACTGTGTAGCCATTTGAGGTAAGGGAGGGGATGGAGGGGGAACAAACACCAGAAACGGATTTGACCAGACGCCACCAGGATTTGGAGGAAGGAGACAGGTTTGAGAGTTCATTCTTGTGTGGAGAGATAGTGCTTCCTGGCACTCCTGAGGGTAGACACACACTTGTTCCGAGCTTGGTGGAAGGAACTGAGATTGCCTTCAGTTGGATTAGCCTTCCAAGAGGCAAAGGCAAGTTGTTTCAGGGCAACTGCCTCACCACAAGATTCAGTGTACCATGGACGGGAGGAAGGGTAAGACAACTGAAGACGAGATGGGATAAATCTGTGCATGAGAGAGAGCAGTTTGCTTTGGAAGAATTGATGTCAGAAGCAGTAAAGATGGGAGACCAGTCCAGATGATTGATGGCTGCTTGAAGACCGTGCCAGTCAGCCAGAGTGAAATGCCAGACTTGTCGACGCTGAGGAGGCTCTCTGAGAATGGCCAGAGAGATGTCCACTTCAAACAAGCACATGATCAGAAGAACCGATTGGAGCAGAAGAAGAGCAGCAGACATTTGCAGGGAAGTTTGTCATAACCAAGTCTCGAAGAGAAGATACTCCATTGGCTGAGATCCGGGTCGGGAAATTGACAGATTGTGTTAATCCCAGTGAGTCACAGAAGTCCTTTGCTGAGGTGCCATGACTGGTGAGAGAGGAACCCACACCCAGGCAGCTGGCATGATGACAGTTGAAGTCGCCACATATGAGGAAGAGAGAGTTGGGATGAGTGGATAGAAGTTGGTCCATGTTGTCAGACAGTGAAATGTAAATGGAGTCATCACTGTTTGGAGGACGGTACAGAACACATATGAACAAAAGGTGGGAGCGGAGAGGAAGCCGTAGCCAGAGGTACTCCTGAGGGTGAGCTGGAGAGAGGGCAGTGCAAGGAGAGTGAGGAAGAGTTTTTGATAAGGATAGCAACCCCACCACCAGGACGAGGCTCAGGTCTATCATACCGGAGGAGGGAATAACCAGGAAGAGATATTAAGGAATCACAGACATCTTGAAGGAGGAAAGTTTCTGTTGAGCAGATCAAGTATGGATTGTCAGAAGCAACCTGTATGGAGAGATCAGTCAGTTTTGAGCAAAGGCCCCGGATGTTTGAGGTCCATACCGTTAATGAAGAGAGAGGAGGAGCATCGGGTACAGGACAGGGGAGGGGAGGGGTAGGGTAAGATGAAGGATGAGAGGGGGAGGTAGGGAGAGCAGTTTATAGTGTGTCAGAGATTACAGAAGAGTTACAAGAAAGGGAAGGATGAGGAGGACGAAAGGTTTGGTGGTGATGGGATGAGGCACAGTGAGGGGTTGTTTGAGGGGGGGGGGGGCAGAGGAAAGTAGAAGGTTAGGGGAGGTGGAGGTATGAGATAGAAGGGAGACAAAGTGGGGAGGAGGCGGCTTTGAGGAGTGGGGAGGAGGGAGAATTGGAGAGGAATGGTATGGGGGGAGATTTGAAGGGGAGGGGTTGGGGGGGAGTTTTGAAGGGGAGGGGCAAGGGGAGAGTTTAGGAGTGATGGGGGAAAGGGGGTGGGTTTGGAGGGGAGGGGCAAGAGGGGAGTTTAGAAAGTGGATGATTAATGAAAGACGAACATTGATAACAAATTGGGTTTATTGTGATTTTTAAGTTAGCAATCCGATTAAGAACGATGGAGGAGGGATGGAATGAATGTGAATTTAGAACATGTAGTGAGGGAGAAGTATTTAAGAGATTGAATTTATTTTTTTTGAAGTGGAATGAGTTGGAGAGGAAATTGAAAAAAGCCTTTTAAATAGGAAGAAAAACAGCGTGTTGTAATACACCACTGAATAAAATACTGCAGGGGAAAGTTTAAACATATTTAAATAATATTTAAACAGAATCGTGAAGAACAATCTTATATTCACAAAATACCAACGGGGAGAGGGCAGAGAGGGACAACCACGAGTCACGTGAACAGGGCAAAAGGTGGATGGCAAGGAGGTAATGGGGGCGGGGCGAACAGCACACGTGGACAGAAGTACACGATGAGACAACAGCACACGTGGAGAAAGGGAAATAAATGTTTTTGGTTTTTTTTGGGGGGGTGGGGATTTAAAACGTTAGACAACGAGTATTATGTTCGGGGTGGAAGGGAAAAATCTAAGAACCAAGCAAAACACGAGGTAGGGAACTTAAGTTAACAACCACCGACGGGGGTAGCCTCAGGGTACAAGGCCGCACACGCGGAGCAAACAGAACACGATTAATTAATTACGAGTTACAGGAAATTCAAACCAAAACTAACTATAAACAAACAATAACGCATAGACGATAAAATAACGAGTTGAAATTTGACAAGCACACGAATGGAAAAATAACTTCACTTTGGATGCCCGGAGAGAACAAAGCCTCAAGGTAGGAAGCTTCCACAACTAGGCCGCGCGGAACGAAATACTCAACTGAGTATGACTGAGTAGTAACGTTTAATGTTTAATGACCGTTTAATGAGCGTAATGATCATTAAATTAATGAAAGAATGTAATGAATAATTCGATGTGAAGTGAAAGACGCCTCAGAGCTGTCACATTCACAATCGCTATGTAGAATGTACTCCCCATTCGTGTTTCCTTCATTGTAAAAACTACCAAGTCAACAGTTAAACAGATTTTGAGCCAATACGTGTTACGGCCTTGGCAAGATCGATGGAGACAGCGATCTGTTAGCTTATGCACCGCCCATATAGCTATGTGGAATTCTCTCATGTAGAGATTAAACTCACGTCGTTTGAACTTTGGCCGAGGTCATTATTTACTTTTAATGATGTTTATATACAAATCAAAAAGAAGATAATTGGTTTTGGGTCGTCCTTTCCGCATATCTCGTGGGATTGTGAGTTGGAGAGACGACCGTGATAGCGGGGAGGGGGTTGGCATTCTCTCAAGCAGGGATTCAACCCATGTCCTTATAAAAGGTCTTTGTCCGAGGTCACCTAGTCCGATCGGCGCAGCCATGCAGCGATCGGTGCAGCCGTTTGTGCGGCACCCGGGAAAATAAAGGAAAGCTCTTCAGCTTCTCCCCCCACTTGCCCCCACATGTATTCTTCACAATAATTTGGACTGAATGCCTCAGAGTATTAAGCTCGTTTGGTCATCCGTGTTACCCTGCGGTGTTCACCAAGGGTAGTCACGCGACACTATTATAAACCACAAACACACATGATTAGCTTTTCAAACAGTCGCTAATGCTGTTTATAACATTAAACAAAGAAATTCGGAGGAATCCCGACATCCGTGAAGTAAGTTTTACCTACAGAACTGAGGGAAGATCTCCTAGATTATACCCCACAAGGGTTGGGTACGTACCGTTTTGTTGGAAGAGACGTAACATCTACGCTATCACTTTTTGATGGTCATTTTAACTATCGGTTTGTTTGTGTTTCACACCGAATGAAAAACGTAAAGGGAGAGCATGGTGATTGTGATATATGACAGGTTCGGCATGAACGGCACCATAAATCAAAATGGTGGTGTGTGGAGAGTCAGCCGCCGTAATGACATCAGACGTAATCACATCACCCTGTCATGTGACCAGATCCTCAGCTCTGATTGGTATACGTTTGAGGGGACAGACATACACACATACAAATGGACAAACACTGTTCTAGACGGCTTTGCCCTATGGGCTATGCCATAAAAAAGGAAACGCCTGGATACTGGGCGCCCGGGTTGAAATCGGACCATTCGCGAGATCTTCAAGGAGAGTAAGGTAAAAATAGGCACAGGTGAAGAGGAACAGGAAAACAAAAGGTGGAATATCTGCGACTGTTCTCTGATCTGATGTGAAGAGCGAAATGGAAAAGCTTTCTTAACTAAATGCGAACCTCAAAGGAAACACCTTTCAGATGCACCACACACCTGCTGTTTTCTCGTGAACTTTGGCCCCTGCTGGTTGAGTCATATGACCACGCAGGTGCAAAATTAATTGACATTATTTTCCCTGAAACCGCGAGTAATCCTCGAATGATCTCGTTATTATCTTACAGGAATTTCAAAAATAACACTTACCTGAGGGAGAGGCCGAGCTTGAGTGAGCATTTAGTGTGCCATCCGCAGGAGCTTCGAGTACTGACCGTGACCAAAAGGGAACGTCTTGTGTTTTAAAGAAGTAAAGTCAGTCATCCTGCCTGGTTTTAATAATATTTTATTTACGGAAATATTCACATTTGCTCTTTGAGCAAGTTGCACTTTCACCCCTGAGCGTTTGTCTCCACTTCTGCCTTTTGGCGTTGCTGAGCAACGTGGTTCTCGCCTGAGGGAAATCGCATGAAGGATTGATGTAAGAAGGAATGAGAGAGAGGAGCGAGGATGAATGAAGGTGAGCAGAGGCGGTGCGTTCCATTAACAAGCAGCTGGCTATCGGTGATAAGCGGTGTCGAGCACTCCGTTCTGTTACATTGGAGTGCTTGCTTGAGCCCCTGCTGGTTGAGTTGGTCATTGAGTTGAGTTGAGCTGGTTGAGTTGCTGCTGGTTGAGCTTCTGGTTGAGTTGAGCATCTGTGCGCCAGCACAAAAGAGATGGCGCACAGACCCGTGGTCATGGCACGTAATGCAGGCAGGTGACGGCGATAAAGACAAGGACGTCACAGGCCGGCAGGTTAATAATATGGCTGCCAGGTACAGGCATGGCCAAAAATATTGGCACCCTTGCACTTTTTCAAATAATGCACCATTTCTTCCGAAAATTGTTGAAATTAAAATATATTTTGGTATCCACAAATGTACTTCTTTGGTTTGCAATGGAACAAAACGAAAAAAGCTGAAAAAAACACCAAATCTTAGCTTATTCCACACAGCAATCCTAAAATGGCCCGGACAATATTATTGGCACCTTTTAGAAGTTGTTAGAAATAATTAGATTTCAAGCAGGAGATCCTCTTTTACTTTGGAATTGAACTCACCTATGGTGAGTTACAGGTGCTTGCAATATAAAAATCACTCATTCAACCAGTTTGAAGAGAGAAAAGGAGTCATTCTGCTGTTTTGTGTCACTGTGTGTATCACAATCAGCATGGAGAAAAGAAAGAAAACCAGAAAATTGTCTGAGGAGGTCAGACACAATATTGTAGCCAAGCATGGACAATCTCAAGGCTACAGGTCCATCGCCAGAGACCTTGATGTTCCTGTGTCCACCATACACAATGTTATCAGGAAGTTTAAGGCCCATGGCACTGTAGCCAACCTCCCTGGACGTGGCCACAAGAGAAAACATGATCGAAGATTGCAGCGAAGGATTGTTCAAATAGTGGAGAAAGCACCTCGATCAACTGCCAAACAGATTCAAGCTGACCTTCAGACACAAGGTACCACACTTTCAACTCACCATCCTTCACCAACTCAATGAAAGAGTGTTATATGGTAGGAGAGGAGAAAGGGGGTCCACTGCTGAGAGAGACGTAAGAAAGCCCGACTGGAGTTTTCCAAAACACACCTGGACATGCCAAAATCCTTCTGGGAGAATGTCCTGTGTACAGATGAGACTAAATTCGATTTTTTTGGGTAAAGCACGTTGTCTCTATGTTTACAGAAAACAAAATTAAGCCTTCAAGGAAAAGAACACCTTCCCTACAGTCAAACATTGAGGAGGTTCAGTGATGTTTTGGGGTTGCTGTGCTGCCTCAGGCACTGGGTGCCTTGAATGTGTGCATGGCATCATGAAATCAGAAGATTACCAAAGAATTTTGGAGCGCAATGTTCAACCAGAAAACTGGGTCTCTGATTGCTAAATTTGCATGCTCACCCTGTGTGTGCCGGAATGACTATTCTCAAATATCTAGCACAGGCTCTCTTTTGAAAGCTCCGACCCTGCTGCAAAGATGTTTGAAGTGTAAGATATATGACTGTGGGAGCTGATTTTGGGGGGGGGGGGGGATGAGGGAAGGGAGGTTATAGAAGTTTCTGGCCCTGCCTAAAAGGAAGGTGGAGTGACCGGGTACAAAAAGTGAATGCTGAGCAGCGATCTGGCTCGGTCTTCGGGGGTTTGTGTTTCAAGCTGTCCTTCCATATTGTTGCTCTCCCAGAGTATACAGCAAGCAGAAGCTGGAGATTCTTGCTGATGCTTGGTGAGGAAGGCACAGTCCGAACTGTAGTGATCATGTGTGGGTCATGTGTTTTCTTCTCTTTGAGACCTTCTGTGGGCATGATGTTTAAAATATATAATACCCTCACTCGATGCTCACAGTTTCAAGAAAGCAAAACTGCTTGCCTCCTCTTACAGGTGGTCATTGATGAGCTGGTCAATTTGACTGTGCGGATGTGGGATTCAACCACCCCTCTCACCTCAACACACCCATGACAAAATGGTGTTATGGGGTGGGATTATATCATTCACTCTGTAAATGCGGGAAAGACGTGATGATCACATTGAGATTTTGTACAATCGCAATTAGTGCTTTCATTCATTATTCTGCATCCCGAACCATTAATACACAATGTACTGTCATTTACATAAGTATCACAAGTAGGAAGGCAAAATGTTGCATGTTGGCCTTATTTATTTTGTTCACCTGAACATGTTCTTATAATATTTTTGCATTTCAGAAAATTTATTTCTTTATTTATTAAACAAGACATGCCTTTTTCAGATGAAGATTCTCCACAACATGCCCCTTCAAGCCCCTCCTCCACTCCCCCCCCCCCCCCATCTACTCCACCGAAAAGGCCCATGAACACAAGATCGCAGCAGTATTTGCATTTTACACAAGATTATGAATGTGCTTCACAACACATCCGTGATCACATGCCTTCAGTACTTAACGTTTGGCTTAACGTTTGGCCCACAAACGTAGGCGTTTGAATGTTATACGTCGACCTTGAAATGGTATTTTTCTTGCACGAGCCATTCTTTATCATGAAAGATGGTGCCTTTCCTTTGCTAAGGGAAACATTGTCAATCCGAACACATCACAAGGAACAATCTCTGTGGACGAAGAGCAAATAAAACTCAGTATATCATCGATAAATTTATGACGCACATTCTCCATGTCACACTTGTCAGTTACAAATGGTGTGATGTGTCTCTGGCTGAGTGTCCACTCCTAAGCATCATCACATTTCTCAGAATCTCACTTGAGAGTTGCTGATCACTTAATGATTGGGACGACAGGTTTTTTGGGGGGTTTTTTTTGAAGAGTTTGTTGGACTGTCTCTTTTCAAATCAAAGTATTTTCCTGATTATGGCCATTTACAAGCTATGATTCACATCGGCTATTTTCAGTCCACTGCTGAACAAAAGCCTCAGCATGTTGACACCATGTTGCTCTTTCTGTTGTTTGCATATGTACCATTAAATGGCATAATTTTTCCTTACCCCAGGTCCCACCCGCACCCCCAACATTCTGGCCTATCATTGCTGACATCTCCCATACTTCCTTTCTGATTCCCCTCTCCTGCCTTTATATTTCTCACAACTATTTGTAAAGTATTTTGCGAATATATATATATATATATATATATATATATGTCAAGTAGTAGATTTGTTATTGCCTAAAGTTCAGTTATAGACGTTGGTTGCTAATGTGTTATGATTTAAATGTTGTCTAAAAATGCTATTTTCATAAAGTTAATAAAGGGTTTTTGCTTCGTTTTAGTTTTGGATGAGGAAAGGCTCGCTGAGGTCATGCTGGACAAATTGTATACGTGTGCTTTTTCGAGGCTAGATAACATAAACCTGTTGTTTTTACCATATATATTTTGTATTAATCACAGCGACGCCTGACTCTGTATAAACATGCTTTGAATTACTCATGTGAACCCATATATTTGCTCTGGGCTTATCTGGCCAAGCATGCACTCTTTGTGAGTTACATTTCTGTTTTCTCGGAGCCCAGAGAAACATTTGGTCCGAATGATAAGGAAGGGCTGACTCCCCCGAATAACAGAGCGGATGACGGTGGGGGCTTGGCCCACCGGGGAGGAACCTCTCCCAGTTTTGTTTGTTCCCTCGGAGATTTCCTGATAAAACGTGTCCCTATATAAATGGACTGGGAATCAATGTGTTTCCAGGAAGGCTTGACGTGGCATGAGACTGGCTCTTGCTGTAGATGTCTGTCTCCTCCGGATCTGTATAAGTTGGTTTTTAATAAAGCTGCGTCATTTTTCAGGCTATTTGTGGACTTCTTTTCCAAACGAAGAGCTGATTCTTCACAGATGGTACCAGGAGTGGGGTCAGCACCGGACGACGGGAAACGGAGCCCGAGGGACAGGAGGAAGGCTGCCTGAGGCGCGCCGGCACGCGGATTTGATTAAAGGTGGGAGTTGTTTTATATCAGAGGGCTATTATTCCAAATTCGTACCTTCCTCCCTCAAGCGGGTTCAGTCTCCTTGTCTTCCGCGATGCCTGCACTCGAACAGAAATTGTAAGTAAAGGCTCATTTTAGGCCTCAGAATGACGTGGCTTTGTTAAAGCCAGGATAAACAAGTAAGGATACCAGGAAGGACTTAACAGTAAGCTTAAAGTTACAGTTAGCACCAGGAGGGGAAAATGAGGTCGGACAGCCATATAGGCTGAAGCCAGGTGGCCAAGATTTTTCCAGGAAGGAACAGCCCAGAGACAAGATGGGGTATGCCATTGCATGCCAGGGAACGAAGGGCTGTGGCTAACTTAGATAGAAGGCCAAAGCAACAGAGGTCCAGATAGAAACAGGCCAGGACCTGGTGGACAAGAGAAAATAAATAAGCTCACAGGAAATGGGCCAGGTGGCCACAGGGTGAGAAGGACAGGAATGGTTTTTGAAATATTGAAATTTTAAGCATTGCAGCTATAGTTATTGAAGCTACAGGACAGAGGACAATTAAGTAAGCAGTTAAACAAGTAAATCAGCGGTTGATGCCGCTGGACCAGATACCAGACCAAGACCCCCCAACCCCCCAAGACCTGAGCTCAGTCCCGGGGCTCTAGGCAACAACCCCCACCCCCCCAAGACCTGAGCTCAGTCCCGGGGCTCTAGGCAACACCCCAACACCCCACCCTGCCTTCCCTTTTTCACCTCAACCCACCCCCCGTCCAACCCGTCCCAAAAATCCTTTTCCTGGAATGAGAGACGTAACATGAATGAGCAAAGATTGTTTGGGAGTGGCTGGAGAAAGGCATGATTTGAGTCGATCTGAGTTTCGCGCGAAGTCTGGGAGACTTCTATAAGTATATGAATGAGGAATGAATGTATATTGGGATGTTAATTGATGTGTGTATCTAGCCAATGTATTTGTCTGTATGACATATGCAAAGCAGAGGGGTTCGGTGTGAAGCTTTGTAAGTGATCTGCTCGACGTGCGGGAAATTCAGGCCGGGAATGTCCATTTTAGCGTCTATCCGAGAGAACAGGCGAGGTCCTGAACTGAGTCCGGATTTTCATCTGTTTGGGAGTTGTTTGGGAAGCGAATTGATATAAATCGGGTCAGGAAAGCACTCGGAGTGCCCTTGTCGACCTACTGTTGATATGAAACGGTTTCTTGGAGATGGTTGCAGGATGGGCTGCTTTGTCTTTCGAGCGGCAGTCGGACGGAGGTTTGGAGTTTGTGGAACTGGAGGTTCAGAGTTTGGGTCGAAGTGTGTGTTTTACTTGAATTGAAGAGTTCATTCAATGGCAGATATTGTGGATTGTATGTGTGGGGTAGGCCTATATTCCTGAGGCAGCTCACCTTTAGGATGATGATGTCATATAGTGCATTTTGGGTCAGAGAGGTGGAGCGTCGGAGATCCTGTTTTTTGCGATGTTTATGAGCTAGGGATGAGTTCTGACAGCTCAATGTTCTGACAGCTCACTACATGTCAGGTCGCAGATTTGTTATGACAGCTTTTCGCACTTTGTTATGACAGCCGACTGCATGTCCCAACGTGAGGTAAACCCCGCCGTGAACGCGAATAGAGCGGCGTGCAGGGAGTGTTGGGATTCGTGTGGAGGCACGAGGGTGCGCGCCAAGACGGGGGGCGGCGTGGCGTCATCGCGTTGAGATGGTTGTGCCAGGTCGATCGGCGATCTCTGAATTTAAATCGGATTTTTGTCATGTGTGTTGTGAAATTTACGTCTATCCGAGAATCCTGGCGATGTTCGTTTAATTAAAGTGTGGTACAAACCTGTGTTTCCGCCGTGCGGCTCCGTGGAAGTTAGAGTAGAGTTATTGTGTGTTCAGACAGGAGCCGAGCGAGCCGCGAGTCACGGGTGTGCTGTATGAGATTTGCTCAGAGTGCCGGCGATAACTCGCCCACTCTCAGAGGAGGATGTGTGCCCAAATGCATTGTGGGTCATTTCGACTTTGCTGGATGTCGGACGTTCATGTCAGACGAGCCATGTCGGAATAGTGGCCGGCTGCGACATATATGCCAGGCAATGTCACAGGACGAATACGTTATTTATAAGATGGATAGATGGATGGATTTATTTAAGATGGCTAAAATAAACGATTTCAAGACAGAGTAATTAATTTCCGGAGCCAAGTTCCAACAGGAAGTCTTGTTCATACAGTAAGGTACAGTGCGGAGTGGCGGCTGGAAGATGCATCGATGCATTTGTGTTGATCGATGCGGACACAGATTTAGTATGCTGGTAAGGTTAAGTTATTAAAATTGGAAATTCAATAATTTGAGCAGAAATGTCACGTTTCAACAGAACGCTGATCCGAGGAAGGAGGACGGTTGAGGTTTCAACTGTCGGTATGTGGTGTGGCTTGTGCCAAGGTGTGGGCGCGAGGAGGTGTGTTGATGAAGCGTTGTGCGAACGAGGAAGGATGTGCGAAAGGTGTGCACCAGGTAGAGAGGTGCTGCATTGTAGAGCACGCCTGGAAGTTCCTGGACGGATTGTGACGGTTGTTGGATTCGTAGAAGTTAGCATTTTGCAATGTGGAGCCACAATAATGGTCATCTGTCTGTCTGGATGTGGAGTTCTTGCAGGGAATGTCGCCGGACTTGTATTATTTGCGGAAAAATAAAGCGCTGGTTACCCCAATTCGAAGTTTGACCTTTTAAAGTTTAGTTGACCCTTGTTCGAGATATGCAAGGGAAAGGTCAGAGGTAATTCACTAACCTTGGAAGAACGACAGGCAGTCAGTCTACGAGGTGTTGCTTTAACGACAGGATATAGAACCTAAATCTGGAAGGAAAGGACATTATATTGTTGGTTAAACTGAAGTCATGTACATAATTAGTGGACAGAGAATATCGAGTTTTTTGTTGTTGTGGAAGCGTCAGGTACAGTACGCTTGGAATTTAATTTAACCGGGCCGAATACAGTGACGTGTTCGATCGAGCTGTGGGGATTTGAGATGGATTTGAGTCACGTTAAATGGAGGACATTTGGGAGGATGAAGAGATGCAAGTAACGTGGATTAAATTGTGGTATCACGAGTTGGGTGCCAGAGATATTGTGGTTATTATAACTCACTGATTAATAGGGGGCGCCGGGCGCACCGAGTACAGATCGGGTTGCATGATGGAGCACGCATGCATGGATTTTGGCTTTGCGAGGCTCCGGATAGAAATTGGCATTTCGATGCTGTGGATTATATTGTGCCTGCCCGGAAAGGTGATGTCCTGTGCTGGGGCTGGCGACATGCCTCTGTTATTTGTCTGTCTGTCGGTCTGATTGTAAGTCTTTGGTACTGGGAGGGCTAATTGAGTGCTCAGGCGTCATTGTTCCATGGAGGCAGGAGCTGTGAGTCACAAAATGTAAATGTAACACAGAGAGATGAACAGGACAACAATGGAGTTTATATGGACGGGTTTGGGGCAGTTTCAATCTGACGATTACAGAGTGCTTTGTTCCGTTCACGAAACATGTAAAATTCATGGAGTTGAAGTGGTTTGCAAGAAGGTAGCAGAGTCAGTACTGGGATGCAACCTCGTCCAGGGGTTTTGGTCCAGCCTGCAAGGAGTCCAGGGGCTTGTTTCAGGGCTGGGTCGCCAAAAACGGGATGCTGTGCCCATCTGGATGTAAAATTATCCATTAAGGACGGGGAATAATGTGCAGTGTGACTGATTGGAGGTAATAAGGATTTGTGTCGATTTCTTGATTCGAGTTGATCTGGAAACAAAGACAGATGGGATTAATGTGTATATCAGGAACATTTTGGAAAAGAAATATGGATATATGACATTACTAAAATATAACCAAGCAATTGAGAGTTCTTGGGTTAATGGGATATAAATAAATGCATCTACAAGTTGATGGTTTATAAAAATTTAGTTCTGGATGATACTTAAACGATGAACAATGTTGGCAATATACAAAGAATGTGACTTGTTTTTTGGGGGGAAAACATGTGGTTTAAAATTGGTTGGCTAAGTTTTAAAGATGGAGATGTTTTGCAGAACTCTTATGATTATTTATATGAGTGGTGGACTATTCCATGGCGAAGCAATTTTCAGTTTATTGAAAGTTGGATTTATATATATATATATATATATATATATATATATATATATATATATATATATATATATATATATATATTGTAACGGTTTTGAGAAGTGTGTAACGAATTTGAGAAGTGTAACGGTTTTTGAGAAGTGTAACAATTTTGGAGGGAGTGTAACGAATGTAAAATAATGGTTTAATATAACCACAGTAGAAAATAATATACAGATTTGGGACATTTTGTAAACTTTCAAATAATGAGAAGATTCAAAAAATTCATTTTATTTATTTCATGGAAAATATTTGGGTTGCAAGTGGAGAAGCATGGTATGGTATAAAAATAAAGAGGGAGTATCCAGGAAAAAGATGTTCAAGGGAACTTTGTGCTGTGAAAAGAATGTCGAGTTAATGGAAGTGTTTTGTTCGATTAAATTTGTTCAATTTGTGTTCAAATGACCATCGATGTTGGGGGCAAAGTTATGGGTGGATTTGGTGAGTGGTTGTGGGCAAACGAAGATTAATTTAGATTTATCATAGTTAAGTTCGAGGAAGTTGATTTGAAGCCAGAATTTCATTTGGATGCCAGAAAGGAGAAAGGAGATGCTGAAAGCCAGAAAGGAGATGCTGTTGTCTACTCTGAATGACAGGTGGCGGTATCCAGGGCGCTGAGGAGTTTGTTCACGTTGTAAAGTTTGTTTATTTAGTTTTTTTATTGTAGAGAAGAGTGCTTTTGGGATTCCGGAGCCAGAGTGGATAATTTGAGAGTAGTAGGTGGTCCTTGTGGGCTTGGGAGTGAACTGATTTGGGTTTAATAGGCACAAGCTGGTCTAAACAGGGTGAGGAGGATGGTGTGATTGATGATGTCAAAGGAGGCGTTGAGGTGAGGAGGATGAAAATGTTGAGGTTGCCGGCATCAGAGGAGAGAAAAGGTCGCTGGTGATTTTGAGGAGAGCAGTTTCAGTACTGTGGCTGGAGCAGAATCCGGATTGGGATGTTTCATACAGGTTATTGGCAGAGTGGTGATGTTTGAGTTGAGTGGCCACAGCACGTTCCAAAACTTTTGACAGAAAGGGTAGATTGGAGATGGGTCTGAAGTTATTTAGGGTGTCAGGGTTTAGTCCAGGGTTTTTCCAGAATGGGGGTGAAGTTTCACGAGTTTTTGGGGAAATCGGTATGTGAAGCTGGATTAAGTTGGAACTGCTTGATGAGCCATGGAGATGGATTGGGTTTTGTTGTTGGTTGTCTGGGTGTTCGGTTGTTGCATTGCCAAAGGTTTCTGTGTGGTGGACACACTGGTTGGCTGTTGTCTTGTGTGACGTGGGTGGAGATGTATGTGGCTGTGTGTGGCTGCCTGGAGGGGAAGGCGGCTACAGTGGTTGATATTGGTTGTGGGTTGTCCGGGGTGCTTCGATTTGCATAAAGGGTGAAGATTGGGATATTACATTATTTTGAGTAAGTATTGGCATGAGTAATTACATAAGTAATTATGAGTTATTATGAGTAATTAGTGGTATGAGTATTAGTTATGAGTAAGTGATTATTTTAGTAAACTTACATGTTTCGCTGTGTTGTGGATCTGGGGACAAGCTAGTTTGATGGGTACCCTGGGGTCTTCGGCGTGTCTATGTGTTTGGCTGTCTGTCACACCGGACTCTTGAATGGGTTTTCATGAGACGAATTTCAGACATAACAGTGAGAATCTATTTTGAGCGAATCACAGTGGGTGAGGAAAACATTGTGTGTGACCAGACACCAGAACTGACCAGAATTGAAATTGGAAGTAGACCAGGTTATTTCTATTATTTGTTTATTCGTGAAAATAAATAAATAATAGGGGGAGGTTAATGGAGGTTAATGGTGGTTTGTTTGTGTTAATGGAGGTTAATGGTGGTTTGTTTGTGTTAATTCTAGTTGAAACTCTCGCTGAAGTAATTTTCGTTTATTTTTATTTTTTGATTTGATTTGAGATTTGAGATGATTGATTTTTATTAATTTTATAATTTTATTTTTATTGATGTTGGAAACAGGTAATGGGATGCTGAGAGAAGGATTGAATTTAATTTGCATTGGACTGGATTAAATGGGATTGAATTTAAAAATTGAATATTGGATAAAATTGGATCCACTTGGAAAAAAGTGGATTAGGAAATTGGAGACCTGTAGACCAGGCGCTCCCAGGAGACTTGTGGACCAGGTGTTCCACCAGAGGAAAAAGACCAGGTGTTCGTGGAGCACTTCACCTGCAAGAACGCCTTGGAACCAAGGTGGAAGGGACCAGTCCAGGTGTTGCTGACTACACCAACGGCAGTCTTTTGCGAGGGCAAGACTTCGTGGATCCACGCCACGCACTGTAAGTTGGCCATACAAGCACCAGACACTACACCACAGCAACCACAGTAAGGATGGGCCTAATCATAGGTACAATACTATTGATAGCGACAGCAGCTAGGGGAAACTCCGATTCCAATAGATGCGAAAACGAAACCCGACACCTCACCGTAACATGGGGACAAAGAGTATCACTACCATGTTTCGAACAGAAAGCCCTGCACACAAATTGGGTGAACATAAATTGGCTAGCACTGTCGGCAGGGCCTGGACGCGTTGGCATGGTACTACAAAAGCAACGAGAGTTCCGGGAAGACGGGCAAGCTAGCATTAAGACCTTGGCCCAACCAGGATACAAATGGGGAACCCCTGATTTTAAGCTACAAACACGCACGCGCCTAGAGAAAGGCATGACTATGCAGGTCCGGTGCAGCGTCTGGACCCCTGGCGCGGCCGGTGGCGAAAAGAACTACATACCATGCATCGAATACATACTCACGCCACAACCCCAGAATAAGGCCCCAAAGAAGGGTGAAAACACATATTGGAAAGTGGCCAGGGAAGTGGCAACAATTCAAAATAGGACACACTGCTGGTCGTGCATGCGCTTTCCCCAAGCAGGCACCACAGGAATACACATGATAGTGCTACCTCTGTCCTCAATGACCTCTGCTCACAACCTATCGATTCCCCATGTTTAGTCACCACGCTGGAAAGAGAAGGGGTTGACAACGGCAAGAGTTGCAATCGACAATTTAATTATCGCCCGCCAATGATTGCCCATGTGGCCGAGAGGCCTGCCCCCGTCTGGGTCAAACCACAGAAAGGGAGGGTCTGCCTCCAGGGTTCCGGCCACTTGCGTATGGGAGAATCAGAATGCGCCTACACTCTCCCGGGAAGCTGGACAAGGGAGCTCAGGGATTACATTACGAATAGTACTGCAAGATAAACGCAACCACAACATAACGGCTATAACATTCTCTAGGGGGGTTAGTAGGATTAATGGGGTGGTAAAGGGACTCCAGTGCTTATCCACCCACCTGGTCCCACCCCATGGGACAATGTTTATATGCGGCGACAAGGCTTACCCCTATTTACCAAATAATTGGGGGGGCACATGTTATCTGGGTTCAGTCCTTCCTGACGTTGAGATACTGGATGAGCTAGACCCAAAGTCCTTGGACAGGCGTTATAAGAGGGTCAGTCATGAACGAAGATGGAACCACTAAACTACACGGGAGCCTAGGGGAAAAGGTGTTTGGTTCTTCTTCTCCAGGAGCGGGCACAGTCATGGATAGTTTCCGGATAGACAAATTGGCTTTGGCCCTAGAAAAGGTGGCAAACGACACCGCTACGGCTCATGACATACTATTGGACACGGTAATTCACATGCGTACAATGGTGATGCAGAAGTGAGACTAAGGGAAACTAGCCACGCCCTGACGATCGATCGGATCGCGCGTGAAAATTCTTATACATTTAGCTGGCTCACTGACTGGTTCCAGGGATGGACGGGCACCATAGTGAAGTGGTTATTGACCGCACTGGCTGTGATAATCGGGGTAGTAATTTGGGGGGCACTAATGAAATCTCTAGTCCTCCTCTGTATGAGAAAGTATTTTACAGGATGGAAAGTGAAGAAGCCGCCGACAACGACTATGGCTCTGACCACAGAGGCCGTCGACCTGAACGGGTCCTTCAACAAGGCAGTTGCGACCGGCGCTCCAGAAAATTACATTGAATTTTGTAATGACTGTGATACTTGTGCGGATCCCATGTGGGAACTGGCTGCTGCCTGTAACGGTGTATGTAATGACTGTGATACTTGTGCGGATCCCATGTGGGAACTGGCTGCTGCCTGTAACGGTGTATGTGATGACTGTGATACTTGTGCTATAAACCCCTTGCGTGTACTGGCTAACGCTGCTTATGTATTACAAGCTGACAGCTGCACGCCCCCTTTAAACCCAACTATGGATCTGATTGCGACGCTGGGTCTGGCGGTCGAGGGACCCGACGTGGATATCCTAGACCCGCAAGCCGACCAGGCGCCCAAGGGAGACTTTGACATAAAGGAAGTTCCTCTCTTTGCTTCATATGTATTAAGTTCAAATGCTTCAAGTGAATCGGATTTGTACGCTCTGTACCCTGACCAGGAAATTGAGACACAAGATACTGACAATATTATGTATTCCCCAGAACAGCAGCACGTGAGGGACCTCATGGCATGATCGTTGATTAACTTCGAAGATCTGCAAGGACTGGGTCTGCAAAGGGTGGGGGGAGCAAGTTCCGCAGGGGAGGTGGTGGCCCTCTGGCGGAGCAGAACCTCATCTGGACCAGACCTCTTCGTTGTGGATCCGAAACGTTAATGGACTTTCATGTTCTGAGCCCTCAGGCTCCGAGCACGCACCACACGACACGTTCGCCAAATGCACGGGCGAGGCGCTTTGGGCGCACGATATGCCCTTGGGAGATACCCGCATTACACAATTATTTTTTCAATACCCGCATTACACAATTATTTTTCAATAAAGCCCGATGTGGCACGTTGTCTCTTAAGATACTTTGTCTCGACGAGACAAGAGGAAGGAATGTCAAGTAGTAGATTTGTTATTGCCTAAAGTTCAGTTATAGACGTTGGTTGCTAATGTGTTATGATTTAAATGTTGTCTAAAAATGCTATTTTCATAAAGTTAATAAAGGGTTTTTGCTTCGTTTTAGTTTTGGATGAGGAAAGGCTCGCTGAGGTCATGCTGGACAAATTGTATACGTGTGCTTTTTCGAGGCTAGATAACATAAACCTGTTGTTTTTACCATATATATTTTGTATTAATCACAGCGACGCCTGACTCTGTATAAACATGCTTTGAATTACTCATGTGAACCCATATATTTGCTCTGGGCTTATCTGGCCAAGCATGCACTCTTTGTGAGTTACATTTCTGTTTTCTCGGAGCCCAGAGAAACATTTGGTCCGAATGATAAGGAAGGGCTGACTCCCCCGAATAACAGAGCGGATGACGGTGGGGGCTTGGCCCACCGGGGAGGAACCTCTCCCAGTTTTGTTTGTTCCCTCGGAGATTTCCTGATAAAACGTGTCCCTATATAAATGGACTGGGAATCAATGTGTTTCCAGGAAGGCTTGACGTGGCATGAGACTGGCTCTTGCTGTAGATGTCTGTCTCCTCCGGATCTGTATAAGTTGGTTTTTAATAAAGCTGCGTCATTTTTCAGGGCTATTTGTGGACTTCTTTTCCAAACGAAGAGCTGATTCTTCACATATATTATATATATATATATATATATATATATATATATATATATATATATATATATATATATATATAATATATATATATATATATATATATATATATATATATATATATATATGTAGGGAGCTGTAATGCCCCTCCCCCTTTGTATATCCATGCTGCTTTACCAATTACCAAGTATAACCAATTATATGTTTTGTTTTGACTTACTACTGTACTCTTTTCTGATACTGAGTTCTTTCTTGTGCATTGAGGATGTATAATATCCTAATAAGGAGTTCTCTGCCTGTGTGCTCAGGCCTGCGTGGGCGCAATCTCTAGTTCCCCTTCCAGGCCTTGGAGGCAACTGTTATCTCTCTTTGCCTTTCTCCTGACTTTGCCATTATCTTGCAAGTCGACAGTTTTATGAGTGTCCACTCCCTTTGTACTTTCCCAAGCTGGCTTTCTATACAGAAAGTTGTAAACATGTTGCCTCATAATGCTGACCATCTCCTTATCAGAGCTAACCCATGACTGGCCTTGGATGAACTTCCTTTAATTAACTGAACAACAGGATGGGACTATGGTGGGGGAACCAATGAGCCCATTCTGTCTCTGTGTCTTGTGAGCTAACTCCACCCCTGATTCTTCTTATATAAACCAATGTTAATTGAATTATTTCAGAGCATCTTGCTGTACTGTTGGTCATTTCTTGTGAGTTTCAGTGCAACTTTTGCTGTCCTCAAGCTTGTGTAATCGAGTTCTAATAAATATATCCGTTGCTCCTTTTCTCTGAGTCTTCTGAGTCCCAAGTTCTAAGTCTCAATCCGACAACTGGTGGCAGCGGTGTCGATCAGTCTGTGCAGTCCGGGACGCGGTCCCCAGGCAAGTGAGTGGTGAGACCAGCTAGCAATTGATCCGGGTCAGGTGAGCTGTGGGTTTTCTTTTGTTTTTTCCTTTATAGCATGGGGGTCAGTCCAAATTGTAACCCACTCTCTTGCTCGGTTGCCGTTTGTTCCGTTCCCTGCTCATACCTGTTCCACGAACCTAAATTTAAATACGGACCGCTTGGGTCCTGGAGCAACTGATTGTTTATGGACTCGTCAGGGTAACGTTACGTAAGGGAAAGTGCCCCACGTTGGGCGCCTGAGGTTAAGGGGTAATAGATCTCTGGGTTGTGAGGGTAAGGATAAGGGCGGCGTCCCGATCCGAGGCCTACCCGGGAGACGTCGGAATTTTAAGTAAGATTAGAAGTATTATAAGGGCGTAGGACGCCAGGAGAGTACAGTAAGGTTAGGTTAGACGGCTGTGTAGGCGGACGAGCCTCTCAGGAGAGTAGGTAGCGCGGCCGTACCACGCGAGGCGGGCGAACCTCACGAGTACAAGGCTGCGAGCCTCTCAGAGTTAGGTAGTGTAGCTGTGCCGCGAGGCGGACGATCCTCACGAGTGCAAGGCTACGTCGGTAAACTAAAATTTTCCGAGGATGGGTAACAGTATGGGTAATAAGACTGTAAAGGCAGGCTAACGAGTGACTGATGCCGCTCATTGACAGTCAAGTCCCCGTGGGAGGGTCAGGCAGATACCAAACCCCTACCCTCCCAGCCCTGAGCTCTGTCCCGGGGTTCCAGGCAACACCACCCTCCCTGCCCCACCCTTTTCACCCCAACTCACCCTTTCCACCCCGGTCTAAGAATCCCCTTTCTTTTGAATGATTGAGACATAAGGCGTTGTACACGACCCACTCAGGTCGTTGTGCTGTGAATTTTTGCGATTGTTCACACTGCTGAATGTGCGCAGTGGTTTGAAATGCGAGCTGGTTTGTCAGTCACGTGGTATGGAGAATGTATAGGAAAACGCATGATTTAAAATGCGTTGCCTAGGTTGGCAGGGGAGTGGCTGTTGGAGGTGCATGGTTGGAGTCGATCCGGTGTTCGCGCGACGTCTGAGAGACTCATTGGTATATGAATGAATGAATAAATGTATATATGGATGTCTGTCATTGAAGTATGTATTTGTGTCCATTGTGTGTGTGTGTCAGTATGCAATGTCGATTGGTATTGGCTACTTGTGCCGTATGTATGGATGTGTGAGGTGTATTCGGCATGAATGACGTGGGAAAATAGTAAAGAAAATCTTGCTGAAATTGAACTATTGTGAGTTTTAAAAGGTTACATAGAAAGCTTAGAAATAGTTAAGGGGGCGTAGAAACACTTACTCGGATATTTTCTCCAACCTGACGGTGTTGGAGAGTAGGTTGGAGGTTTTTGTAAGCTAAAAATGGAATATTTCTCCTGTGGCCTGTGATCCGACTGACAAGGTCCCAATGTATGATGTCATGTAGGAAAGACGTGTCTGCCTGTTTGTCTGATCGTAAGTCTGTGGTGCGATTCCACGGAGGGCCAAGGTTTAATCCAGTAAATGGGAGTTTTATGTTGTGGCAAGTGTGCGAGGGGGCACATCGGAGCACGCGAGTGGGGGTATTTGCGGGAGTGCACACCCGTGGTGAGTGTTACAGGGAAAGACATATGGGAACTTTTTATTTTCAATAAACAGACTAGGTTATTTTCTTGTTTATTTGTTTATTTACGAAAAATAAATAAATAACAGGGGGAGGTAGGTTAATGGTGGTTTGTTGGCGGTAAAATTGGTTGAAAGTCGAGTTGAAACAATTTATATTGGGATATTGGGATTCATAATAGCTATTGGGCAGGTGGGATTGAATTTAACATTGGCTATTGGATAAATATTGAAATCCATGCCAGGAATGTCGATTTTAACGTCCATCCGAAGGATGTAGCACATTGTGAAGCTGCACATTGACAGGACATGGGAGCCAATGAGCTGTGTAATGAGAAGGATTAAAATTATGTCATGGTGTGAAATGCTGTAGAGGTGTGAAATACACACCTTTGGCCTGGAGGGGAGTTCTTTTGGTAACTTACTTCCATGATTTACGTTCCATTGGAAGGGGAATAGGAAAATATGGGAATAATATGGAACAAATCGACAAGACAAATTGGGGTACAAACTCACCATGGAAGGAGAATGGAGGTTATAGTTTCATTGTTGTGTCTGTCTGGCTGTCTAGCAGGCCATGGAGTTATATTTCTGAAACATGGATTTCGACAGTAAAGACAGGTGTGTACCCTGAGAAAATTGTGGGTTGTGGAGTGGGCATTTTTGATGGGCAATGGGGGACAGATGTTGTGTGCAACAAAGGTAAATAGATTGGATTTTGGCAAGGTTGAGTGAGATATGTGGTTGGATGGGGTGTGAAGGCGAGTTATGGCAGCTCCAGGGAGCAGTCCTGGTGTTGGGTCTCATATAATCATGGTTAAAGTACATGTGCAGACAAAGGTGTGCTTCGGTTTGTATTACTGGCAGAGAAAAGACAACAAAGTGGCAAAGGTTACAGTTCCACAGAAGGAGAGCGAACAAGGAAAGTGGCTGGGCTGTTGATAAAACCGCTGGGTTTTACGTTGATTTAAGTTGTTGTGGATTTATGTTCAATTTTAATTTTAATTCCTATAGTCTAGTGCATATGGGACGGGGAAAATGGGAGATGACGTCAGTGTGCTCCGAGTATTGTAGTGATGGGGGAGCGCAATAATATAAGGGGCGACTGCAAAGCGCATGTTTCAGAAGGGAGTAGTTAGACCAAATGACGCTGTGTGTGTGTGTAGAAGAGTATTGTCTATTGAGCAGAGTATTGTGAGTGTGGGTGAGTGCATTGTATTGAATGAAGAAGCCTGGAATCAGTGTGTGGGCACAGGTGTGCAAACCCAGGTGTATGGAGAATGGTTGTGTGAAATAACTTGTATGGAATGGATGGCTCGCTCGCTGACAGCTACAATCCATGTGGATTGTGACCGACGCTAACATTTCTATGAATGTATAAATGGAAAATAGTTATTTAAATAGATATTGTGTCATGACACAAAAGGTTGAACGTGCGATTCCAGGAATGAGCAAGTATTTTTGATATAAGCTGATGTTTCAAGTGACGATTTGAAATGTTGGAAGCTTAGATCAATCTTAAAGATACAAGCCTTTCATCTGTGAGCCGCAGGTCGACCATTTGTTTAATTTTAGATACTATACCTAATATTTACATGTAAATGCATGACTGGTCTGGATTTGGACTGCTCTGTGAGTTTTTGGGAAAACGGTATGTGTAGCTGGATTAAGTTTGAGTGGTTGTTTCATATACTCCGGGTACATGTGACTTAAAGGATGAATTGGACTTGCTGTGAACAGTGTAGATGCAAGAAGAGATAGACCGGGACACAATGAGCTGCTAGGTGAGCCATTGAGGTGGATTAAATGTTTTGTTGTTGTTTTTGGAAGTTCGGTTGTTGCATTGCCAAAGGTTTCTGTGTAGTGTGGTATCTGTTGAAAGTGGATCACCTGTTGTCTTGTGTGGCGTGAGCAGGGATGTATGTAACTGCCTGGGTTCAGGAAAATAACTTCAGTTGCAATTTGGTTTAAATTAAAGGTTAACGTTAGCTGGAAATTGGACAAAGTCAAAAGTTTGACCAAAACCAAAAGTTGTGGTTGGACCAAAAGTCCAAAGTGGAAATTGTCAAAAGTGCTTTAAAAAGCTACGTCCAATTTCATTTTGCCATTTGTAGAAGAAAATTCACTGCATTTAACATGCGTTTCCTTTAAACAGGCTTGGTCGGGCCAGCAGAAAAAAGAATACATTTCAGCCAAAGTCTTATCTGGTTCACTCCCACACCAGGCCCGACTCGTGCTGCGACCTTGGTTGAACTGTCGGTTTAATTTGCACAGGGAATGAAATAAGGGGATTATAATGGGAGAAAGTGAACATTTGTGGATCTGGGGACAAGCTGGTTTGAATGTGTACCTGGGGTTTTCTGTGTGTCTATGTGTCTGTCTGTCTGTCACACTGGACTCTTGGATGGGTTTTCATGAGACGAATTTCAGACAAAACCCTCTTTGTTATTTCAGAATTGATCTGCACCCCACCTCACTGTGAAATGGACAGGTTGTGTGTGTGTCTCAGAGGTTTATGGACAACGTGGAGTGGCTGGTGCGAAGGGAGTGGTTGGGAAAGATGGACCCCCTTCACGAATACCCGTGGATAGTAGTTTAAAATAGGTAGAGGGTACAGGTAAATTATGGTGGATATGGGCTGTGGTGCGCGTGGTAGAATTGGAAGGGCTACTCCAAAGCATTTTGCTTCCCCGCGCTATTGCGGTGATCAAATGTCGCGGCCATCAAAGGGCGGACACTGACGTTGCTCGGGGCAATGCAAGGGCGGACGAGGCGGCAGGAAAAGCCGCCAACCAAAGGATGGACAGGTACGATAGTAAAGTAGATATTGACCGCCTTGGCAATAGTCCTTGGAATCGTGGTTTGTTGTGTACTAATCGAGGCTTTAGTCCTTGCGTGTGTGAGAAAGTTTACCACAGGATGGACACTGAAGACGACACCAGAAAAGGCCATGGTGATGACCGACAAGCTGACCGTGGGTCCAGATGACACTCCGGCCGTCGACGTGACTGCAGATCGCGGATCCTGGAACGACGACCCGAACGAGTCACTGGGCCGCGACAATGAGATCTCCGCTTCCGAAGATTGTTCTTCCATTGTTGATATTACCGATAATGATGTCGAGTACACTTATGCGGACCTCGAAGCATTCCAGGCTGCCAGGAGGCCGTTTAAACTGGGCCCCGACACGTCGAATGAAGAAATCGACGATTTCCTGAAGGATTCCTCTCGTTTCTTCACGATATGCCATGCCGTGGCTATGACTATGGGTGGCCGTCGACGCCGCAGGCCTACGCCACCTGAGAATAATGTTACTGATGATGTTACCAATGATGATGTGGGCCACTTGCGAGGGTCCCCGACTGATGTTTATATTTCAATGCAGGCTTTGCCTCCCCATGTCTCACAAGCCCACAGTGAGTCAAACGCCACTGACCCAGTCCGGGATTTGGACCCAGCTGTGAACCCAAGCCCGGATGGAGAGGAACTCGATCGTGAAAATACTCTGAGTTCCGAGTCTGATTGTTTTGGAGATTCGCCCGTGGATAACAGCGAAGCAAGCAGCATCGCCTCGGACGATCTCGACTTTGACCCAAAGGAAGTTTCTCTCCCACCTTTGGATCGTTATGCTTTATTTCATGGCCATAGGTTTGAGCCACCTGATACTGACGATGTTGTGTCTTCCCCAGATCACCAGCACGTAAGAGACCTCATGAACATGAATATCGATTGAGCGCTGAAGATCTACAAGGATTTCACTTGGGGAAGCCTGGGCGAGCTCCAGTTGGGGAGGAGTCCGGCTGCACCTCTGTGGACCAAGGGTGGGTCGGAGATCTTCCTGGGTGTGGACCCCGGTGGAACCAGAGGTCTTCGTTGTGGATTTGGCGCGCTATTCGATCTTCATGTCTCTACGGTCTCACCTCATACACCCATCTACACCTGTCTTACATCATACTTCCACTTACACCCACTTGCACCCACACACCCGCGGATCACCCTGCTGAGTGCGCTGTGCGGTACGGGGGTACGGGACATGCTCACTGGGGTGCATTCGTGTGGTACGTTACGTTTAGTGAATCCTTTACACTGTCTCTCCCACCTCTCTTGGTGGATTTTGTGTGCCATTTGATCACTCTGCTTTTACGGCCTTACATTGCATACTCACATACAGACGCGAATCATCCTACTGAGTTTGTGTGGTGCTTTGGTACGGGACATTCTTACGGGGCTGCCTTCGCGTGATATGTTGAATGATTTTTCTGTTTTTGTTTGAAATAAAGGCCTTTGATTGGCTCGTAGATAACTTTGTATCTTAGATCCAAAAGGGCGGTATGTAGGGAGCTGTAATGCCCCTCCCCCTTTGTATATCCATGCTGCTTTACCAATTACCAAGTATAACCAATTATATGTTTTGTTTTGACTTACTACTGTACTCTTTTCTGATACTGAGTTCTTTCTTGTGCATTGAGGATGTATAATATCCTAATAAGGAGTTCTCTGCCTGTGTGCTCAGGCCTGCGTGGGCGCAATCTCTAGTTCCCCTTCCCAGGCCTTGGAGGCAACTGTTATCTCTCTTTGCCTTTCTCCTGACTTTGCCATTATCTTGCAAGTCGACAGTTTTATGAGTGTCCACTCCCTTTGTACTTTCCCAAGCTGGCTTTCTATACAGAAAGTTGTAAACATGTTGCCTCATAATGCTGACCATCTCCTTATCAGAGCTAACCCATGACTGGCCTTGGATGAACTTCCTTTAATTAACTGAACAACAGGATGGGACTATGGTGGGGGAACCAATGAGCCCATTCTGTCTCTGTGTCTTGTGAGCTAACTCCACCCCTGATTCTCCTTATATAAACCAATGTTAATTGAATTATTTCAGAGCATCTTGCTGTACTGTTGGTCATTTCTTGTGAGTTTCAGTGCAACTTTTGCTGTCCTCAAGCTTGTGTAATCGAGTTCTAATAAATATATCCGTTGCTCCTTTTCTCTGAGTCTTCTGAGTCCCAAGTTCTAAGTCTCAATCCGACATATATATATATATATACACAGTCACGTGCAAAAGTAAGTACACCCCATGTAAAGTTTTGACTTTTTCAACATATTTCAATATACAGCTATTTGATCTTCATTTCAACAATATTGATAGATAAAGGTGATATAATATAACAAATATCATGAAACATTTACATTTTGTAGTCCATTGTATAATTTAAATTAACATAAATGCAAATTTCGCATGTGGAAAAAGTAAAGACGAAACTTGATGAGGAGCACAAGATTCTGGCTGCCTCTCCCACTGCCTCACGATCAATCCCACGTGCACCGAGAAAAACCTCCTCCACCCAAATCTCTCTTGCACCGACTGTCCCTCCAACAGGCAGCCCTCAGAGATATTAATCAAAGCCTCAAAAAGCTCACACAGGCCGAGTTTCTCATCAAAACATGGACCACGCGTCCTGCGTTCGGTTTTCGCCTTTCTCCACCGATCCGACGCCCTTCTTCCTCCTCCATCTCCTCTTCTTCTTTCTTCCCAAAGGTTCTTTCTCAATTCAATTACGTAGAGCTCCGGCGGGAGGGAGAAAGTCGATAAGGAAGATCTTTGTTTTTCTTTTAACAAAAGAATAAAAATAAAGTCGATAGGGGAGGAAGAAAGAAAAGAGCAAAATCTGGTTTCACAGCCGGCCCGGAATTTCACATAAGGTACACCCCAACGATCACAGCTTCTCGCCATTGCAAACCCAGCCCCATGAGTGTACCATTCCTAAACAATCCACCCCACGAGTGTAACAATAGCAAGGTCAAATGTTGATGAATGGACTAGAACGTTATCCAGATAGACGTGACAGGATTTCCAATGCCACCCTTCCAAAACTCTGTCCACAAGCCTTTCAAATGTGGTGGGAGCATTGCACCGACCAAATGGCATAACCTTGAATTGCCATAGACCTGTTCCCACTGAAAATGCGGTCTTTTCACGACTGGCCGGGTCGACTTCAACCTGCCAGTAGCCACTCTTTAGGTCCAAAGGGCTATACCACTTCGATCCAGCTAACGCATCAAATGTCTCATCGATTCGAGGAATAGGATATGAATCCTTTCTGGTCACATCGTTCAATTTCCTGTAATCCACGCAAAATCAAACTGTCCCATTCTTCTTCCGCACCAGGGCCACTGGTAATGCCCATGCTCCATCAGAGGGTTCAATTACATCCTCGGCATACATTCTGGCATATTTCCTCCTCAGCAGTTTTCCTTTTTCCAAATGGTAGGCGTCTTGGCGGTTGCTTAATTGGTCTTGCCGCCCCCGTCTCAATCCAATGGTTTACCATTTTCGTCCAGTGGACTTGTTTGGCTTGATCCTCACTGAGTCCTGCAATATTGCGTTGTTCCAGATCTGTGAGTTATTCAGGCCACTCACCGTCGTCCCCTGTGGGATCCTCTACTCCGGACCTCCCATTACACTCTACCACCTCTATCCCCGACGTCCAGGTAGCTAGCTGGGTGCCCGCTCTCACAACCTTTGGCTGATCGGTGGCATTTAGCACCTGTACTGGTACCCGTGTTCCTTCGGACCCTGCTAACGTTCGTGCTACTGCGATTCTATAAGTCATTGGCTCTTCCATCGGTTCCACTAGTCCCAGCAGGGATGATTCACACCTGATGACAGCTCGCTGAGCGATGATCAGCATTTCTGAGTTTGGTGGTTCAGTCACAGACACAGGCGCAATTACACTTGCATCCTTTGGATCTGTTTCTCTCTGCTCCTCAAATAGAACCATGTCCTTTCCAATCTTCAAGCACATCCGATCAAAATCCAACTGGCAACCGTTCTCAGCCAGGAAATCCAGTCCAATCAAGCAAAGGTCACAGAGTTTCGCCATCCACACCTTTGTGTTATACTCCATTCAGGCCAACCGCAAGTTGATGACTCCACTCCCGAGTATTGGCACTGTCTCCCCATTGGCCAATTTCAGATAATACCCTGCTCCAGGGGCGAGTGGTTTCCATCCCTTTGTTGTGTGTCGCAGCATGTCCGGAAGTACAACGGTTGCATTCGCCCCCGTATCCACAATTGCTCGAATCTGTTTCCCCTCTACTGTACAAGAAACTGCGACATTCTGCAGCTGTTCCCCAACTCCACTCAAACCAAGTACCATGACTGAGGCTTCCCCATTCACAGCCGGCTGTCGCCCCACACGACCGGCTACATCCGGTTTCCCGAATGGCTGGTTCCATCTCGTCTTGGGCCCTCTGATCTCCCTTCTACGATATGGCTTAACGCCCCCCCTATCGGAGCAACTGCCATGGCTGTTTCATTTACATCCCGTCTCGGTCCCCTTCCTCCTGCGAACTCCTGTTGACGTCCGTGCCACCTACACTCCGACTGCAAGTGGCCCTGTATTCCGCACCTCCAGCATGTGGGGACCCTTCTCCGGAGATCAGAAAACACCCTGTTTCCTGGTGGTGGTGGTCCCTCCCAAGGTTGCTTCCCTAAGGTCCCAAAACCCTGCTGTATCACCTCATGAAGCCTCTGCACATCCGTTTGGTGGCGTAAGCTTTTCCCCTTTCAATACCGTCAGCCGGTCCTTCATACCGCTTGGGAGTCTCCACCTCTTCGGTTCCTGGGTGATATGCCTGACGAATTACTGCCCGTTGCGTATGGGGCGACCGCTGTGTATTAATGATCCGCAATTCAGTAGCAATCTCCGCCGCATGATACAGACCCTGAGGCCGTTGTAGACAAACTTGTGATTGCAATTCCCCACCTATGGCTGCTATGAAATACTCGCGAGCCAGATTTTCAAATCCCGGTCCCTTCACCTCCGGGTAAACCAGCTTTACTAAGCATTCAATGTCACCCGCCAGATTCTGGAATGTCTCCGGGGGTTGCCACTTCCGCTGCATGAGCTATACCCGTGCCAACTCAACCTGATGTGCTGTCCCAAAACGTCTTGTGAGGCATTTTACCACTTCATCAGAGCCATGGGTCTTCTAGCCGGCCATTCAGTATCCCCAATGCCCTTCCTCTCAATGACGCTACCAGCATAGCTGCCTTTTGACTAACTGTCCCATTGTTCAACCTGGCAACGCACTCAAATTGTGCTAAATACGCCTCTAAGTTTTCTTCCCCATTATAAGGGCCACATGCAATGTCTCGACTGCATGTGTTACCCGCCATCATCCCCATGGTAACAGAAGCGTGAAGCCCGCTTAGCCCTATAGCAGATTTGGAGGCATCCCCGGGTTGCTATATGTCCCCCATACACCACATATTCTGTTCTTTAATTTTATCTGTCCTAATCCCTTCCAACTTCCTCTCCATTACTTGGAAACGAGTTTCCATTTCTTCCTTAAGTCCAGTCATCTGTCCTTTCATATTTTGGCCTCAGCCCTCTGAGCATCCATCTTCTCATTTATTTCGGCTTTCTGAACATCTATCTTCTTATTTATTTCAATTATTTCCGCTCTCTGAACATCCATCTTCTCATTTATTTCAGCCCTCTGAGCATCCATTTTCTCCCTCGGCATGGGCGACACCAAGTTGCTGTCACTGCCTGCTCCTGGGCTACTGTGATCGAATGTGTGGCCGAGAGAATTTTTTTCAGTACCCTCCAGCTGGCTGGACTCAGTTACCCTTTCCCCAGATGTAACTGCCCCATCTAAAAACCCACTTCCATCCACCCCTGGGTTAAGGGCAAAATTTATTTTCCTCTTTGGCAAAGCTTCCTGCATTGTTTTCACCATTTCCTCAAATTGAACTTCGGACTTGTCCATAACAATACCCTCCTCCTTTCTCATTGCCTCCCTAAGACGATCTACCAACACACATTTTAAACCACAGACGTCGAGATCACGTTTTCTCAGCTCTGACCTAAGATCGCTGACACGCCAATCAGCGAGTTCTTTATCTTTTACAGACACTACCACCTCGGCATTTGCCATTCCGAAACTCATTTTCTAATTTGGGCTAAGATCCCACTCCTGACACCACTTGTTACGACCTGGCCCTTCTGTGAAGGGCTCGGGGTACTGCCTATTGCTCCGGAGATCCTAATTAATGTGCTCGGGAGACCAATACGTTCCCCGTGGGTGGGTCGCGCCGTATGAGCAATCATAAGTGACCGAGCGAAGCTACCATCCAAATGCTGATGCAATTTTTTACACCTCCCCTCACCCCCCCCCCCCCATCCCTCACCCCCCCCATTTTGTCCAGGTCTGCAGAGAGTGAGGAGGCTGCAGACTGCCGATCTGAGGGATGAGGAATAGAGCGGCAGAGAGTGGAGTCATCAGCAAAGAGATAGAGAGGATTTTCCAGAGAGTCGGAGAGATCATTGACGAAGACCAGAAATAGCACAGGGCCCAGAACACTACCTTGGGGGAACTCCAGCCAGAACAGGAAGGGGAGATTAGAGAAATCCATTCCGGGCCACACGTTGACTATGACCAGAGAGGAAATCCGCAAGCCATGAGTGGAGATTTCCATGGATACCATAGGAGGAGAGTTTGGTGAGCATAGCTGGGTGCCAGACCGTATCGAAGGCACGTGAAATGTCAAGTGAGACAGCTCTGATTTCCTGTTTGGCATTGTGGACCTCTATCCATTGTTGAGACAGCAGAAGCAACATGTCCAGAGTAGAATGACCTGGTCTGCATCCAAATTGATGATCAGAGATCAAGCCATTGGAGAAGAGGAAGGATTTGATATCCGAAGCAATGATGGATTCCATGACTTTGCTGATAATTGGAAGCAGGCTGATTGGTCTGTAGTTGCAAGGATCTGTTTTTGCACCTTTTTTGTGTAAAGCGTTAATGTTTGCTGATTTCCAAGATGCTGGCAGATGACCTTGAGTAAAAGAGAGGGTGAAAAGAACAGAGAGAGGGTGAGATAGAGCGGCAGAGCAGGATTTTAGGACCCGTGGGCTGATGTCGTCTGGTTCAGTTGCAGAATCAGATTCGAGGTTTGACAAAAACTTCTCCACGTTGTCAGGAGAGAAGGACACAGAGTCCAGGAGCAGTTGGGTTCGACTGGGAAAGGTGGGAACAGAGAGAGATGGGTTTGGGATACAATATTTTGAGGCAAACACAGAGTTGAGGCATTTGGCTTTGTCACGTGCGGTGTCAACTGCGTAGCCATATGAGGTAAGGGAGGGGATGGAGGGGGAACAAACACCAGAAACAGATTTGACCAGACGCCACCAGGATTTGGAGGAAGGAGACAGGTTTGAGAGTTCAATCTTGAGTGTGAAGACATAGTGCTTCCTGGCACTCCTGAGGGTAGACACACACTTGTTCCGAGCTTGGTGGAAGGAACTGAGATTGCCTTCAGTTGGATTTGCCTTCCAAGAGGCAAAGGCAAGTTGCTTCAGGGCAACTGCCTCACCACAAGATTCAGTGTACCATGGATGGGAGGAAGGGTAAGACAACTGAAGACGAGATGGGATAAATCTGTGCATGAGAGAGAGCAGTTTGCTTTGGAAGAATTCCCAGGAAGAATTGATGTCAGAGGCAGTCGAGATGGGAGACCAGTCCAGGTGATTGATGGCTGCTTGCAGCCCGTGCTAGTCGGCCTGAGTGAAATGCGAGACTCGTCGGCGCTGAGGAGGCTCTCTGAATGGCCAGAGAGATGTCCACTTTAACAAGCACATGATCAGAAGAACCGATTGGAGCAGAACAAGAGCAGCAGACATTTGCAAGGAAGTTAGTCATAACCAAGTCCAGAAGAGAAGATACTCCATTGACTGAGATCCGGGTCGGGAAATTGACAGATTGTGTCAGTCCCAATGAGTCGCAGAAGTCCTTTGCTGAGGTGCCATGGCTGGTGAGAGATGAACCCACACCCACCCAGCTGGCATGATGACAGTTGAAATCGCCACATATGAGGAAGATAGAGTTAGGATGAGTTGATAGAAGTTGGTCCATGTTGTCCGACAGCGAAATGTAAATGGAGTCATCACTGTTTGGAGGACGGCACAGAACACATTTGAACAAAAGGTGGGAGCGGAGAGGAAGCCGTAGCCAGAGGTACTCCTGGGGGTGGGGTGGAGAGAGGGCAGTGCAAGGAGAGTGAGGAAGAGAGTTTTTGATAAAGACAGCCACCCCACCACCAGGACGAAGCTCAGGTCTATCATACCGGAGGAGGGAGTAACCAGGAAGAGATATTAAGGAATCAGAGACATCTTGAAGGAGGAAAGTTTCTGTTAAGCAGATCAAGTCTGGATTGTCAGAAGCAACCTGAATGGAGAGATCAATCAGGTTTGAGCGAAGGCCCCGGATGTTTGAGGTCCATACCGTTAATGAAGATAGAGGGGGAGCATTGGGTGCAGGACATTGGGAGGGGAGGGGTAGGGTCAGATGAAGGATGAGAGGGGGAGGTAGGAAGAGCAGTTGATATTGTGTCAGAGATTACAGAAGAGTTACAAGAAAGGGAAGGATGAGGAGGACGAAAGGTTTGATGGTGATGGGATGAGGCACAGTGAGGGGTTGTTTGAGGGGGGGGCAGAGGAAAGTAGAAGGTTGGGGGAGGTGGAGGTATGAGATAGAAGGGAGACGAAGTGGGGAGGAGGCAGCTTTGAGAATAAGGTGGGAGGAGGGAGAATTTGGGAGGGATGGTTGGTGGGGAGATTTGAATGGGGAGTGGTTTTTTTTTTGGTTTTTTTTTACAGGAGCAAGACTAATGGAAGAGTGGAACTGAGAGTGGGACACACATAAAGGGAATGAACGAATAGGAAAAGAGGATAGGGAGGAGGGGACGAAACAATGAAAATAGCAAATTCGATGGTTGGGTTAGGGAAAGTTTATAGGGGTAATAAAGATCAATGAAAGATCAAACTCAATGATGCCGAGGTTCAGCACGGGGCCCCCAAGGCTGCTGAGGTGCTGCATGGGGCACCAAATTATGGTAAGGTTCAGCGCGGTTGGGGTGGAGTTTTGAATGGGAGGGGCAAGGGGGGAGTTTAGGAGGGGAAGGGCAAGGGGGGAGTTTAGGAGGGGAGGGGCAAGGGGGGAGTTCAGGAGGGGAGTGGCAAGGTGGAGATTTAGAGGGGAGGGGCAAGGGGGGAGTTTAGGAGGGGAGGGGCAAGGGGGGAGATTTGGAGGGGAGGGGCAAGGGGGGAGTTTAGAAGGTGGATGATTAATGAAAGATGAACATTTATAACAAATTGGGTTTGTTGTGATTTTCAAGTTAGCGATCCGTTTAAGAACGATGGAGGAGGGGTGGAATGAATGAGAATTTAGAGCATGTAGTGAGAAAGAATTATCAGAGATTGAATATTTTTTTGAAATGGAATGAGTTGAAGAGGAAATTGAAAGGAGCCTTTTAAATAGGAAGAAAAACAGCGTGTTGTAATATACGACTGAATAAAACACTCCAGGGGAAAGTTTAAACATATTTAAACAGAACCATGAAGAACAATCTTATATTCACAAAAATACCAATGGGGAGAGGGAGCCTAGAGGGACAACCACGAGTCACTTGAACAGGGCAAAAGGTGGAAGGCAAGGGGATAATGGGGGCGGGGCGGGGTGGGACAGCGCACATCGACAGAGGCAAAAGCACACGATGGGACAAAAGCACACGAGGAGAAAGGGAAATAAAAGTTGTTTTTGTTTGTTTGTTTGTTTGTTTTTGGGGGGGGGGTGGGGGTTACAACGTTAGACAAAGAGTAGATGTTCGATGAAGTTTGGGGGAGAAGGGAAAATCGAAAAACCTAGCAAAACCAGCGAAGGAAGGAACAAACTTCGACGGGGGAAGCCTGAGGCTGCAAGGCCTCACACGCGGCGCGGCAAACAAACGATTAATTTATGAAAGATAAACACCGAGAAACTTCCAAGGGACACACTATAGGTTCACACACCAAAAGATAAATACAGTTTCGACAAAATACGTACGTCTTGACATATATACGTCTTGACAGGTAAAACCTCGGTATGCATTGTTTTTGCACAATAGCTTATGAATAGTTAGAAGTTTCCTTGCTTTGGTGTCTAAGTTGTTGATCTCCGATTGTGGCCAATTTATAATTGCACAGCTGTACAGGAATACCGGCACTGAAAATAGCTTTGATTTTGTTCATTGGAGGGACGACCTCCGAATTAGTCTTATTCTGCATAGGCAGTAAGTACTCTTTGCTGATTATTTTACGCATTTTTGTGAGCACATATGATATCCCTCGTTGGTTGTTATCTCCATATGCGGGTTTCAGAAAGTGGAATGGAACACTCCCATGTCTCAATGTATCCACCTCTGTGTGTGCCCGTATATGTGTGTAAGTTATTGTTGGCTGCTATATCCACACGTGGGTGGGTTTCAGGAGATGGAACGGAGACCAACCAGGTCACAAAGTATGAACCACCTTTAGAGGCCATTTTTCTCCGCAACGCAGGGGTTGGCCTTTTTCGGGCATCGTGGTCCCCTTTTTGAAGCAATATTTTATGGCTGGATGCCCTTCCTGCCGCCAAACCTGTTAGTCGCCTCTTGCGACACACAGGGAATTACCAGCAAGCTGGTATTCAATTTGCCGACCTCGGAAGGATGACAGGCTGAGTCAACCCCCCTGGTGTTAATTCAGCGATTGACCGGGATTTAAACCCAGGATCCTAGGATTCCAAGCCGGCACCCTAACCGCTAAGCCAACACCAGGCTCCAGGTCTCAAAGTATCCACTTCCATAACGTCACGTTCCGTGTCGAGGCCATTGCTCATCATGACATACCGACCTCTACCGCTGCCAGGATGGCCAAGAGGGGTGCGCACTTGCCTCAAAGCTGTCTAGCCTGGGTTGAAATAATGGCTGAGGTATAAACTGTCATCCTGGTCTTTCACAGGCAAGGTGACCCATCAATGTGCGTGCCGTGTCTGCCGGAATTAGTTGCTGGACATTAAAGATCTAGCGTGTCCTTCGCAAACAGTCGGTGAGCTATCGCCGACACCCTGAATAAGTTGCAAGTTACTGCCATATCTACTACTGGGAAGGCAATGGTAAACCACCCAGTATACCTCTTGCTATTAAACGGCGTTGGCAGCACTTACACTATGTAACTGAGTATGATACATCAGAATCAGAACCTCTGCCGCATTGGCTGAGCAGAGGAGCTGACCTGTTTCCACTATAGCAAAGTGCCAGCGGACACACATTTCTGAAAACTGTTCTACCGAGACGACATCCCGCATCACTGAATTTGGGAATCTCCACATCGTGCCAATCACACAAGGATCGCAAAAACTATAAGCAATTTGAAGGAACAGTCAGATGCAATTTCACAGGAGAGAATTGTAGTTGATAAGGTTTTACACCATCAAAACTTTCAGTATCACAGTTATATTTTATATATATATATATATATATAACTCCAGTTTTGCAACACAAAAATTGGTCAAATACACACTGGTAGAAAATAAACCCAGTACATAAAATGATCCGTGATTTGTATGCAGAGCTTATTTTTATTCCAATGAGACATTTTCCACATCTATTTAAAATGAACCACCATGCATAAAAATATGTACATGGACCGTAAGCAAACTGGCACAGTAACAGCTAAGCAAAGCAGGATGCAAAGTTTAGTTTGAGGAATGTCAGACATTAAAAAAAGAATTCTTGTCATCAAGGATTTAAAAAAATTACTGTGCAAATGATATCTGTTGAAGGAACTTAATTTTGGCAAAATATGGGGAAAAAACCCAAATCAAGAAAAGCAATGCGTGCCCTGACTGTAGCCAAGCAATGATTCTCTCGTCTTTGTGGCAATTGAAGTGACAAAGCTCAGAGGACACAATTATTTTGAAGAGCGACACACAGACCAAAAAGAGCCGTGGATTATCACATTCCGTGACTGCAAAAACTATTCGCTTTTTCTGTATCGAATCCTCAGGTTAAAATCACAGCACACTTTCACTTCACACATCACACGCTGAGATGACGGAGAAGAAGACATCACGTTCTGTTCGCCTCTCTCCTGCACTACAATAAAACATTTTGTTTTGCTGCTTCAGATGAGCCTTCATATTTGCCAGTCGCAAAATTTCCCTTTTGTTAATTATAATCTTGCACGTGCAACTTGTGGATAAGATTACAGTTGCAAAGGGAGGTCGGAGAAGGCGAAAATAAATAAGTTGAGGGAAGGCAAATAGGGCTTGGGGGAAAAAGGCAGCAGCTGGGATAGTTGTGGAAAAACGTACTCAAGGTTGCTCCTCTCCTGAGCCAAACAAGTTGGTGATGTGGTGGAACTGTGGGCCACATCTTTTCAACATTTGCTCGTAATCGGCCACTGATCCCTCATCGTTTGATGCTTTCAGAGAGCTCAGTGAACTGGCTAGTGAGCCAATGCCTTCGAAGTCATAGAACAGGCAAGTGTCGAAAGGTGGAGCAAAAGCATCCCTATCTGCCGTACCGATGCTCTGCAACAAGGGAAGATGGCAGCAATTTATGGAGAGGTAATCACCACATGTCTTATGGAACCGAACGCGAACCGCATACATTTTGGCCCCTAAGCCACAAGCACACCACCAGCGATGTCATTATCATCAGTAATGTTAATGTGCAAACATTCCCACCTGGTTAATGAAGTTTCCCATATCCTCAAGCCGGAAAGGGACTCCTGCAGGCTTTTCTGCTTGTAGTTGGGAAGTACGTTGCAGCCAAGGAGTTGCTGGAGGAGCTCCCGGTGCCATAGTGCAGCTTGGAACACGCAGAGCCGTTACATCAAAGGCATCCTACAGAATAAGACGTATTCAGTTGATTATTTGTTGAAATGACCATTTTATATTCAAAGGATACAATCAGCAGAATGTTGATCCTCCGATGCTAACCGCCGTCGGATGCAAGGATGGACAAGAAAGCATGCCTACTTCAATCAACGTTCTGTTGATTCCATCCAATGCAGAACGACACCGGCCTTCAATATTAAGACTTGTTTTCCATTTCATTTTAAATCTGTACCTCATTCAACATGGCACAAGCATCTATCTATAATTCCAGTAATCTCTCTGTGTGTGTGTGTATGTGTGTGTGTATGTGTGTGTGTATGTCTGTGTGTCTGTGACCGCTGTTTCTCGACAACCACGGGTCCGATATACTTGAAACTTGCCAGGTATATTGCTGGGGACCTGAGGATGTGCCTTTTCAAGGTTTCATATTAATCGGAGAAGTAGTTACCGAGCTATGTCCAAAAAACGATTCAACCAATCAGAGAGCAGCGAGCTATCACGTGTGCCGAACGTGGCGAACAGACTCTGCCTCGGACGGCACATTTGAGAGCGTATTCATTTATTTCACGTTGGCAAACTATGTTGGCGTTAAACTATGTTTTAAAACTAATTAAAACTAATTTGCGATTCTTTCGCTTTCCTGCGCGTTTGTGCACGCTATGGCGATTTCTTTACCAAACTCCGCAAGCCGTTCGCTTTGGACCAAACCATTTCATGTAAATAGAGGGGGGGGATTGTCACCGTACTCGCAAGCCGTTCGCTTTGGACCAAACCATTTCATGTAAATAGAGGGGGGGGATTGTCACCGTACTCGCAAGCCGTTCGCTTTGGACCAAACCATTTCATGTAAATAGAGGGGGGGGGATTGTCACCGTACTCGCAAGCCGTTCGCTTTGGCTTTGCGAATGGACCAAACCATTTCATGTAAATAGAGGGGGGGGGGGATATAATTTTAGATATACGTATATATAGTACGGGCATGCCATTTCATGTAAATAGAGGGCGGGGATATAATTTTAGATATATATATAGTACGGGCATGCCCTAGTACCTCAAAAGTGACAAAGGGAGAGGTGAGCAGGAAGTACCCCAGGTTTTTCATCTTGAGATGACACTCTTTTCTTATTAATACTTGATGCTTAACTAAAGTCGTACATGTGCAGTGACAATGAAAAAATATATAATAAAAACAGCTCTCGGTGGAGCGCATACCTCCACCAGGCTGAACAGTTTACGTGTTGTATCTAGTCTGGATAAAAACCTGTCCAACGGGGTATCCCATTGATAGGCCGGATCTGGATCCAGAACTCCAAAATGTTCTTGTCACTGAACCAACTTGTTCTCATCACCTAACCAACTCATCCACCAATTTTCGTCCGAATCCGTCCATTACTTTTTGAGATATCGTGCTATACATCGTTTTTTGGCAGTATCATCAATGGTGAAGAATCGCTCAAAAATTATAGGATCCGGATCCGGATCTTAATCCAAATTTCAGCATTTTGTCCTTGTCAAACTCCCAGCCTGTCCACCAAGTTTCGTCTGAATCCATCCATAACATTTTGAGATATCCTGTTCACAGACAGACTAACAGACGGGTGAAACCATAACCGCCGTCCAATTTCAGTGGCGGCGATAATAATAAGATTGTTACGTTTGTGGGGGTAGAGATGAATCTCATAGGAAAGGCTGGATTGTGTAAATTAACATGTACCATGTGACGTGAAGAAGGAGAACCTCGATGTAACTAAGTAGGGAATCTGTACAGAGTAAGTTCGTAAATTTGTCTCCATTCGAGGAGTGGAGCTATGCAAGGGGTGTCTCCATTCGAGGGTTAGGGCTTAAGGATAATCCCCAGCATACAGTGCATTCAGAAAGTATTCAGACCCCTTCACTTTTTTCACATTTTGTTGTGTTGCAGCCTTATGCTGAAATCGTTTAAATTCATTTTTTCCCTCATCAATCTACACTCAATACCCCATAATGACAAAGAGAAAACAGGATTTTAGAAAGTTTTGTAAATTTATTAAAAAGAAAAAACTGAAATATCACATTTACATAAGTATTCATACCCTTTGCTACGACACTTGAAATTTAGCTCAGGTGCCTCCTCCTATTTCTCTTGATCATCTTTGAGATGTTTCTACACCTTGATTGGAGTCCACCTGTGGTAAATTCAATTGATTGGACATGATTTCGAAAGGCAGACACCTGTCCATATAAGGTCTCACAGCTGACAATGCATAACAGAGCAAAAACCAAGCCATGACGTCGAAGGAACTGCCTGCAGAGCTTAGAGACAGGATTATGTCGAGGCACAGATCTGGGGAAGCCTACAAAAAGGTCTCTGCTGCATTGAAGGTTCCAAAGAGCACAGTGGCCTCCATAATTCTTAAATGGAAGAAGTTTGGAACAACCAGGACTCTTCCTAGAGCTGGGCGCCCGGCCCAACTGATCAATCGGGGGAGAAGGGCCTTGGTAAGAGAGGTGACCAAGAACCCGATGGTCACTCTGGCTGAGCTCCAGAGATCCTGTGTGGAGATGGGAGAAACTTCCAGAAGGACAACCATCACTGCAACACTCCATCGATCTGGGCTTTATGGCAGAGTAGCCAGGCGGAAGCCAAACAGTTCAATCTTGGTTTCATCAGACCACAGAATCTTGTTTCTCACAGTCTGCGAGTCCTTTAGGTGCTTTTTTGCAAACTCCAAGCGGGCTTTCATGTGTCTTTCACTGAGGAGAGGCTTCCGTCAGGCCACTCTGCCATAAAGTCCAGATCGATGGAGTGTTGCAGTGATGGTTGTCCTTCTGGAAGTTTCTCCCATCTCCACACAGGATCTCTGGAGCTTAGCCAGAGTGACCATCGGGTTCTTGGTCATCTCTCTTACCAAGGCCCGTCTCCCCCGATTGCTCAGTTTGGCCGGGCGGCCAGCTCTAGGAAGAGTCCTGATTGTTCCAAACTTGTTCCATTTAAGAATTACTAGGGCATGCCCGTACTATATATATATCTAAAATTATATCCCCCCCCTCTATTTACATGAAATGGTTTGGTCCATTCGCAAAGCCAAAGCGAACGGCTTGCGAGTACGGTGACAATCCCCCCCCCTCTATTTACATGAAATGGTTTGGTCCAAATCGAACGGCTTGCGAGTACTGGGCCATTCCACCCCCCCCCCCCCCTCTATTTACATGAAATGGTTTGGTCCAAAGCGAACGGCTTGCGAGTACGGTGACAATCCCCCCCCTCTATTTACATGAAATGGTTTGGTCCAAAGCGAACGGCTTGCGGAGTTTGGTAAAGAAATCGCCATAGCGTGCACAAACGCGCAGGAAAGCGAAAGAATCGCAAATTAGTTTTAATTAGTTTTAAAACATAGTTTAACGCCAACATAGCGCCAACATAGTTTGCCAACGGGAAATAAATGAATACGCTCTCAAATGTGCCGTCCGAGGCAGAGTCTGTTCGCCACGTTCGGCACACGTGATAGCTCGCTGCTCTCTGATTGGTTGAATCGTTTTTTGGACATAGCTCGGTAACTACTTCTCCGATTAATATGAAACCTTGAAAAGGCACATCCTCAGGTCCCCAGCAATATACCTGGCAAGTTTCAAGTATATCGGACCCGTGGTTGTCGAGAAACAGCGGTCACAGACACACAGAGATTACTGGAATTATAGATAGATGGAGGCCTCTGTGCTCTTGGTAACCTTAAATGCAGCAGAGACCTTTTTGTAGGCTTCCTCAGATCTGGGCCTCGACACAATCCTGTCTCTGAGCTCTGCAGGCAGTTCCTTCGACCTCATGGCTTGGTTTTTTCTCTGATATGCATTGTCAGCTGTGAGACCTTATATAGACAGGTGTGTGCCTTTCCAAATCATGTCCAATCAATTGAATTTACCACATGTGGACTCTAATCAAGGTGTAGAAACATCTCAAAGATGATCAAGAGAAATGGGAGGCACCTGAGCTAAATTTCAAGTGTCATATCAAAGAGTATGAATACTTATGTCAATGTGATATTTCAGTTTTTTATTTTTAATTAATTTGCAAAACTTTCTAAAATCCTGTTTTCCCTTTGTCATTATGGGGTATTGATTGTAGATTGATGAGGGAAAAAATGGATTTAAACGATTACAGCATAAGGCTGCAACACAACAAAATGTGAAAAAAGTGAAGGGGTCTGAATACTTTCTGAATGCACTGTAAATGCTGAGCATCAAGCAAGGAAGCAGCACATAGCATTTTTAAAGTATTTGGTGTAAATTGGACGAGGTTTGAACCAAGACCTCCCTGACTTCGGGCAGACACTACGTTTTGTGCCACTGAGTCTGAATAACAACAACAACTAGATGGTATTCATAGAATACTTACCCTGCACAGTCAACTTTTTGCGAGCCAACTCTTCTATTTTTGAACATTTTTTTTCTTTGATCCAATATGGCTGCCAGACCACGTGAGAGATGACGTCATAAATTTATATTCTTTAATATAATTGTTGCATAGATCATGCTCAATACATTTCAAACTGATCAGACTTAGTGTTGTCCCTGTCGAATTATGAAGTCATAAGTATGGCACCAATGACGTCATCGTTAACAACACCTATTCCACATATGGAGTTCTTTACAATGAGCCATGTTTAAATTTTTTCCATGCAGCGGTTTTGGAGATATAGAGGTGCAACATTTTTCGGTTTTTCCAAGATGGCGGCTGTACCACATGACATATGACGTCATGATTATCATTAAAATATTCTAAAGGAAGAGGTGCTCCTGTGATGAAAATTTAGTGTCCAGCAGACCAACATTTGCTTAAAAAAATTTTTTTTACTAGTGAGATACCCGTGCTTTGCACGAGTGGGAGGCCAGGAGCAAACAGGCAATGCAGATACGGCGAATGCTAAAGCATGAAACCAATAAATTCCACATTCCTGTAGCACCTTCAGTCGCACGTCAGACATGGACAGCAAGTTCGTGAAGGACTTCCATGAAAAACGTACCCGTTCGCAAATAAACGGGTACGTTCAAGAATAGAAACATCAACCGTGGGTCCGTGGCGAATCTGCATATGGCGATCCGCGAAGTTCACGTTTAGAAAGTAGAAACCATCACGGCATGTCATTCACTTGACCTCAATACTTATTTTTTCATTCCAAACAACATAACTCCAATCACAAATGAATCACAAAATAAACTTTTAACAACATTGTTAATGTTTCCTTCATTGTAAAAACTACCAAGTCAACAGTGAAAAGGATTTTGAGCCGATAGGTGTTACGGCCTTGGCAAGATCGATGGAGACAGCGATCTGTTAGCTTATACACCGCCCAAATAGCTATGTGTAATTCTCTCATGTAGAGATTAAACCCACGTCGTTTGAACTTTGGCCGATATCATTATTTACTTTTAATGATGTTTATATACGAATCAAATAGAAGATAATTCGTTTTGGGTCGTCCTTTCTGCATATCTCGTGGGATTGTGAGTTGGAGAGACGACCGTGATGGTGGGAAGGGGGTTGGCATTCTCTCAAGCAGGGAGTCAACCCATGTCCTTATAAAAGGTCTTTGTCCGAGGTCACAGAGTCCGGTCGGTGCAGCTGTGCAGCGATCGGTGCAGCCGTTTGTGGGGTACCCGGGAAAATAACATTATGCGGGAGTCCAAACCTGAAAATGCTGGAGGCCAAAGCTGAAATTGGAAAAACAATATGGGCTATTTTACTCCAGGGGATCCCAGGATTGCCCATCCAAAATATCGTTGCGATCGGTTCAGCCGTTTTTGCAATACCTTCGAACGGACGGACGGACGGACATTTGGTGAATTATAGTAAGATAATGATCGGATGGATAAGTGTTGTATTTGTCGAATTATGACGTCATAACGAAGGCATCGATGACATCATCATTAAGATATCTTTTTCCCCATGGGGATTAGTTGACAATGAGCCAGGTCTCAATTATTTCCATGGAGTGGTTTCAGAGATATAGAGGTGCCAAGGTTTTCCAAGATGGCGCCTGTACCACGTGACCTATGACGTCATAATAATGATTGAAATATTCTACAGGAGGAGGCCCTCATATGGTGAAAATTTCCGGTCAATCGGACCAACGGTTGCCGAGAAAATGAATTTTTAAAACGCAGACACGGCACACGGCACACGTTCGTAACTGAATGCTTAACCCCGCTTTTCACTTCGCGAGCACAGGGTAACAACCACCACTTTGGAATTTGCACTCGACAATGCCATCTGGGATTAGCAGGATAGCTTGAGGTTTGTGCACTCGTCTTTCAGTGGGTCTAGCCTGGGTTCGAATCTCGTCCACGCTGTAAACGATCACCCTGGTATTCCACGTATAGGGCGAGGCATCAATGGGATGGACGCTAAGACGGAAGACTCGTCTACCAGCACTGGTCGTCGGTGAACGTTAAAGATCCCACGGAGTCTTTCACTAAGAGTAGTCGAGTTAGCGCTGGCACCCTGAACAAGTTACAAATTCCTGTTCAAACTCCCTCTCCAAACTTTGTTCCAAACATTTGTGGCAAGTATACCATGAGAGAGGCCTACATCCAGGCTGTTCATGTCATCTGGTAAACTGTCTACTTTTGCCAGCTCCTGTCTGTTCTTCTATTAAATGTCTCAGGAGACATTTATTAAAGCCAAAATGTCAGCATTTTTACCTGCTCCCACCCCATCTGTCAAATAAATGCCCTTTCCTGCAAACCTCCCTTTGGCTTTCCTCCCTTCGCCTTCCAATCTACTTTCTCTGAAACACCAACAAGACCAAACTCTATTGTTGTTATTTTTCTTTTATTTCAAAGCCGCTTTCTTTCTTTTCTCAGTTCTGCTCTTGCCCCACCAGTTTGCACTTGATACACTACATGGCCAAAAGTATGTGGACACCCGAACATCACACCCGTATGTGGACACCCGAACATCACACCCGTATGTGCTCGTCGAACATCTCGTTCCAAAATCATGGGCATTCATATGGAGTTGGTCCCCCCCTTTGCTGCTATAACAGCCTCCACTCTTCTGGGAAGGCTTTCCACTAGATGTTGGAACATTGCTGCGGGAATTTGCTTCCATTCAGCCACAAGAGCATTAGTGAGGTCGGGCACTGATGTTGGGTAATTAGGCCTGGCTCGCAGTCGGCGTTCCAATTCATCCCAAAGGTGATCGATGGGGTTGAGGTCAGGGCTCTGTGCAGGCCAGTCAAGTTCTTCCACACTGATCTCGACAAACCATTTCTGTATGGACCTCGCTTTGTGCATGGGGGCACTGTCATGTTGTAACATGAAAGGGCCTTCCCCAAACTGTTGCCACAAAGTTGGAAGCACACAATCATCTAGAATGTCATTGTATGCTGTAGCGTTAAGATTTCTCTTCACTGGAACGAAGAGGCCTAGCCCAAATGATGAAAAATAGTCGCAGACCATTATTCCTCCTCCACCAAACTTTCCAGTTGGCACTATGCATTCGGGCAGGAATCGTTCTCCTGGCATCCACCAAACCCAGATTTGTCTGTCGGACTGCCAGATGGTGAAGCGTGATTCATCACTCCAGAGAACGCATTTCCACTGCTCCAAAGTCCAATGGCGGCGAGCTTTACACCACTCCAGCCGACGCTTGGCATTGTGCATTGATACACTCATCTTCCATTTTTGCATACTTCATACATAGGCCTTCAAGATTTAATTTCGCTTTTTTTGGTTACATTCCCGCCACCCCCCTCCCCGAGCAAATGGAATATTTGTTTTTGTAATTTCCATCCTCTTGTTTGTATATCTGCATATTTGTTTTTAAAATATTCATAATTCGATTTTGAAATCTTCATCCTCTCATCTCCAATGTCCCGGCAAAGACTGAGACGACATATCCAAGAGAAAGCTATCGGCTTTACATTGGATATTTAGCGAACCTGGGGCTACGTTTCATGGAGCTTATACCATGTTGAACATCCATATAATGAACACATCATCTTTCATCCTTCAATTAACAATGTCAACTTCTCTAAAATTGTAGGATTTTTTACGATACGTCGTAGAACATTCCTTATAGTAGATATTAATGTTTGTTTGAGAAATCTGTTAACCTCCATTTTCATTGAGCCATCATTTGGTGAAGAATAGCTTTAGTCATTACGTGAATTCTAAGGTTGTGATTTTGATCTTCCTACTCGGTAAACCTCAACAAAGATATGTAAAGACCTTCCACCAATATATTTTAATTTTGTCATCCCAGGGTTAAAAACGATACTAATTTTGATATCCAGGCACAAAACAATCATACCTACTTTTTATTGTTTTACAGGCAAAATTGAAAAAAATTTATGGCTCAATATTATACCACTGCCTCATGTCATCGGCCCAGCCCCAAATTCATACTCGTAATTTTTTTTCCCCTCATTAACTCTCCACAAACCCATCCATTCCTTTGCTGATTATTGTGCTTTCCCTCCCTCTTCCTCTTTTTCGCTTTTAGTTCCATTTCGCTTTCGTCCATGGATTTTCCCTGCCCCTTTTTGCTGTGTTCACGTTGTCATCCTTCCCCATCCCTTTGATCTCAATCTTCCCCTCGGCCATTCTTCCTCCAAGTGTCTCTCCATCCTGCTGTTGGTGTATTTTCCCACATTTCCGTTATGTTCTTCTGTTAAATTCTAGTCCATTCTGTGTTCTAGCTCTTCCAAGAGCCTCGACTTACTATACAATTTTTTTTATGCCTCCACCCCCGAAGGTGGCCAGAGGCATTTCTTTTTTGGGTTATCCGTCTGTCCGTCCGCATGTACGGGCTAAACCTCATTTTTCTCAGCAACCACATGTCCGATTGAGAAGAAACTTTCAGGGTCGGAGTGACAGCCGCGTAGAATGTTTTTATGATAATTGTGATGTCATAGGTCACGTGGTTTGGCAGCTATCTTTGATTAAATGCAAATAGTTAAACAATAATTTGTCAGAAACCGCTGAATGGAAAATTTGAAACTTGGCACATTGTAAAGTACTCCCAATGGGGGAAAAAAGCCTGATAATGATGACATCATAGGTAAAGTGGTATAACAGCCAAAAATGTTTTAAGCGAATGCCTTATCCTAAAAATCTTAAATTGAACACACATGACATATGACCCATTTTTATTTAAATATTACATTTATGACATCATCGGTCACATGGTTTGGCAACCATATTGGATTTAACCGAAAACCATGTAAAAAAAACATCTTCTCTAAACTTTGCGATCGACTCTAAACTTTACGTGTGTCCTTGACTAGGCATGGCGATTAAAAATTGATCACGAAAACGTCATCAGTCACGTGGTGTGGCAGGAAATATTTTTTTATGGTTTGAGAAAAATCTTAAATAATTAGATCTCGAAACCGCTTACCTTATCAGTGTAAAACTTTGCAAATGTCATCTAACACCATTGCTGCATATAGTTTGAAAATGATGACGTCATAGTCACATGGTTTGGCAGCCATATTGGATAGAAAAACGAACCTTATTTGATCAACACAAAACTTCACAAACGTGATCCCCTTCCCATACATATGCAGAGTCTACATTTTTGATGTCATATGTATGTCACGTGGTTTGGCAGCCATGTTAGCTTGAAAACCAATGTTAAAAACAAAACTCTACTCCGAAACCGCTTCACCGATCGTTGTGAAACCTGTCATGTTCGGTAAAAATGTGATACTTGAGAACAGCTGAAGGGATTTAAATCAAACTTGTTTATTTTTAGGACAGTCAACGAGGGCATATACCCGTTGTCATGGGCAGGGACTACGCGGAGGGCATATTGGTGATGCAGTCGAATTGCTCAAGTTTTGAAATATGTTGTCCAGTGTGAACATGGTATTCTGGCTCCATTATTGCAGGCAATTATTTTCCTTCGATATTTTGTTATGAGCGACATGCACCCTCCCTGTGACCTTTTTTGCTTTTCAAAGTGTCAAACGATGGTACATATTTAATCTTATTGTTATAAAGGGTGTCCCTTAAATAGGTACCCATTTTTAATTTATCGAATATAACAAGCATACGCAACTTTCCAGTTGAACCTTATATGGAACAGTTAGAGTATTGTTTGATGTCATATATATATATAGTACTCAACATGTCCACACCTTCTCTTTCAACTCATTTTCATTTTATTCTTGTTTCCTCTCCCAGAGTGCACCACGGCAGTGTACCTGAGTTTGGAGGAAAAGCATACAATAGCAGCAAGGTTTGAGGTTTATGAGAGTGTTGTGGTTGTCCCTGTGATTTTTTTTGTGGGATTTCATGAAGTTTGTGCCACGTGCTCACAGTCCTTGGATAAGCTACGAGATCGCACCACAAATGCTGTTCAGGGCATTTATCCCACACCATCTGTGCAAAAGTAATGGACAATTTTGTTCAATGTCTCCAGACATGTATTGAAAGAGAAGGTGGACATGGTCAATACTAAACAAAACTTCAAACATTACTCTAACTGTTCCATCTTTAACTGGAACGTCGTGTATGCTTATTGTATTCAATAAAGAAAAAACGGATACCTATTTAAAGGACAACCTGTACATTAATAAAAAGTTCTTGTTCTTGTTCTCTTCTGGTGAACAAGAGAATAATATAGAGTTCTTGTTCTCCTCTGGTTAATGTGTACACTTTGATCCCCATCTTCGCTCACTCCAAATTCGCCCTCGTCATTCATTCAAATTAACCATTCAACAGGTGAGGCAGTTCAACATCAAAATATTTTTTGAGATAAATATAAAAAAAAGTACTTCATATGCCTTGTGTGTTGTGCTTTGCCTACCTGGTCCTGCTCGCCCCCGCCTTGTTCATCGTAGTTGACAGCATTTTCCCGCAGATCGTTGGAGGAGGCCCGGTGAATCAACACGGTGTCGGGGTGCTGCCGAGTGCATCGTCTCATGGTCACCACTTTCACCACAATTATCACTGTATCACAAATAGAAACAATAAAAACACTTACTTCACCTAAATCCGTTGGGGTTTTTCTCTTGTTAAAATTAGTCTCAGTGAAAATGACTCAGTTTTTTTTTTGATCAGACAGACCCGCTTGTTTCCGCCTTACCTGTTTGTCTACAGTGATAACTTAAACAGTTATACACATAATTGAGCACCGGAATAGGCGAGCCAGCCCATCTCCTTTGCGCTTAATCTCCTTCCAGCACTCTTTATATAAAACTGTACTCTATAACCTGTGTGGTATGTGTTGGTAGTCATTTAGTGGAGGGGGTGGGTGGAGGTATGAGAGTAAAAGTACGAAATGTAAGGGGAGGTTTGAGTGTAGCAGAAGTTTGAGGAGGTAGTAACAGGCAAGGGGAGCGGAGGGGAGGTGGTGGCAACAAGGGATTTTTTTTTCTCTTATCTTTAAATTTTGTACCTTCGGAGGTTATCAGTTAGGTGTGGATTTAATTTACACAGATTAGCAAATAACCCGTCGAAAAGGACGGTTTAATTCCCCTACTTTTATGATGTCTATGGTTTATTTTATTATGACTTTTAACCCTTTGAGTACGGGATTTCTTTATTTATAAAAATACCCCCGGTACGGGATTAATTTGGCATTACGGGAATGCAACCACGTACTGACGATCTATTTATAGGTATAGTCGATGACGTGTAGTAACGTCATCCGTACACAAAACTTTTTCGTGGGTTGCGGCACTGGACGTCATCTGTAATCAAAGGGTCAATACGGGCTTACACCAAGTGGCGCTATTTGATATGACATAGGGAGAATTGGGGTTTTCAACCCATCCCATACCACACCCTGAACCCCCCTTCCAATGTTGTTTTTTTTACTCCATAAAACCTTCCTGGGCACACCCTGAATACAACCAACAGTTTTCAACTCATTTTCTCCAGCATTTCAGGAGTGCATCGAAGTCAAACAAACACACAAACAGTATGATATTACAAGTTTGATAATTCCCCACTTCGTTGATGTCTGATGTTCATGCAGATAAATGGTGAATTTTGCTTTGATTTGCAATACCCGCCCTCACCGCAAGTGGCGCTATACGATACACATTTACAGCGAGAATATACGTGCTCCCCCCACCCTGAGCCACAGAGGCTGTGATCTTTTTCTTAATTACGTACAACCATCTCCTGCACACCTGGACTACAACCAGCAATTTTCAACTCATTCCATCCAGCGGTTTAGGAATGCATAGAAGTCAAACAAACAAACCTACAAACAAACATTTCCAAAATTATATTTAGAACTAGCAAAAGTACCAGTCACTTTGCTGAAGGTTTAATCAAAAGACAGCATGTTGTACTTCACAAATATTCTGCTCAATTCGCTCTATAATTTGCCCGAGGTCATCTTCCATCTGCTTGAAAGTCAGCTAACATCACCTTCATCAACCATCCTTGCTGTTTTTAAAAATCACTTCTGCTTCGCTGCTAAGTTCCGTGTTGGATGCTTTGATTTCAACATCCACTTAAAATGAGTGAAATGAAGTATTTTGAAAATTTCGAATTATTCTCACTCAGATTTCAACATCACCGTAATGCATATTGTTCAGTTGTTTTAAAAAATTTCATACAAGAACATGATGAGTTGCAATACCGATACCACCGCGGGCATTATACGATACACATTTACCTAGCGAGAATTTGGGTCTCTCACCCTCCCCTCCCCAACGCCACTCCCCAATATGCTACCCCGACAGAAACTGTACTTGGGTATCCTTTGGCAACATGAAAATTTGGTTCAGGAGATTATTTTATTTATTACTTTTTGAATCCCATATGAATGGACAAAGACCAGTACTCGGCTATACAGTATATATTAGATGATGTTTGCACAGTTGTTAGATGGGTTTGCACACACACCCGACTTGAAAACACCAAGTCATAACCTGAAACTTTGCACCTCTTCAATGCGAGGCAACAAAGAAATGATCAAATGTTGATGGAATTATGCAATTATATAGTTTTGTCTGAAATTCAAGTATGCAGCTTTTCATCAATAACTCAATACTGATAAGGAGGATGATGGTGAAAATCTGCACACCCTTTTAGTCTGAGTAAAGGCAGAGCTGATGAAACTTCGGTACAATTCCAGAAACGTGGAATGTAACTGTGCTGCACACGAAACAAGAATAATTACAAGCTTGTTACCGAGAGAAGCACCCAGAAAAAACAGATGTCGATGAAAGATCTGATGGAGATTTACTATAGTACAATGGCCTAAAATTTCATTGACTAGAATAGAATGGAACATGTTGAGGGAGGCCTGCAGTCGACTAAATGGGCTGATCAAGCAAAAACAATTCAAGAAAGAAAGAGGAGGAAGCTTTGTGTAACGTATGCACACCACTTCAGTGAGGAGGAAGCTTTATGACAGACCAGGTCTTGGTGCATTTTCACAATGGTGCCATATCACAAAGGTCCTGAGTTTGAGTACACAGGAGAAATCTCAGTAGGTAGTCTATGAATGACCTTTCATTCTTGCTTTCCCCTCCCCCATCGTCGTTATTACAAAATTATAAAACAAGAAAGAGCAATCAGAGATTGCAGGCCCTTACCAGGACGTGTTTGTGTGGTGTATTTTGTGTTGTGTTTATTAGCTGCTATGTTTGTGGGTTTTATTGATGACGTAGATTTGTGTTCAATCCAATATGGCTGCCAATCCACGTGACCAATGACGTCATCAATTAAATTCTCCCATAAAATTTTCGTATAGATCACGTTCAAGAAATTTCAAACTGATTGGATAAAGCATTCTACTTGCCTAATTATGATGTCATAATGAAGGAATAGATGACATCATGAATATATAATGTGCCCCATGGGGAGTACTTGATAATGAGCCATGTTTCAATTTTTTTCATGGAGCAGTTTCGGAGATATAGAGGTGCAAAGGTTTTCGGTTTTTCCAGACGACGCCCATGATCGTGATCACGTGACTTATGACGCCATAATTATCATTTTTAAAAAATCTGCAGGAGGAGGCGTTCCTATTTTGAAAATTTATTGGCAATCGGATAAAGTCCAAAAACTCCAAAAAAGGATGCTCCAAAATCGGACCAACACACAAAAAAAAAAAAACACTCAAAGAGCTACACTTGGCAAAAGAGAACAAAGTAGAATGGCACTCAGTAGAGCATCCTTTTGACTTCACAAATAGTTGGTGGTTGAATTCAGTGACCTGATATGAAAAGCCTATTCAGATTTCAAGTCAATCGGATGAAAATTGAGGATTTTAGTAATTTGAAATGGTTGTTGACCATTGCCCTATGTTGACCTTTTGGCCTATGCTTATCTCAAAAATAGGTGGTAGTTGAATTCTGTTCGCTGATATGCAAATCCTATTCAAATTACAACTCAATCAGATGAAAATTGAGGCTTTTAGAGATTCGAAAAAAGTGGTTGACCTTTGACCTTAAATAAAACAATTACAAAAAGTTTTAATTAAAACAAAAGCCGCGTCGATGTTACACAATGCCTAGATGCAGCTGTGCCTATAACGTCGATGTTATAGGCACAGGACATTCCTATTGATTCGATTACTTGATGTTATTTTTGTGCAAAGTGAAAATATATCTCGGCAATTTCCCGTGTGTGGCGACGAATTTTTAATATATCTCGGCATTTTCCCGTCTGTTATTTCAGGCGGTGTATGACTGACCATGCCGCGATTGAAAAAAATATATCACGGCAATTTCCCGTATGTGGCGACACGTGAACGAAGCTATGCTCCTCTCTCCACATTATTGTGACGTATAAATTAAATATTTCATCGTGACGATTGTCATCAAATGGACGAATTTTTAATATATCTCGGCATTTTCCCGTCTGTTATTTCGGGCGGTGTATGACTGACCATGCCGCGATTTAAACAAAATATATATCTCAATGGACTTGAAGTTACAGGCCTTTGAGAATTCATTTCGTTCTATAAAGGGCAACTTTCATCGCATTTTCTTCCCGTTTTTTTTCAACCGAGTCTAAAACTATGTTGGCGACTGTGAAAAATGAAATGATTTATCGAATTTGATTTGAAAGAAAACTGTGTGAGAGGAAGACACCCACGGGCCTACAAAACAGGCCTCAAAGCTATGCGAGTTAATAAAATGGTGGATATTTGTTTATATGAAGCCTCTCCCACAATGGGTGGAGCTATGGTTCCCAGAATGGGCGGAGCTTTGAGGTTTTGTCTTCTCTGCAAGCACAACAAGAAGAAGAAGAAGACGTGGTAACAACAACAACAGCAGAGTGCACCCTATGAGCAGCGTCTGCGACGCGGCTAAAAGGTCGTTACAGAAGACCTAAAAAATAAATAGGATTCTGTAAGACCACCAACTATACCATTTGGTGAAGTTTCGTGAAGATTGGTTTAAAATTGTGACCTGTAGGCAAGTGTAAGTGAGCGGACACACACACACACACACACACACACACACACACACACACACACACACACACACACACACACACACAAACCGGAGTGATCAACATATTTGTCCAAAATTTTTTTTCCCAACTAACAAACGGACTCAAATGCAATATACCCTCTTCTCTGGCAAGGGTAATGAGCAATTGCTCTTCCTGGGTTGTGACTCACATCCAAACAACAGCACTGAAACAACGATGGCAATGAGAGCAGCCCAGCTGAGACCCAGGCCTGGAGTGCTGAGGAGCATGGCTGCATGTTGTGCACATGACCCTGTGACGTCACATTCACATGCAGTCACGTTGAGAATGTCCACAGAGAGCCTCCGGGGCCGTCCAGAGTCAGAGAGTTCTAGCACGATGGAATGCGTTCCATCTGGAACTCTGCCTGAGTGTGGCTTCACTTCAGCATGTGTATCTGCATTCGTAAGACAAAATAAGTTCCACAGAGATCCTGAAAAAAAACATTAGTACCTTTCTGAAATTATTCCTTCATCTCCAAATTTCGAAATTTTATTTTTTAAACATATTCGACTTCTGAGTTACTTCATGGCAATAATTGGGAAATTTAACAATGTTTAAAGCTGGATTATGATTACGGTTGGTCAAGCAAGATAAGTATCAATGTGCATTAACCTGTGAGATATATATCAATTACTGTGCTAGACCAGGACCATACTCTTCCTAAATTTGACTCATCTGAAGATTTAAACTTGGCAGGTAGTCATTAAGAAAGTTGCATTTATTAATCCCCTACCGGTGTACACCGGAGGGGACTATAGGTTTGCACGTCGTCCGTCAGTCCGTCAGTCTGTCAGTCTGTCAGTCCGTCACGCAAAGAACAGTTTTCCGGACTCTTTTTCTAAACGCTTAATGCTAATGATTTCAAACTTGGCACATCGTTTCCTCATGATAAGTTACAGGTCAAGTTCGAACTTCACGACGTTTCGATCATTTTTGACAAAGTTATGGCACTTTGAACTTTGGGAATTATGATAATTCTGATGATCCTTGACTCAGTGCCATTTTAAGTTTTAATTTACTTTAAAAAAGATTTTCTCTGCAATAATAGGACCGATTGAGATCAAATTTTCACCATAGGAGGGACTCGGTCTGTAGAATATTTTAACGGTAATTATGACGTCACAGGTCACGTGGTTCTGGCGCCATATTGTTTTTCGTGAAAACACGAAAACCCCTTTTTCTCTGCAACGGCTGAACAGATCGAGGCCAAACTTTGCAGGCAGAATCGCATACCCATGACGAACAAAATCGTCAGCGCGCATGACGTCATGCGTCACATGGTTTCAGAGTTATGACGTTTTTAAGCATGAACCTTTAAAACCGAGCCCCTCCCTCATTTTTGATCCAATCGAGGGAAACCTTCACAGATCTGTTCCGCATGTCAGTCTACTAAAATGTCTTTTTGGAATTTGCGATAGCTCACGTGGTTTGGCAGATATCGTTAATTAAACGAAAATATTTTTAAAATGGATATCTCTTGAATCGCTTTATTGATCGACGTGAAACTTCATACTGTAGTAGACGTCATGAAGAGTAACCAGTGTGCAAAATTTCAAGATGATTGGATGTACGGTCTGGAAGCTAGAAGTTGTTATTGTGTGAAGACGAAGAGGCGTCAATTGTGCGGATTTAATTATTTATCACATGTACAGACTGAAAGCATCGTTGGACACGACCTGTCGCGGTCATTTTAACCTCAAATAAAATTCTAATTTAAGATTTGTCAATAGCTGAGGTATATTAACAAACGAATAAAACAGATTTGGTCAAATTCTGACTTTTTTAACTCGATCGCATTTGACAGAGTTGTGACAAGCTGAGGAAGAAGAAACCTCGCATTGGCTTCTCCAATGTGCCATAAAAAAATGGATATCTCTTGAATCGCTAGTACCTCAGACCGTGAGTTGGTAATAATTTATATAATTCACACAGTGCCATTGAGTACCAGTTCACTGGTAATTCCCTGCTTGTCGTAAAAGGCGACAAACAGGGTTGGCGGCAGGAAGGGCATCCGGCCGCAAAACATTGCTTCAAAAAGGGGACCAAAAAACAACAACAACCACGGTCCCCGAAAAGGCCAACCCCCGCTTTGCGGGGAAAAATGGCCTCTAAACGGTGGTTTTTACACAGTGCAATACATGCAGGCCGCTCCACGGAACGACCTTGCGGGCTTATCAACGAGGCGAGGCGTGACACACGTGTCTCAGCATACCTCAGATCAAGTTTGAAAACCAGCATCAACCGTGCATAAATTTGCATATTCGATCATTTTTGACAAAGTTATGGCACTTTGAACTTTGGTAGGGGACATGTATTGCAGCGCAATACTCAGAATGCTTGTTAGTCATATTTCTCGATTGTACAAGTCTACCATTAACAGCTGCACATTTTCTTTCACAAAAGTGACATTTAAAGTTGCCTTTCGTGGGTTTGCAGGTCGAGGTGATCAAAAAATGAGTGGCAAGCTGACATGATGAGGGAATGTATCTTACTAAAATATGCAATTTGTTGTCTGTCTAGATGTCTGTCTGTCTGTATGACCACGATATATTCAGTCGTTACTTATGCAATCTCAACCAAACTTCACAGTCGGACTAAGGGTCCCACTATGGAGGTTGTAGCGACTTCATTTGCCCCCCTCCCAAAGGAAGTTTTCCGCCTTGGGTGAAATATGTGTTAAAGTGTATGAATAAATTATCATGCCGTTTTTTCAAGGCCGCTAAACCCCCTAACCAAGCGTTTTTTCCTCCTTGGAAAAACAACATGTTAAGGCTTATCATGCCATTTCCCCAAGGCCGCTTCTAACAACAAAAGTAATATCAACAATATTGATAATTAGCATAATATTAATGTAAATAACAAAACAATATCCCACCCTCCCAAAGGAGTTTTTGTGATGTGCGATATTTCCCCCGACACCCTTACAGAAGTAAATTTTGTTATTGTGATAATAAGGAAAACTAGAACTGCCACTTTATAACTGCTGGCAGTGATGACCGGTTTCCTCTGCATTCCCGCTTTCATACAAACCCCGCTTTTGATACAACCCCGCTTTGATACAACCCCACTTTCATTGAACACGCTTTCATCGGACACGCTTTGATACAACCCCACTTTGATACAACCCCGCTTTGATAAAACCCCGCTTTGATACAACCCCGCTCTCATTGAACACGCTTTCATCGGACACGCTTTGATACAACCTCGCTTTGATACAACCCCGCTTTGATACAACCCCGCTCTCATTGAACACGCTTTCATCGGACATGCTTTGATACAACCCTGCTTTGATACAACCCCGCTTTGATACAACCCTGCTTTGATACAACTCCGCTTTGATACAACCCCAATTTCACCCTAGGCCCCAGGTGCTATTCTACCCCACAAACGCAAAACCAGCCGATTTTATTCAAAGTTAACGGCTACACAAAGCGATATAAGCGACTACACAAAATACCCATGGATATGAGATTGGAGCTGAGATGAGGGTGTGAGGACATTTGGTACACAACTTACCTTCACCTACTTGTTTTAATAATCAGCACACTCTCGTCAGGAGGCCTGCTACAACCTCATTTTACATTCCAACAACCAACAATAGCATGCAGCGATATATATAGCATTGGTGAAAATTTCCTGCACACATTTTTATTCACAGCACATAGCATGCATGGTTCGAGTACCGTCGGAGTATTTCAGTAGCTGTTTGACCGATTTTGACCAATTAAAAGTTATCAGCGCCTGCACAACCACCAACATTTCATGAAAAGTCAAAATAGAATTCAAATCCGAGTTAAGACAAGCATGTATGGCCAGCCTGCACAAAATGCGGCACACAAAATTAAATAATTACCCTCTCGCCACCTGAGGTAACTCGGTCAAAATTTATCCGATTTGCACCGGATTTGTGGTGGTCTGGTGTTAACACCCCGAACCACGACCAAATCCGAAAACCGAATTCAAATCCGAGCTGAAACAAGCCTGCACGTCCAGGCTGCACGGATCGCGTGAAGTGAAAATTAAGGCGCGGCCCTCGGCAAAGGTGCGATTTCTTTATTCGACGATAACTTAAAAACTACAAATTTCACAATCTTCCAACTTACCTTATTCTTCTCCTCGTGTTCTTATCTCTTGAAATCACCAAGGGTATGCAAAGCTTCGACACAGGAAACCAAACAGTTACATGGCCTGAGAAAAAAGGTGTTGCGTTTGTTCTTCTTTCAACAATAATGACTTCGAGCTTCCAGACCGCACAACCAATAATGTTGAAATTTTAAACACTAAATCCGCTTGATGAGAGCTACATTACATTAGAATTTCAAGTCAATCAATGAAGTGGTTCAAGAGAGAGAAGCTTTTAAAGATTTTCATTCAATTATTTATTGTGGCCAAACCATGTGACTTATCGAAACTTTCCAAGTAACGTTTTAACATCCCCACATGAGGAGCGTTTGTGTAAAGTTTCCACTCAATATCTTTAAAAATTAGGGAGGAGATAGGTTTAAAAGTTTATGCTTGAAAACGTCATAACTCTGAAATCCGTCCGCATGACGTCATGATCTCTGACCTTTTTGTTCGTCATTGGTATGCGATTATGCATGTTAAGTTTGGCCTCGATCTGTTCAGCAGTTGCAAATAGAAAGGGGTTTTAGTATTTTTCATGAAAAACAATATGGCGGACGAACAATGTGACGTATGACGTCGAAACAGTTCTCCCACCCCCCCCCCCTTCCCACGCCTCCTCCCCCCCACACATCTCCTTGCTCTTAAATGTTGTGTGCTCTCAAGTGTTTGTGTGCTTCCTCTTCTCTTGTCTTCTGCTCCCTCTTTTTATATATTTTGTTTGTCTGGTTGATTTGTTTGTGAAGTAAATGTCAGCTCTTTCATGAGCCTCGATTCAGTACACAAAAAAAATGTTTTGCTTTCTGATTTTTTTTCACTTAGGTCATAAAAATATATATTTGTGGCATCAAGCGGTCTATTTGTTGAATTCTAAATTCGTAACGTTAGCACTTTTAATTTCCTAAATAAACATGTTTTTTGGTCCCATTGCAGAGTTCTTTAGAATGAGCCATGACTTTTTTCCATTGAGCCGCTTCGGAGATATATGGGGGAAAGTTGAAGGTGTTTTCCAAGATGGAAAATTGCATGTTTGGTCAGGGTCACCCAGACAGCTCAGATGGCAGAGCTCTGGTACGGTCACCAGAGGAACTGGTTTCAATCCCTGGTTTGGGTGTGTAATTTAATTTTCCCACATGTATCATTACTTCATATCTCTATATATATATTACTTTGCTCTTATACAAGTCTATATATATATATATATATATATTTACATATATACAGTGCATTCAGAAAGTATTCAGACCCCTTCACATTTTCACTTTTTGTTATGTTGCAGCCTCATGATGAAATCATTTAAATTCATTTTTTCCCTCATCAATCTACACTCAATACCCCATAATGACAAAAAAAAAACAGGATTTTAGAAAGTTTTGCAAATTTATTAAAAAGAAAAAACTGAAATATCACATTGACATAAGTATTCATACCCTTTGCTATGTCACTTGAAATTTATCTCAGGTGCCTCCCATTTCTATTGATCATCTTTGAGATGTTTCTACACCTTGATTGGAGTACACCTGTGGTAAATTCAATTGATTGGTCATGATTAGGAAAGGCACACACCTGTCTATATAAGGTCTCACAGCTGACAATGCATATCAGAGCAAAAACCAAGCCATGAGGTCGAAGGAACTGCCTGCAGAGCTGAGACAGGATTGTGTCGAGGCACAGATCTGGGTAAGCCTACAAAAAAAGTTCTGCTGCATTGAAGGTTCCCAAGGGCACATTAAGGGCTCCATAATTCTTAAATGGAAGAAGTTTGGAACAACCAGGGCTCTTCCTAGAGCTGGCCGCCCGACCAAACTGAGCAATCGGAGGAGAAGGGCCTTGGTAAGAGAGGTGACCAAGAACCCGATGGCCACTCTGGCTGAGCCCCAGAGATCCTGTGTGGAGATGGGAGAAACTTCCAGAAGGACAACCATCACTGCAACACTCCACCGATCTGGGCTTTATGGCAGAGGGGCCAGACGGAAGCCTCTCCTCAGTGAAAGACACATGAAAGCCCACAGAATCTTGTTTCTCACAGTCTGAGAGTCCTTTCGGTGCTTTTTTGCAAACTCCAAGCGGGGTGGTTGTCTCCTGCCCATATCACGCTGTTATGACGATTCACAGAACCAGATAAACTAAACTTGGATTCATCTGACCAAAAGATCCTGTTCTGCAAATAATTGTTCATATCCATTAACCCAAGCAATATCTCACATTCCTCAACGCGCCTGTCAAACATCATCCTCAGATAGTTGGTGAATGAATCTGGGTATGTGTTGGTTCGCATTAAGGGCTTTTACTATTCTTCGAATCGATGATCGGCTTATGTTGGTGACGTTTAATAAACGACGAGTTGACAATGGTGTGTTACTGTCAAGTTGTTGTTGAATGACCGCTCTGCTTTCCTCAGTTCGAAGCCTACCTGGTGACTGTTTTGGAAAAATGCTGCCAGTTTCATCAAATTACTTGTTTATTCTGCCGATGGTTCTTCTGTCAATTGCGTCGGCGCCACATTCTTTGACAAGTTGTCTGTGATCCTCAGCCGAATTTCCAGATACAGAATACAAGCGTACAGTGCAAATTTTCTGTCTCACGATATCCTCTGTCATATTAGGGCGTCTAATTCACAATGAACTGAACTAATGCAAAGACAAACGCGTGCAGCACAGTGAGCCAAGCTCACTGTTGCGTATCACGTGATGCCTGTGCGTGTTGAAGCAGTCACATCCATTTATGAGTAATCATGTTTTGTTTTGCACCAACAAACAAAATAAATTTAGTTGCTTGTTGCAGGTTTCAAAATGTGCCCAGGGTTTCTGGACCACTATATATATATACATATACAGTCACGTGAAAAAGTAAGTACACCCCATGTAAAGTTTTGACTTTTTCAACATATTTCAACATACAGCTATTTGATCTTCATTTCAACAATATTGATAGATAAAGGTGATATAATATAACAAATATCATGAAACATTTACTTTTTGTAGTCCATTGTATAATTTAAATAAACATAAATGCAAATTTCGCATGTGGAAAAAGTAAGTACACCCCTACATTTATCACTACTTCAAATACCGAAAATTAGAATCAGGTGCACCAGATCAGGTGCAAATGATTAGAACATCGTTACAGAAGATCTTGGAGGAACCTGTCTTATTTAAACCTCAGACATTTAGTTTGGTTTGCTCTTTGTTGTTGAAGTGTGCGGCGTCACCATGCCGAGATCAAAAGAGCTCTCTGAGGTCTTCAGAAAGAAGGTTATAGATGCCTACGAGTCTGGGAAGGGATTTAAAAAGATCTCCAAACAATTTAAAATCAATCATTTGACTGTCCGGAAGATCATCTACAAGTGGAGAAGATTCCAAACAACTGTCAACTTGTTTAGGCCTGGCCGCCCCAGCAGGTTCAGCCCGAGAGCAGACCGCTGGATGCTGAAAGAAGTCTCTAAGAACCCCAGAATGTCATCACGGGACCTACAGGTAGCTCTTGCCACTGTTGATGTGAAAGTGCACGAGTCTACCATTAGAAAGAGGCTGCACAAATTTGATCTACATGGGAGGTGTGCCAGGAGGAAACCTTTGCTGTCCAGAAAGAACATCAGGGCAAGACTAAAGTTTGCCAATGAACACCGAGGCAAAGACCAGCACTTCTAGAACAATGTGCTCTGGACAGATGAGTCAAAGGTAGAGCTATTTGGCCACAGTACCAGAAGACATGTTTGGCGAAAACCAAAGACAGCATTTGACAACAAGAACCTGATACCAACTGTAAAGCATGGTGGTGGAAATATTATGGTTTGGGGCAGCTTTGCTGCATCAGGGCCTGGGCAGCTCACCATCATATAATCCACGATGAATTCTTCATTGTACCAGAGGGTGCTTGAGGATAATGTGAGGCCATCTGTCGGGAAGTTGAAGTTGAACCGAAGGTGGACCTTGCAACAAGATAATGACCCTAAACATACCAGCAAATCCACCAAGGAATGGCTGAAAAGAAAAATAAATGGAGGGTTCTGGAATGGCCAAGTCAAAGCCCGGATCTAAATCCCATCGAGATGTTGTGGGGGGATTTGAAACGGCTGTGCATGCAAGAAACCCCTCAAACATCGCACAGCTGAAAGAATTCTGCATGGAGGAGTGGGCAAAAATTTCTCCCAGTCGATGTCAAAGACTGGTAGACAGTTATAAGAAACGCCCACGTGAGGTTGTTTCTGCCAAAGGGGGCAATACTACCTATTAGAGTCAAGGGTGTACTTACTTTTTCCACATGCGAAATTTGCATTTATGTTTATTTAAATTATACAATGGACTACAAAATGTAAATTTTCCATGATATTTGTTATATTATATCACCTTTATCTATCAATATTGTTGAAATGAAGATCAAATAGATGTATGTTGAAATATGTTGAAAAAGTCAAAACTTTACATGGGGTGTACTTACTTTTTGACGTGACTGTGTGTGTGTGTGTGTGTGTGTGTGTGTGTGTGTGTGTGTGTGTGTGTGTGTGTTGTGTGTGTGTGTGTGTGTGTGTGTGTGTGTGTATATATATATATATACTGTTATCCCTCGCTATATCGCGCTTCACTTTTCGCGGCTTCGGTACATCGCGGGTTTTTCTCGCTAGTATATGTAAAATTATATATCGGATTTTTCATTATATCGCGGGATTCTGCGGCCTATAGGTATTTTTATTTTTTTAGATTTTAATTATTTTTGCGGTAAAATAAGCATTTTCTAGCCTAAAAATTTAATAATAATATAAATAAAAATATAACACATTAATTAAAACCTATATTAAAAGAATATTACAGTAAATCGAAATAAAATACGCATTATAAATGAGTAGACAAAGAATCGCGCGTATGGAAAACCAAGCTTGGGTTGCTTGCGCTAGTTTGCCCAGATGATTTCGTACGCGGCACACTATTGGCAGATGGATGCGACGCGACCAATCAGAGCACGCTGTTCAGTATCCTGCGGTGTTGTGTTTTTGTGCATTTTGTGTAAAATTGTGAAGTTGTTTCAAGCCCTATGATGACGGGTAAACGTTCTGCATCTTCAAAGGGTTCTGGCACTGAACCTAAGCGCCAGAGGAAGATGCTTAATATCGTAGAGAAGGTGAAACTCCTCGACATGTTAAAGGAAGGGAGAAGCTTTGCGGCTATAGGCCGCCATTACGGGCTCAATGAATCTACGGTCCGGTACATTAAGAAGGACGAAAATAATATAAGGGCGACGGCAGCAGTGTCCTTTAACCAGACAGCGAAAAGGGTGGTAACTTCACGCAATAAGGCCATTGTAAGGATGGAGTCTGCATTGGCCCTTTGGATCAGTTTATAAGGTTTATAAGAGTATGGGGAGGGTTTTTAAAGGCTTAAAATATATAAAAATAATAAAATAAATATATGGTTTCTACTTCGCGGATTTTCACCTATCACGGGGGGTTCTGGAACGTAACCCCCGCGATAAACGAGGGATGACTGTATAAGAAACATAGTATCTGTACTATAAAAGTTGTCGGCGTGTGTGTGTGTGTCTGTCTATCCGTCACCCATTGGTTGAACCGAGTCAGTTCGCCTGACTCCGCCCACAATTTCAACCTGAAAAATCGCACAGCCGCCATGTTGATGTTTACTGCAATGAGAAGACAAATGCCCTGGCTGTAAGTTTCCTTTTCAGTGTAAAACAACCATAGCGACAGTTAAAAACATGTTGAACTGAGAAGCGTCATGGGATTTGTGAAGATAGGCCTCAGCGATCAAAGCAGCGGTCTGTTGTCTATACACAGCCAAAATAGGTGTGTGGCATTCTCAAGCAAGGCTTTTACCGCTGAGGTTACGCAGGTCCTTGCTATTTTTTTTTAAATGACTGGATTATTTTCCCTTAAACGACTCGACCAGGGACCATAAAGCCCATGCCTTTGTTCAAGGCCTTCCGGAAATCTCGCGATATTGTGAAAGAAAACGTCCGTCATGATTTACTTTTAACGGTGTGTATATATGCATCAGGAGGATAAATGGTTTCGGGTCATTAGCGTAAAGAGCCTAATTAACATTGGCATAAATAGCCTGCTCATGTTCACTTGAGAGTTCCGATGCCACGGCGTTTCCACATTTTTCATGGGATTGGGAGATGGACAGGCAGGTACCCGTGATGGGTTTCTGTGAAGTCGATGATAGCATGATAGGGGAGTGGAAAGGGTTAAATATTCCGCTGCTATGATGTGGGAATGCCAGTTTGTTTTTATGAGAGGAAGGAGGGTGAGGAGGGGAGGACATAGTTGGGAGGGGGAGGTTGAGCCTTTCAGGGTGGGTTGAGGACATTTGGTGGCGGTGGGGAGGAAGGGAGGGAAGAGGCGCTATGTTGGATGTGGTGGGGTTGAGGAATTGTGTTGGGGGTATGGGTTGAGGAGTTTGAAAGCTTGGAGTAAGGGTGGGGGGTGTGGAGGATGGGGGACATGGGAGGTTGACGCCTAAGGTTTGGGAGGCGGAGGTTGAGGTCTTCTGGTTTTGGAGGGGGAGGGAGTTGATGACTTGGGGATTGTGAAGGAAGAAGAGGGTTGATGACATGAATGAAGTTACATTTTACATTGCATGGATGTTCTCTGCTAGTATATAAAAAGCATATAGTGACAATTTATTATATATGACAGGCCGTTGGATATCTGACATAAATTCTGAAACTGGATGTAATAGATGAATTATGGTAGATGTATTAACTGAAATTGTAACTCAGAAGCTGAGCTTGCTCCTCAAGAGCTGACTGCACGGGTCAATTCGTGGAAAGAATGCTATCAACCTGTCCTTACCCCAACAATCATACAGCAGCTGATCATTCACACAGTCGGAATGACAGACATCGACACAATGAATGGATTGCACTGCATTTCCTGTGGATTCATAAACTTAGACACAAAAACATATAGTTATTGTACTTCGAGACAATTTTGGGTCATCATGCCTGGTCAATAGCCAACAATAATTTACCTGATCTAACTTAACATCCACATGCCTTTACATCCTTTTTGATCGATCAGCAAGGAATCTGGCCATGGTATCGGTACACAATGGCCTACTCCTGCAACGATACAATGAGATTGTCAACGCCCACAACCTAAATGCAGATGGGCCAACGAAATTAATATCCCCATATGCTTCATGTTTAGATTTGCACTATGTAATAATCATAACATTTTATAAAGTAAATATTCAGGTTGATTTGCTATTTTCTTTGTATCATGCCTGTTTATTCTGCCGGTTGTCAACTAGCCATTGCCTCATAAGGTTGTTTTATTTGTTGCAAATGTTCTGGGGCCCCATTCATTGAATGATGACCTTGATGTGCTGAAGATTTATGAATAAAACTGATGTCTCTAAACAATGCTCAAAAAAGACCCACAGCTGTTTGCAGTTCACATTTGTAAAGGTTGGTAATAACCTTGCTTTACTTTGGGAGTGTTAAGGGCTTGGATTGCATGTTCAACCAAGGATTCATTATGGCAAAGAAAGCATTGAACATGGAGTTCACATGTTAAATTTTTCTTGCCTTTAGTATTTTTCCTCTGTATTTTCCAATTATATTGCCTGCACTTAACGTTTATATTGTGTGTATATATGTGTATATACATATATAATGACCATATTATGGTTTAAGGACTGAAACGGGATGATGCTGAGGACTTTGACTGAAGACCTGGTCAGTGAGGCACACTCGTGATCAGGGTATGCTTACACAATGTGTAAGCAATAAAAATCTGTGCTTCGTACATAGTTACATAATAAATAGAAGCTTTATTATTATAGGCAAGCATCACCTACCTGCTGATAGATATCAATTTAGGTTTTATTTATTTATTTTAAGGACGCATTTATGGTTTTTACGTAAATTTTAATTGAGAATTTTATTTCACAGTTTACAGTTATATAAATTACAATTTTCAAATGCTAGATATCGATTGAGATTTTTTATTTTTTATTTTACGTATGCGTTGATGGTTTTTTTAACGTTTATTTTCATTTAAGGACACTTTCCGAGGGTTCTGTGATTTTTTTCCCGGTGTACCGGCTCCGATGCCCGTCAGCACGCCACATTTCAGCTTTTCTATGACATCGGAAAGTACCGAACATTGATATCCGTCAGTCAGTCAGTGGTTGGAAAGAGCGTTTATATATTAGACACGTATGTATATATTTATATTTATTTATATATATATATATATATTGTTACGGTTTTTAGAACCTTCACTTTGTAAATTTTGGTAAATGTTCCCTTACAAATAATCCCCTGTAAATATCCCCATTATTTGGCTAATATTAAAGATCGCACCCTAGTTAGTCCATGTACAACACGTAGAACACCATAGGACCTCTCTGTAGTTATCTCATTATTATGTGTTTTAGTTAAGGATCTGTTCCCAATACTTGAATCTGCATTGTATTCATCAAATAAGATAGGCCCCTTCAATTATCCCCAATCATCTCTTCAAAGTGCCAGTAGCGGTATTGCAGCATTCGCTGCCCTTTTGGTTGTTTGCTGGCCCCAAGCCGCCATTACGCACGCGGTCAGAGTGGGAGGAAAAAGGGGAGGAGTGGGTTCGAGCGCCAGGAACGAGGCGTGGCCTGTCAATGTCTCCTCAAGAGGTGGAGCCAGCGAGCCCTCGCCGGCCAACCAGGGCCGAGGTGAGCCAACCGGTAGGCGTGTCCTAGGAGCCGGCGGCTGGATACAGGGACGTCCAATAAAAGCGGCTGGGAGGGACTGCTTCACCAGATGAATGCGAAGGTCCAAGATACGAAGTACCAGATGAGCGTACAGCTGAATCGTAAGGCAGGAGAGTGGGTCCGTTGACGACGACAATACCGCCATATATTCACATTGTCCGACCGCGTGAAACCGATACGTGCAGCTGCCACCGGGTTTCGCCTCAAGCCCAGAGCGTGGACCGGAGCGCGACCTGGAGCAGACCTCGACGCTGTGCCATCTGCCCGGACCTTCCTGCCCTGCCATCTGCTTGGACCTTCTCCCCCTTCCAGCCATTCCTTCCTGCCATTCCCTGTTTGTGTAAGTCTGTTTGTTCTGTTTGGGCGTATGATAATATAAGACTGTTTTAAGGCTGCCCTGTGTATCTGCTTCTTCCTCTCCTTGTATATTCCCTTCTTTCGTTTCCTCTTATAGTCAGTGAATAAACCTGTGTTATTTATTACCCTTTGGTTTCTTCTTCCCCCGATCGCTTTAGTCCTTTCGCGATTGAGTACCTGTGGCACGATTCGGCCAACGCTCGGAATCGGGTTTAGTCTCTTGTTAACGGCCCGAGTCGCAGCTCGCTTCGCTCGGCGCATCCATTCACGCTGCGGCCCGGGTGGGAGTATCTCCTCGCTTACGGCCGGTGGTGGTAATTAGGTAGTAAGACGGATTGGGCTTACAACCCTACTCACCACCGACAGGAAGTGACGTCATACTTCCAGGACCGGCGGACGGCCAACTTAACAGGACAAGGGGATTAACCCCCCCCCCTTGCTAACGGGAGTGCCGTCCCTCGGATCCGTAACTATATATATATATATATATATATATATATATATATATATATCGTTGTGAATATGAGAATGTTTTTTTATTTTGTGGTGGTGGTAAAATGTTGTAAAAGGTTGTTGTAAAAGGTTGTTGTAAAATATCACCCCTCCTCCCTCCGTTGTGGTTGTATAAAGGTCAAAGGGCGTTCCCGTAGTTAGTCCATAAAAAAACATACATGCAGGACACGATATATCTTTTCTTTTGATAGTTATCTCTTATTCTGTGTTTTAGGATAAGGCTGTGTCTCCCATTAATTAAAAGTACTCCATTGCACCAGTGAAAGAGAATAGACCCCCTTTCCTTCCCATCCCCAAAAATCTCCCTTTCCATCCCCTCCAAAACCTCCAATGACCTCATATTACATCCCCCTCTCGTCATTGGCGAGCCTCGATTGCCCATATTACCTCCCCTCCAATAACCACCATTGACCACGAGGCTCGGGTCGGAGAAGAAAGGCGTGTCGCACCTCGTCAGAGGGGAGGAGGGGCGCGCCGCCCGTCGTCATCCAGGGCGGAGCCCGAGGGTCGCGCGACCAACCAGGGCCGAGGTGAGCACCCCCGATGGGCGTGTCCAAAGCGCCGGGGGGCGTGATCGCTGGGGGCGCTATAAAAGGGCGCAACCGGAAGTGGACCAGGAGAAGAAGAAAGAGAGATGCACTCTGGGTTGGTCTGGGTCGGTTGAGAGAAAGAGAGGAGGAGTTGGTTGCAAGGAGTTGGTGACAGTCGGTTGCCAGAGAAAGGAGTCGGTGGTCAGTTGGTTGCGGTGGTGAGGAGTCGGTGGTGACGAGTGAGACCAGGCCTGGCAAGGCAAGTGCAGGCGGCCGCAGCAGCGCCACCCAACCGCCAAAGGGGGCCTGAACGGCGGTTCGGAGCAGGGCCGAAACGGAACGGCGGCTGCTGAACGCGCCGGTTGTGCTGCGGGACCCCTATTGGACCTTTCCTCTCCCTCCAGCCATCCACCTTCTGCCATCCCTGGCATTCCCCGCGTGAGTCAGCGTTCTGTTTGTTCTGTCCTGGGATATAAGTTAAGTCTGTAGGTAAGCTAAATTTGCACTGTGTCACCTGCGTCTTGTGCTTGTAAATAAACGTGACATCTGTCTTTTTGCTTGTGTGTAAATAGTAGGAATAAATGTAGTAGTATTTCAAACCTTTTTTTTGTCTCCGTTTTCCTCTTGCATTGCGTCGCTTTTGTCTTTTCCCTCATTGAGCAGCTAGGGTGCGATACAACCAACGTTCGGGTGGAATCGGGTGAGTTTTGTTAGGTCGCGGTTTTAAACCACCGCTCGGTCTATAACATCCTAACCGCGATCAGCAACAATTGGTGTCGGGGAGTGAGATCGACCCGGAGCGCGCTTCACGCGCTCAAAATTATAAAATACCGAAATTTGTTTTGTTTTAAAGGAAAAGCCCGAATTTTGAAATCGCGCCATGGCTGTCCAAGGCGACGGGATGCCGGTGGGAGAGATAGAGGGGTTAGAAGTAACCCAGGACTTCGGGGAAGAAAGGGAGGAGGAAAATGGCAATGTGGTTGCGGGAATTTCAGGTGCACAAAATGGCGCTCTCGCGCACGTGATTACAGCGGCGCCAAATTTAGCCACGCCCATGGTCGCGGTAGTCGAACCGGAGATGCCAATGGATTTGAACCTTTTTTTTATACAAATGAAGGCCCTTATGGCCCAGAATAGTGAGCGATTGGAGGGCCAAATGGGGGTAATGGGGAACCGGATGGATGCTCAGAGTGAGCAATTGGGGGTAATGGGAAACCAAATGGGGGTAATGGGGAACCGGATGGATGCTCAGGGTGAGCGATTGGAGGGCCAAATGGGGGTAATGAGGGACGAAGCGAGGGGTACCGGTGAGGGATTAGAAAAGAAATTTGAGGGATTAGACAAGAAATTTGAGGGGTTAGACAATGGGATAGAAGGGGTGAAACATGGGTTAACGGGGGTGGAAAACAGAATGGCTGCCCAGGAGAATCAGTTAGAGGGAGTGAAAAATGGGTTAATGGGGTTAGAAAATAGGATGGAGGACAAATTGCGGGAAATAGGGGAACAATCCGCCCGGGAAATCGAACAGATGGGGAACCAGATGGAGGAAATACGACGAGGGGTGAGTGAGGAGGTCTCGGGGCTACGCGAGGAGGTAAAGCGAGGCGAAAAGCGTATAGAGAAAGAGGTGAGAAATAATACGGCTAAGTTACAAGGGGGAATAGAGGGTCTGACGGAGGAGGTGGAACAGCTGACAGAGGGCCAAACTAAGTTAGTGGAGCAGGTTCAAAGGAACACTGCAGTACTCGGAGGGTTAAAGGCGACACAAAAAGAAATTAAAAACGAATTAATAGCGACGCAGAGGCAATGTCAGATGGTACGGGAGGAACTGACAATGAGGGTGGAGGAGGTGACAGAGATAATGGAGACAAAGGACCGGCAGGTGAGAACGCACATAGAAACGGTTAAAGTAGCGATGGAGGAAGAAATCGAGGGGGTGCACCGGGAGCTGAAGGAGGTAAAGGAAAAATTAGAGGAGGTGGAAGAAGGGGTGAGTGAAATTAAGAAGAGACGGAGGGAAACTAAGAGGGAGATAAAGGAGGAAGTCATGGAATATGTACAAGGTCTGTGTTCAAATCATGATGCGGTGCTCACTAACCAAATAAAAAGTTTGCAGGTGGCAGAGGAGGTGCGACGAGGTACGGAGGTGAGTGGCAATGTACATGATGTGAGGGGAGATTCAGTCGGCTTGGGGATTGGTTTGGATCCGGGTGTTCGTGAAAGGCCGTTGGTGAAGTGTGTGACAGGACAGGTGTGCGAAAAAAGAGGTGTGCGAGAATGTCCGACCATGGGGTGTGTGAGGAAAAAGTGCACGCCGAGGAGTGAGTGTGCCGTCAGGAGTGAGCCGGTCGAAGCGCGTGTGCGAGGGGGTACATGGAAGCGCGGTGTGGTGAGTGTTACGGAGGAAGTAACGAGAGAGTGTACACCTGTGGTGAGTGTTACGGAGGAAGTAACGAGAGAGTGTACACCTGTGGTGAGTGTTACAGAGGATGTAACGGGAGGGTGTGCGCGAGAAAGGTGTGTAACGGACGGGTGCATGAGGAAAGAGTGTGCGGTCGAGAGTAAGGGTGAGTGCGCGACCGAGAGTGGAGGTGAGAGTAGTGAGAGTGAAACGGAGCGTGAGTTGGTTATGACAGGTGAGCGAGGATGTACACCTGGGATGGAAGGATGCACACCTGGAATGGTAGAGCGTGTGTGGGAAGGCACATTTGAGTTGGTAGTGAGGCACGTGGTTGGGTGTGCGAATGAGAGCACACCTGTGATTGTCACAGAGGAGGTGACCGAGGAGGGGGCGCGAAGCGGTGTATTGGTGAGGTGTGCGAGCAACGAATGTGTGCCAAAGTGTTCGGTGGTCAGGTGTGTGACCAAGGCTGTGAGTGGAATGGGTGTACCTGGGTGTGTAAGGAAAGGTACGAGGAGCAGGGGCACAGCTGGATGTGTGAGCAAGGAACGGGCTGCGGGGTGTAAGCGTCCAGGTGAAGCATCGACGTTAGACGGGGTAGAGTTTAGAACGACTTATAGCCGAATCAGGCCCTCGGTGCGCGTCGGGCAGCTTCGCGTGCCGCGAGGATCAGCGGGGATCCGAACCACGGCGGTTTCGAAAGAACCGCCGTACGCGAGCCACGCTATGCCTCGCTTGGAACGGCCGCGGCCGGGCTCCACTAGGCGGAGCGGGCAGCTGGATAGGAAGGGTCGTTATGGCGACCACGTTTTGTTGAGACGTGCCGGCAGGTCGAGATCGGGACATTGGATGGCCCCACGCCGAGGTGATGCGTGGGATCTCGGCCCGGGTAAGCCCCCGCCCATGCCCCGAATGCGGGACGCATCCAGCCGCCAGCACAAAAGAATTCGCGTTCATTGCTCGGCTGTACGAAGCCGGGCTGTAGATGAGAATTGGCGCACCGAGAGGATGTAATAAGTAGACGGATGATGATGGTAGTGATTTGAAACGAAATTTAGAAAAGTGAATAGAATTGGCAGTAAATGGAAAATTTTTGAATTGTGGATTTGGACGAGCAAAATTGATAGTGAGAGACCCCCGATGTGGTGGGATGGCAAATCCACCATCCCTCACAGACGGGGGGGCAAAGGAGCAATAGCTTATGGGGTGTATGGCAGTGAAAACTAGCCCGGGTGGGTTAGGTTATATTGCAGGGATCTAGAAGAGATTGACATTAGGTAACGTTAAGTTTAGTTAGTGACTGATACCTGTAGTGGGGACGCAGGTAGATTAGTGTGGATGATAATGACGAGGGAGCGCAATAGTTTAAAGGGACGACTGGGAAGCGCAAGTTTCAGAAGGGAGTAGTTAGCTGAGATGATGCCGTGTGTGTGAGGATCGAACAGGTGTGATTGCACAGGTGTGCAACTGGACAGGTGTGTGGAACAGTGTGTGAGTAATGAGTGTTGTGGATCAGCGCGAATGCGCTTGGGGAGAGAAGGGTGCAGGTGGCACCAGGTGTGAGAGCACAGGTGTGCAAGTACAGGTGTGTGGAGAGAGTTGGAGTAAGTGGTACGGAGTGGTGTGCATGGTGCGAAGGTGTGGATGGGGAAGAGGGGACCCCTTTCACGAGTACCCGGGGCGGGTAGTGTAAGTGTTAGGTAGAGGGTACAGGTAAATTGTGGTTGGATATTGGCATCTGTGGTGCGGGTGACAGAATGATGTTTGGATGGGTGCATTAGTGTTGTGGAAATGGCTGGGCGTGTAGCCTGTTAGTGTGTGTAGTTGGTTTGGGCACTCCACCACTGTAAGGATGTCGGCCAGGTGAGGCCGCAGGTGGGCTCTGGGAGCCGGTAGTAGTTGTTGTGGATGGGGCCCGAGGATCCGGAGGACGGACCCGGGTAGCCCAGTGCCAGAGGGCACCATGGGGTGACAGAGCCAGGAGAGGGGCTGCCCCCAGTTAGATAGGTTAGGGTGAGGAGCTAGGTAAGCTCGGGTGGCAACTACAGTGGTGGAGGTGTGCAGGTGGGTAGACCTGTTGGGAGAGCTACACGTCGCGGCCCAGAAATTGTGCGAGGGCACCGGGAGATGAATCGGGGGAGTGAGACCCCAAATTGAAAAGCACCACAGTTTGGCCAATGGGAATTGGTTTTTAGAACCCATAGTGTAAGAGGGCCAATGGTTTGGCCGGAGAAAGACCCCGGGTAGTGTAAAGTGTGTTAGTCATTTAGAGGATAGTTAGGATGAAGGATCTCCTCGCACCATCTGCACCCACTCACCGGAGGTGACAGGAACTCCACACCATGCCATGTTTTATTATTTTTTATTGTGCAAATGTTTGGAATGTGAGACGCATCATGACGTGGGTGTGACATTGTGCTTTGATGTTCCATCTCTGCCTCCTTATGAGGATTGATGATGAATTGATGATGGCAAATTTTTGAAGTAGAGGGATTGTGGTGACAAATTTGATATAGGGGAAATATGGGGAAGACGTGACAGTAGTGACGAATTGGTAATGTGTAGGTTTTGTACATATGGGGTAAGGGCAAGGGTGGGCTAGGTAACAGGGGGGTGACGTACGGTAGGGACGAGCTTTCTCACTTCGCCCTCCGTACGCATTTCGCCTTGCATTGCCTTTTTGATGTGTACCCTTGAGACCTTACCCCTCGCTCATCTGTCTTGTCCCCCCTTTTTGTCTCCCACATGAGGACCTGAGCGCCGTTGGGCGCCGAGGGGAGCGTGCGTGGGTCGGCCATTGTGCGCCCGAAATTCCCAGAACCAGCTGTCTGCATCGATGCACCACATTATGGACCACATGTCAGTGGCCGAGCACCACTTATGGACCCCATGGGTTGGGGCAAGGCCCCTCTGCTGGAACCGGCCATGAGGGCCCGAAATCTTGCTGGCGGACCTTGGCCACAGGGCACCGATGCCCCACAGGTGAACCACACGTAGTCGGCCCTGTGGGCCATAAATAAAGATAAATAAAATGGACACGTTTGGGCAAGCTTTATTGCAAATAGGCCGCCAGTAAGCAAAGCAAATGAAAATGACAACAACTGGAAGAAATAATGATAACCAGCAGAGGGAGCCGAAGAGCAAGAGACACCTGCAGGGTTGGGTTTGTTGGTTTTATTTTATTCATTGAACAATGGGGACTGCACCGATTGGTGCTTGGGTGTGTATTGGTGCGTTTTTGGGTGCTTTAATGGTGCATTGATGCAGAGCAGACTGTCCTCCCCCCAGAAAGAACAATTACAGGTCCTGGGTTAGTTTTGTAAATAAAATTAGCGTCAGTGTAAATAATGCTCCCCACCGTCAGTGTATAGTTTGAAGACCATTCCGCAATTCGGTTAACTGTGGGCGTAAGTCTGTTAGGCAGGGTGCAATGGAGCAGCGGGACACATTTATTTATGTTTTAAAACCAGTCGCACTCAGGGTCAGGTTAAAAGTAGAGGGAACTACACCTACATGCCACACTAAGGTAAAAGTAATAGGCCCGGGACGTGCCTAAGGGGAGGAGGGTGCAGTGTTGTGAATATGAGAATGTTTTTTTATTTTGTGGTGGTGGTAAAATGTTGTAAAAGGTTGTTGTAAAAGGTTGTTGTAAAATATCACCCCTCCTCCCTCCGTTGTGGTTGTATAAAGGTCAAAGGGCGTTCCCGTAGTTAGTCCATAAAAAAACATACATGCAGGACACGATATATCTTTTCTTTTGATAGTTATCTCTTATTCTGTGTTTTAGGATAAGGCTGTGTCTCCCATTAATTAAAAGTACTCCATTGCACCAGTGAAAGAGAATAGACCCCCTTTCCTTCCCATCCCCAAAAATCTCCCTTTCCATCCCCTCCAAAACCTCCAATGACCTCATATTACATCCCCCTCTCGTCATTGGCGAGCCTCGATTGCCCATATTACCTCCCCTCCAATAACCACCATTGACCACGAGGCTCGGGTCGGAGAAGAAAGGCGTGTCGCACCTCGTCAGAGGGGAGGAGGGGCGCGCCACCCGTCGTCATCCAGGGCGGAGCCCGAGGGTCGCGCGACCAACCAGGGCCGAGGTGAGCACCCCCGATGGGCGTGTCCAAAGCGCCGGGGGGCGTGATCGCTGGGGGCGCTATAAAAGGGCGCAACCGGAAGTGGACCAGGAGAAGAAGAAAGAGAGATGCACTCTGGGTTGGTCTGGGTCGGTTGAGAGAAAGAGAGGAGGAGTTGGTTGCAAGGAGTTGGTGACAGTCGGTTGCCAGAGAAAGTAGTCGGTGGTCAGTTGGTTGCGGTGGTGAGGAGTCGGTGGTGACGAGTGAGACAAGGCCTGGCAAGGCAAGTGCAGGCGGCCGCAGCAGCGCCACCCAACCGCCAAAGGGGGCCTGAACGGCGGTTCGGAGCAGGGCCGAAACGGAACGGCGGCTGCTGAACGCGCCGGTTGTGCTGCGGGACCCCCCTTGGACCTTTCCTCTCCCTCCAGCCATCCACCTTCTGCCATCCCTGGCATTCCCCGCGTGAGTCAGCGTTCTGTTTGTTCTGTCCTGGGATATAAGTTAAGTCTGTAGGTAAGCTAAATTTGCACTGTGTCACCTGCGTCTTGTGCTTGTAAATAAACGTGACATCTGTCTTTTTGCTTGTGTGTAAATAGTAGGAATAAATGTAGTAGTATTTCAAACCTTTTTTTTGTCTCCGTTTTCCTCTTGCATTGCGTCGCTTTTGTCTTTTCCCTCATTGAGCAGCTAGGGTGCGATACAACCAACGTTCGGGTGGAATCGGGTGAGTTTTGTTAGGTCGCGGTTTTAAACCACCGCTCGGTCTATAACATCCTAACCGCGATCAGCAACAATATATATATATATATATATATATTATATATATATATATATATATATATATATATATATATATATATATATATATATATATATATATATATATATATATATATCAATCACATTAATACATCTTGAGTTGTCCAACCTTTAATTGAACAGCGAATGATTCAATGTTTCGGTCAGCAACACAAGAGTGAAGTGAAGAAGGTAATTCTAAATCCCCCTTTATCAACTTGAACGAGGGGTATGCTAGCAATAAAAGGGCTTACAGTTGGGAGTAAATATATATCGACCCCCTAACTTGATGAGCAAGGCACAGGTTCTGAAATCCCATAACAGCAAATGCTGCACGCCCTGTTAGCAACAAGCGTCGTCTGCCACACACATGCATTGCCTCTGGCCTGCTGATCATGTCTCGCTCTGCTGAGTTAAGAGTCATGAGGTTGCAGTCAGGAAAAATAAATTAAAGAAAAGGAGCAACACTGACCCTAAATGTCACACACTCTGACGTCGTGCACATAAATTATGCCAGCGCATCACCTCTAAACGAGGATGGCATCCATGTGGCGCTCATTTATTTTAAGACCGAGATTTATGGTCACAAATAAATGAAAGCAGAGCAGCTGATTCAGATTCTGCCCTTTTGTCTGATTTAGAGTCATTATAATCAAATTGGCATTGTGTCGGAGGGTTAAATAATGTAATTTTTTTTTGGGGGGGGGGGGGGGGATGATCCACAAGCTGGTGTCTTCGAAAGACTGTTACAAATTTGCTCAGTACGCATTGGGTCACTTCTAAAAACCTAAGGGTACATGAGTTGCACATGCTGAACGATTAAGGTATCACAGGTGTTAGCCCCCTCATACATCATGCATCACGTCTGTCAGAAAATGAGATGAAACAAAAGATACATTCAAGTAGTGTCTCCATCAGCGATGTTGCAAAGCTCTTTAATGCTAGAGGAGGAATGGTACATGACCGCAGAAGATGTTATCAAGCCATTGGATCCACAAGAGATATGTCAAGAAGTGGATGTCCCATGACAACGACTCTCACTCAGGGAGATACATTCACCTGACCCATCTACACAATCAGTTTCAATCTGCCCAGAGTACAGCAAACACGCCCTGGACGTCGCAGGATAACTGTCAACACTGTCTTGTTGCATCTCCATGATGCAGGGATCTATGCTCCTTGTGTTGATACCGGATTATATGTCATGATCCGGGGGCCAGCTTCCCGTTGTTACCTTCGCAAAAGCGGAAGGTTATGTTTTGATCGCTGTGTATTTATTTGTATGTCTGTGTGTGTGTGTGTGTGTATGTTATTCGCATAACTCAAAAAGTATTCAACCGAATTGCATGAAATTTGGTGGGATGATTGGTTATTATACGGGACACATTTGATTAGATTTTGGGAGCAATCGGGTCAAAGGTCAAGGTCAAGGTCACGAAAAGGTCAAAACTGTTCACTGTTCTGTTCCCTACACTCCCATGCCAAGTACAGAACAGTAGCTGCGGCGAAGGTATGCGCTCTACCGAGTGCCCGTTCTAGTTACCTTCGCAAAAGCGGAAGGTTATGTTTTGATCGCTGTGTATTTATTTGTATGTCTGTGTGTGTGTGTGTGTGTGTGTATGTTATTCGCATAACTCAAAAAGTATTCAACCGAATTGCATGAAATTTGGTGGGATGATTGGTTATTATACGGGACACATTTGATTAGATTTTGGGAGCAATCGGGTCAAAGGTCAAGGTCAAGGTCACGAAAAGGTCAAAATCGTATTTTTACCAAGTACAGAACAGTAGCTGCGGCGAAGGTATGCGCTCTACCGAGTGCCCGTTCTAGTTGTAATTGTTGTTGTACTCTTTTCCCACTCTCGTGAGATTCAATAAAGCGGAAGTGAGACTTGGCACGATCATGGGGTAGGGTCATTGAATATGATTGCAACATGGTGTCAGAAGTTCAGAAGCCACGTATTGTATGAACTCGGCAAAATGAATATGTTTAAAACACCGGAAATTTTCTCCTTTACAACGGGGAATGTGGTGGAGAATTGGAGGTGCTGGGAGCAGCTTTTTCGGACGCATCATGCTCCTGCAGAGCTTGTCCAAAAGTCAAGGAAAACGCAAGTCGCCATTTTGCTGCACTGTCACTGTGCTGGCGCAGAAGCGCAGGATATTCAAAAGAACTTCATATTTTTGGAAGAGGAGGACCCAGATGATTGGGAAGCGGTTCTCCAGAAGTTTCATACACACTGAAATCAGCAGAATAGCCAGTCTCCCCGATGGAACGAGGTATTTGAAAGATACAAGTTCTGGCAACGTGGTCAGCGCGACGGGGAGACTGTTGACAATTGGGTCAAGGATTTGCGAGCACTGCTGGACAACTGTGAGTACGGGGACCAGAGAGAGAAAAATCTCAGGGATAGGATCGTGTTTGGGGTGTCTGATGAACGAGTGAAGGAGAGACTCTTGAGGGAAGAGATCCTTAGCCTACAGAAGACTCGGGATATTTGTCATGCAGCAGAGGTGAGCAAAACTCAGCTTCGAGCTATGTCCTCTAGTCAGCACTCTGTACAGGTACATGCTGTGTATTGGCACAAAGCGAAAAGAGAAGGAATCAGGAAGCAGACAGAACTAGGAGTCAGCGGCATAAAAGCAGATAGCAGTCACAGCCATAACCAAGGGGGTAACTGTGAAAAATGTGGTACGCAACAACCAGCACGTAACTGCCCAGCTTATGGTAAGCTTTGTCGAATCTGTAACAAGCCAAATCACTTCCAGGCACAGTGCTGCGCTAAGAGAAGAGTGAAGGAAAAAGGAACTGTCCATGTGGTTGAACAGGAGTCGCATGACAATGACACAGATCTGTTCATTGGGACAGTAACATCAGCATAAGCTAAGACAGCTGTCTCACTCAGAAGGCCAAAGTGACTGGATCGTGCTGGTAGTGATAAACAAATGCCAGGTATGCTTCAAGCTTGATACCGGAGCTGACACCACTATTATAAGTAATAGGGACTATCAGCGTCTGCACAGTGGCCTCCATAATTCTAAAATGGAAGGCGTTTGGAATAACCAGGGCTCTTCTTAGAGCTGGCCGCCCTGCCAAACTGAGCAATCGGGGGAGAAGGGCCTTGGTAAGAGAGGTGACCAAGAACCCGATGGTCACTCTGGCTGAGCTCCAGAGATCCTGTGTGAAGATGGGAGAAACTTCCAGAAGGACAACCATCACTGCAACCCTCCACCAATCTGGGCTTTATGGCAGAGTGGCCCGACGGAAGCCTCTCCTCAGTGAAAGACACATGAAAGCACACAGAATCTTGTTTCTCACACTCTGAGAGTCCTTTCGGTGCTTTTTTGCAAACTCCAAGCGGGCTTTCATGTGTCTTTCACTGAGGAGAGGCTTCCGTCAGGCCACTCTGCCATAAAGCCCAGATTGGTGGAGGGTTGCAGTGATGGTTGTCCTTCTGGAAGTTTCTCCCATCTTCACACAGGATCTCTGGAGCTCAGCGAGAGTGACCATCGGGTTCTTGGTCACCTCTCTTACCAAGGCCCTTCTCCCCCGATTGCTCAGTTTGGCAGGGCGGCCAGCTCTAAGAAGAGCCCTGGTTATTCCAAACGTCTTCCATTTAAGAATTATTGAGGCCACTGTGCTCTTTGGAACCTTCAATGCAGCAGAATTTTTTTTGTAGGCTTCCCCAGATCTGTGCCTCGACACAATCCTGTCTCTGAGCTCTGCAGGCAGTTCCTTCGACCTCATGGCTTGGTTTTTGCTCTGATATGCATTGTCAGCTATGAGACCTTATATAGGCAGGTATAACGCCTTTATACAGGCCTTTTCAAATCATGTCTAATCAAATGAATTTGCCACAGGTGGACTCCAATCAAGGTGTAGAAACATCTCAAAGATGATCAAGAGAAATGGGAGGCACCTGAGCTAAATTTCAAGTGTCACAGCAAAGGGTATGAATACTTATGTCAATGTGATATTTCAGTTTTTTCTTTTTAATAAATTTGCAAAACTTTCTAAAATCCTGTTTTCTCTTTGTCATTATGGGGTATTGAGTGTAGATTGATGAGGGAAAAATTAATTTAATCGATTTCAGCATAAGGCTGCAACATAACAAAATGTGAAAAAAGTGAAGGGGTCTGAATACTTTCTGAATGTACTGTATACATGTCCCCATACACATCTTAAAACACAATCTGAGGCTCAAGAATAAACATCGACGCATCTGATGCAGAACAAGGACATTAAGATAAATCAATCAGGATGAATAAAAGGACCTTAATAGACCCCCCCACTTTCCCATGCCTCCTCCCCCCAAGCCCTCTCCCTTCCACAGATCTTCCGCTGTCCCTGTTCTCTGCTGTTGTGCTTGTGTGCTTCCTTCTCTCCCAATCTTGTCTCCCACTCCCTTTATTGTATGTTTTGTGTGTCCGTTTTTTTTTTTTGTGATTGATGTTAGGTATTACACGAGCCTCGATCTTGTATTAAAAAAGGAAAAAAAGACAATAACCCCACAGTAAACCCTTATATATCACGCGGGTTACGTTCCTGGAAAATACTACGCTATTGAAAACCACAATAGTTAAAATCAAGGGCTTAAGGAAAAAACGGGGTTGAGTTCCTGGGCTTTGGTGGGCGGAAGTAAAAAAGAAAACTTCACAATTTCATGAGAGTTCATAGAAGACGATGTTCCTGCCATGAAGATGAAGACCCCATGCAGAGTTCAAGTATATACTTCAATTTCAATAAAATAGTCATTTGAAAGATCGTAAAAAAATTAAATCCTGAAGTTTAACACGACTGAAGCAGTCTCATACATCACCCTCATACATTAATAAGACGACGTTGTCACAGTTTAGGAAACGGAGGCTTTACTGATCATCGTAGAACGCAGCATTAATCAGCATCGTCCATAGCCATATTAGTGTCTTCTTCTTCACCACAATACTATACCTCTCATGTGAAAAATTTCGATAGATATCATGGTTCTTGGTTGGCTGATAGGATGGCCGAGAGGTATGCACACTTACCTCTAAGCAGTCTAGCCTGGGTTGGAATCCCGACCCAGCTATAAACTGTCAGTTCAGTGTTTCACAGGCAGGGTGATTCATCAATGTGTGTGCCGTCCCTCGGATGGACGTTAAACTGGGGTCCCATCTGCCAGCATGGGTTGGTGGGCGTTAAAGATCCCATGGTGTCCTTCACAAGGAGTAGGCGAGTATCGCCGGCACCATGGCCAAATTCCAAATTCCTGCCTAACTAGGCGAATGTCAGGCCTGGCCAGGCCGGTTTGTGAAAGACTTGGACCAAGCTTCCCAGGGGCCGACCCCACAAGGTTCTTGTTTGGAAGTATCTTGCAGGTGATTTGTGTTCTACAATTTCAGGGACATATAATTCAATTTAAATGATTAAATGATCTGGTGTTGATTGCGGAAAGTATGGATGGACTGAAGGAGAAGATGAACAAGCGGAAGGAATGTATGGAGACAAAAGGTCTGAAGGTGAATATCGGAAAAACGAAGGTGATGGCAAGTGGTAAAGCATGTGGTGAGGTGGAAAGAACTGGGAAGTGGCCATGTGCTGTGTGCAGGAAGGGTGTCGCTGTTTGCAGGAAGGGTGTCGGAGTGAATTCCATTCAATGTACAATGTGCGCTGAGAGGGTTCATCAAAAATGTCGTGGTTTGAGAGGGTCATTAACCAGTGTGGCAGCTACATTCAAATGTAAGGTGTGCACAGAGGGAGCTGCAGATGGAGGAAATGTTTAGTTGGATCTTGGAGACGGCGTGAAGCTGGAAGGTGTGAAAACATTTTGTTACCTAGGAGACATGCTGAATGGAGAAGGTGGATCAGACTCGGCAACGGTTGCTAGAGTGAGATGTGCATGGAAGAAGTTTCGGGAACTGAGTGGCGTGCTGACGAGGAGGGGAGTGTCGTTGAAGCTGAAGGGAAAGGTGTATGCTGCATGTGTGAGAAGTGTTATGATTTATGGGAGCGAGACATGGGTAATGAACGTAGAGCAGCAACGAAGGCTGGAAAGGGTGGAAATGCGAATGGTTCGGTGGATGTGCGGAGTATCGTTGAGAGAGAGGAAGACAAATTATGAATTGCGAAAGACGATGGGAATATTGCCTGTGATTGATGCTGTGAAGAGAAACAGGTTGAGATGGTTTGGTCATGTGTTGAGGAAGGATGAAAGTGACTGGTTGAGAAAAGTGATGGAAATGAATGTAGAAGGAAGTAGAGGACGGGGAAGACCGAGAAAGACTTCGCTAAAGATGGTCGAAGAAGAAATGCGGGCAAGGGGGTTAACAAGGGGAGATGCAGAAAATATGGCAAAATGGAGAAGATTGTCATGGGGACCGCAAGGCTAACCCCCCTCTTGCAGGGAAAATGGCCTTAAAATTCCTGTTGTGTTGTGTTGTATAATTCAATATAAATAACAGTTTGAAGAGGTTTACAGGCATATAAATAAATCAATTACAGGTTTTACCACAGTTTTACCCAGGTCTATTACATCACCCTATCGAACACATTACATTAGTTATTTGTGCCTGTTGCTTGTGTTCTTTGTAACATCCTTAAAAACAGTAAGTTTCCTGTTTGGAATATTTTTTTGTTCTTTCTTCCTTTCTAATTTCTTTCTACTTCTCATTCATTTCTCTTTTTTCATTCTAATTCTTGCTTTTTCTTTATTTCGTCATTCTCTATCTATCTGCCTAGGAGAAGTGAATTATTGCAGAAAGTTTTCTGTAAGGCTCACTTGGCTGTGCCTGGATGAGTATGAGGGTTGTGGAGTAGTGGCTGAAACCTGAATCCTATCCAGGTTCTTCCTGATAACTCCATGTTTACTCGATACTTCTTCGGGTTTCTTCTGACGACTCCAATGCAGTATTTGGTTTTCTGTTTGATTTCAATGTTGTTTGACTACCAGGCAGGCAGATAAAGTAAATATATATATATGTATGTATGTATACAGTCACGTGAAAAAGTAAGTACACCCCATGTAAAGTTTTGACTTTTTCAACATATTTCAACATACAGCGATTTGATCTTCATTTCAACAATATTGATAGATAAAGGTGATATAATATAACAAATATCATGAAACATTTACATTTTGTAGTCCATTGTATAATTTAAATAAACATAAATGCAAATTTCGCATGCGGAAAAAGTAAGTACACCCCTGACTCTAATAGGTGGTATTGCCCCCTTTGGCAGAAACAACCTCAAGTAGGCATTTCTTATAACTGTCTACCATTCTCTGACATCGACTGGGAGAAATTTTTGCCCACGCCTCCATGCAGAATTCTTTCAGCTGTGCGATGTTTGAGGGGTTTCTTGCATGCACAGCTCGTTTCAAATCCCCCCACAACATCGCGATGGGATTTAGATCCGGGCTTTGACTTGGCCATTCCAGAACCCTCCATTTCTTTCTTTTCAGCCATTCCTTGGTGGATTTACTGGTATGTTTAGGGTCATTGTCATGTTGCAAGGTCCACCTTCGGTTGAGCTTCAACTTTCCGACAGATGGCCTCACATTATCCTCAAGCACCCTCTGGTACAATGAAGAATTCATAGTGGATTCTATGATGGTGAGCTGCCCAGGCCCTGATGCAGCAAAGCTGCCCCAAACCATAATATTTCCACCACCATGCTTTACATTTGGTATCAGGTTCTTGTGGTCAAATGCTGTCTTTGGTTTTTGCCAAACATGTCTTCTGGTACTGTGGCCAAATAGCTCTACCTTTGACTCATCAGCACATTGTTCCAGAGGTGCTGGTCTTTGCCTCGGTGTTCATTGGCAAACTTTAGTCTTGCCCTGATATTCTTTCTGGACAGCAAAGGTTTCCTTATGGCACATCTCCCATGGAGATCAAATTTGTGCATCCTCTTTCTAATGGTAGACTCGTGCACTTTGACATCAACAGTAGCAAGAGCTACCTGTAGGTCCCGTGATGACATTCTGAGGTTCTTTGAGACTTCTTTCAGCATCTTGCGGTCTGCTCTCGGGCTGAACTTGCTGGGGCGGCCTGGCCTGAACAAGTTGGCAGTAGTTTGGAATCTTCTCCACTTGTAGATGATCTTCCAGATAGTCGAATGATTGTTTTGAAATTGTTTGGAGATCTTTTTAAATCCCTTTCCAGACTCGTAGGCATCTATAACCTTCTTTCTGAAGGCCTCAGAGAGCTCTTTTGATATAGGCATGGTGACGCTGCACACTTCAACCTCAAAGAGCAAACCAAACTAAATGTCTGAGGTTTAAATAAGACAGGTTCGTCCAAGATCCTCTCTAACAATGTTCTAATCATTTGCACCTGATCTGGTGCACCTGATTCTAATTTTAGGTATTTGAAGTAGTGATAAATGTCGGGGTGTACTTACTTTTTCAACATGTGAAATTTGCATTTATGTTTATTTAAATTATACAATGGACTACAAAATGTAAATGTTTCATGATATTTGTTATATTATATCACCTTTATCTCTCAATATTGTTGAAAGGAAGATCAAATAGCTGTATGTTGAAATATGTTGAAAAAGCCAAAACTTTACATGGGGTGTACTTACTTTTTCACGTGACTATATATATATATATATATATATATATATATATATATATATATATATATATATATAGTTATGAATTAGGGGTAGAGGAATATCTAGATCGAGGTAGATCTGCATAGGTAGGAACTCGACTGTTGTGATCGGGAATCTACCTGTGATAAGTTCTATGTTTAGCTGTTTGATGTGTCTCATGCCCCATTCTGTGATGTGTCTAATGCCCCCACCATTCCTCCCCTATTACTCTCTTAAATTGTTTCCTTTTGTAATTGGTTGATGCGTTTCTTTTATAAATCGTTCTGCAGCTTCGCAAACCATCGAATACATGAAATAAAATAATCACTTTTGTCTATCTTTTTATGCTTTGGCACCATTATTAATGGTGCTCAAGAAACAACAAAAAGGCTCAAGGAGTGAGATGACCGTCACAACTCAGCTCAATAAACCTGATTGGTTGAAATTAAGCCCCGCGATAACTAAATCGCTCCATAAAAAGACTGCCCGCGATTGGTCAAAACTGCAATGTTCAAACCTACGACATTTAAGGGTTTACTGTGTGTGATTTAAATTTTGGATCACGCTGTCGTGAAACAATTTGTGTACATAAACCAAGTCATGTTCACTCATTGAATACTTGAGTAAAATTTAATAACACTGGGAAAAATACTCATTCTGTTACAACAGAAATACATGGTATAACCAACTCACACAGCACAAGGGCCCCGGGTCGACACGAGTATTCTTCTTCATTCAGTTGCATTTACTTCATTTTATAGTAATTGAGAACAATAGGAGAAGATTTGATTGGGTCCTCACAGCGGGAGGGGGTAAGAGGGAGGAGATCGGGGGACGAGGGATTCTGATGAGGGATTAGGGAGGGGTAGATCAGGGTTCGAGGAATTACTGATAAGGAAGTAGAGATTGAGAGGGGATCGATCTGCGGATGAGGGATCCCTGATTAAACCGTTATCTTCTTAGTGGGTCACTTGAACCAGAAGATAATTGTCTTTGTACAACCAAGCTTTCACAAACCTTATCCCCAATTAGTATTTACACAGAACTGCAAATGAATGTATATCTTTCCATCACAAAGGCACTCTTGAGTCAACCGGAGTCTGAGTTATACTCTTAAATTCCTTTAAATGTAATATATATATACGTATATATATATTATATATACACACATCCTTAATAATATAATTAATCGTTTTCCTACAAGATTCTTATAAACTATAGCGTAGTATTGTTAAGATTCAAGAAAGAACTGAAATACATCGGAGTTTGTTGTCTTTATAATGCGTTTTATCAATTAAGAGGACAAGGGACAGGTTTCAATTGGAATACCTGCGATAACTTGCTTACCTAGAAGTTTTTATACTTCTACAACGCCATCATGAGCCAAGTGCTTATATGGGAATACTAAACAGGAAAGCTTGATTTCGCAAAAGCAAAATTAAAGTAAAACCACAAAAATATGTTTAGTCATAGATCATCTCACCATTGAGACGGAACAAAGACCAGTTCAAAGCAAGCTCTGTCCAATTTGGATGCAGCCGGAAGGAGAAGGGTGCTCCGTGAGGATGAAGATCATCATCCGTTGCGCTGACTATCACTCCAGTAGCTTCACCGTTTTGCTCAACACATAGTGTAGATGTGTGTGCCACGAGCCGCGGTGCAAAGTCATTCTCTTCTTGCAGTTCAATCTGCAATGTACCAGTTGCTGAAAGCGGTGGACTACCTGAAACATATTTGTTGATGTTAATCACTGTTAGATCAACAAGTTTTTGCATTCAACGTCTGACAACAATACACCATAATTATTCTTGCGATTCAGAAGCAACATGATATCTCAGTCAGTATAGTGTGCTTGCATTGGAGTTGTTTGGTTCACTGGTATGATCTTCTGCAAGGTGAAAGTTGAACAAAATTGCTCATCTGACAGACACTACATGGCCAAAAGTATGCGGACACCCCTTCTAATTAGTGGATTCGGCTGTATCAGCCACACCTATTGCTGACAGGTATATATAATCAAGGACACAGCCATGCAATCTCTATCGACAAACATTGGCAGTCAAATGGGCCGAACTGAAGAGCTCAGTGACTTTCAACGTGGCACAATCATAGGATGCCATCTTTCCAACAAGTCAAATTTTTTCCCTGCCAGAGCTGCCCTGGTCAACTGTAAGTACTGTTATTGTGAAGTGGAAACGTCTAGGAGCAACAACAGCTCAGCCGCGAAGTAGTAGACCATACAAGCTCACAGAACGGGACCACCAAGTGCTGAATCACGTAGCGCGTAAAAATCGTCTGTCCTCGGTTGCCACACTCACTACCGAGTTCCAAATTGCCTCTGGAAGCAACGTCAGCACAACAACTGTTCATCGGGAGCTTCATGAAATGAGTTTCCCTGGTCGAGCAGCCGCACACAAGCCTAAGATCACGATGCGCAATTCCAAGTGTTGGCTGGAGTGGTGTCAAGCTCGACGTCATTGGACTCTGGAGCAGTGGAAATGCATTCTCTGGAGTGAAGAATCAAGCTTCACCATCTGGCAGTCCCACGGACGAATCTGGGTTTGGCGGATGCCAGGAGAACGCTACCTGCCCGAATGCATAGTGTCAACTGTAAAGTTTGGTGGAGGAAGAATTATGGTCTGGGGCTGTTTTTCATGGTTCAGGCTAGGCTGCTTAGTTCCAGTGAAGGGACATCTTAATGCTACAGCATACAATGACATTCTAGATGATTGTGTGCTTCCAACTTTGTGGCAACAGTTTTGGGAAGGCCCTTTCCTGTTTCAGCATGACAATCCCCCGTGTACAAAGCAAAGTCCATACAGAAATGGTTTGTGGAGATCGGCGTGGAAAAACTTGACTGGCCTGCACAGAGCCCTGACCTCAACCCCATCGAACACCTTTGGGATGAATTGGAATGCCGACTGCGAGCCAGGCCAAATCGCCCAACATCAGTGCCCGACATCACAAATTCTCGTGGCTGAAAGGGAGCAAATCCACATAGCAATGTTCCAACATCTAGTGGAAAGCCTTCCGAGAAAAGTGGAGGCTGTTACAGCAGCAAAGGGGGGACCAACTCCATATTAATTCCCATGATTTTGGAATGAGATGTTCAATGTTCGGGTGTCCACATACTTTTGGCCATGTAATGTACCAGCAAGGGTTGTAGTAGTGCTCCATCAAAATTATGTCACGTGAGAACCTCATTAGGAAACAAGCACTCAAACTTGGGAATGCAGGGATTTAAGTGACCTACAATTGAGAAGCTAAATACTTTCTTTCTCTGAACCAAATTTCTCAATATTACTTGACATATACATACGGAACAAAACTGGCATGTGTAATGTTGGAGACAAACCACAAGAACAGAGCTTGGAGTTTGCCCAGAGCAATGGTACACAAAGGTTTACTCTTTCCAAGGGGTACCATATGAGATCAGTAAGGACCACAAACAAGTACTTCTAGAAAGAACTAGCAGAACAACCTTTTTCCAAAAGAATGGAGTGCTTTATGATTCCAAAACCAAAACTGTGAAACACAATGGCAAAAGTTTGTAATTGGATCGTAATACCTGGGGAATCAACCCAGACGCCCACCACTAAATAATTCTGCCTGCCCAAAAAGTATGCTACGTTGTGGAGTAGACTTCATTGTGATGAGGAAATAATCTGAAGCAGACAGGCATACATCATTTGAAGAGGAAAGATATGACATCTGTCATGTGAGAAGGCTTTTGAGCTGGTATCATGACAATAAAGACCCCTCTGAGTGGTTAAATGGGATATGGATGTTGGTATATTTTGATGTGGATATTGTGTGAAAGTTAAGAAACCAGGTTAAAGATGTTGTCTAAGAAAGTATAAATGTAAGAATTAAGTGTTTAGTTCAGTTTAAAGGCGATGTGTCACAGTTTTATATACTGTACACAGTATATATTGTCGCGTGACTCCCCTTGGTTAATACCGGGGAAATCACGGATTGCCAATAGCGAGCTTTTAAACTCCGAAGGCGATGCCCAAATGCGGATTTCACTATATATGCGTGGGAGGCAGAAAGAAGAAGAGGAGGCTGAAGCTCTTACCTGAGCGATCCCGCCGGGCAGTCTCAAACCTGCAGAAAATAAACTCAAACAAAAACCGGGTTTATAAATGTACAGAAAATAATGAAAGGATTTATTAAAAGAAATGCTGATAAAAAATCGCGACGGTAAAACTAACTTCCTAAAGTGTCTTTCACACCAGACTTAAACACAGATGAGGGATAAAATAACGTTGGAAAATAATGGTATGATTTATCGTGCACTTAGCTCTGATCAGCTCGTGAGGGTCTCGCCAGGGTCTGTGAATGGGTCCGGCATGCGTGCGCGCATGCGAACGTGTGCGTTGGAGGGAACTAGGCCTCGTTCACACTGCAGCGCTCGCACCAGGTCTCATCACGCCGCAGCGGGCAAGTCACGCGTCGTTTCCTCCTGCAAAACTCTGCACGTCCCCTGGTGGCGTCTCTGAACATGGCCGGTCCAAGCACAAATGCACGAAGGAGAAGAACACGGGAATCAGAGGACAATGGAGCAAGAGAGAGGAAGACAACAGCGAAGGCAAGGAGCAGAGAGAAAATGTCGGTCCTTCAGTGCTTTTAACGTCGGCTCGTCACGTCATCAGCGCTTCTCCACCAATCAGCACGCCACTTCTTGCTTGCCTCTGACGTCCTCAGTGGTCTTCGCCAATCGGTCCTCTGCTTCCTTCTCGGCCTTCCTTCCACCAATCAGCGGGTCGCTTCTTACTCCACCCTGGACAATCACGAGTCCTTCCTTAACCTGGCCTTCCCATTGGTCGACTCCCACCCAATAGCGAGTCGCTTCTTGCTCCGCCCCGGCCAATCACGAGTCTCCAGGGCGTGTCTTCGGCCTGCTTGAGCTATGTGAGGCGATGTAGATGGTGTTGTCCATAGGCAGTGTTCAGAACTGGCCTCCGGTTTGTTTTATGGTTATTATTTAGTGCAATAAATTGGCCTTTCTCACGAGTGTCTTTTGCGGTGCCACAAAGGACAAAGGATAAATCACATAGAGCAAGACTTACAAGGGATCATTTACTCTTATGCCCTAAGCTAGTTAACATGCCCCGCCCCCTTGTGACGGGGACGAAGATACACCTTACTCTGACATTTGGCTAAACAGAGATTATTACAGGTGATGGTTCTTACCCGAAATCCGGAGCACCTACCTATGCGAATCTACCTGACTCTAGATATCACTACCCACACAAACATAACAATATACTTCTTCTTAGTTCGTATACAGAACAAGGCTGTGGGGTAGCATCATTGGCTCAGGTTGTGGCTCTGCCACCGATAGTGCCCTCTGTTGGTTAGGGCAGGAATTTTTAATTTGTTCATGGTGCCAGCGAAAGCTCGCCTACTCTCCACAAAAGACACCGTGAGGTCTTTAACGTAATGCTGGCAAATGAGATGGATGGCACACACATTGATGATACACCCTGCCTGTGAAACTTTAAAACGTTATTTTAAATACCAGGTTGTTCGACAATAAATTATGTCAAAGTATTTGAAATATTCCTGCAAAATGCCTGGGATACCTGCCAGTACCAACCAGTTCGTTTTGTCAGAAATATCACGTAATTGTGTTAATCACCCAAGAATCCCTTCAGGGTATGTCCTGCCTTAGGCTGCATTCTACTAGCATTTTCATGTGCCTGGGACCACTGTCGCCCCATTCTAACTTATTTGCCTTTCAATGTTATCAACTTCAAAATCCTCAAAGAACCTTGACAAGTCGAGGCTGGCAATGCTCGAATTCTCACTGAGTGATTTCATGCATTCTGCAGCATTTATCTTCATTCACAAAAATCGGCTCTTTTCATCCTATTAACTTGATAGATTAAACAGCAATTGCATGTGCATCACTGAATTGGGAAGGCAACTATTTATGAGGTCAAAGGTCAACTTCAGGTCAAACTTCTAAAATCAGAAATATTCATCTGAATAATTAGCACTTTTCATCCTATTTACTTGAAAAATGAAACAACAATTGAAAAATGCATCATTTTTTTATATATATATTTTTTGTATACAGAGTCGAGGCTCGTGAAAGAGCTAACTTTTATCAAACAAACCAGCAAGCAAACAAAGTATATAAAAAGGGGAGCGGTCGACAAGATGGGGAGAGAAAGGGAGGAAGCACACAAACACAACATTTGAGAGCAGGGACATCGGGAGATGTGTGGGAGGGAGAGGGCCTGGGGGGAGGCAGGATAGGTATAAAACGCAAGGACACCAAGGACTTCCAGGAAAGAAGACAAAAGTCACCTCAAAAAAGTGGATTTGGGGTGAAATTAGCAGGGGTAGAAAAGATCAAGGTTTTGGATTGGGGAAGATAAGAGATGGTGGTGAACAGCCATTTTAAAGACCTGGAGGGGGGAGTGGGATTGAAGAGAGTGAGGGAGTTTGTTCCAGAGGTGGGAGAAAAGAGGAATGAAGGAGTGAAGGTGAGCAGAGAGTCTTGATTTTGGCAGTTTAACCATAAGAGGGTTGCAAGCAGATCTTGTGCGACCTGCAGGAATATTTGGGGGACAGAGCCCAGAGAGAGCTGGGGGAGCAAGGCCGGAGAGGAGTCGGTAGAAGACGGAAAGACCACCAACCTGCCTGCGGTGAGTAAGTGAAAGGCCCTCGGAGATAGCGTCATCACGGGAGATTCCAATGATTCTGAACGCTTTGGTTTCAACAGCGTGAAGACGAGCTAGGTGTGAGGCAGGAGCACCAGCCCAGAGGGGAGAGCAGTATTCCATTGAGCTGCGGATGAAAGCCTTGTATGTGGTGAGGAGCTCAGGTGAGCCAAGGAAGGACTTCGCACGACGGAGGATGCCCAGTCGGCGACTGGCTTTGGAGGCCAGCTTGGAAATGTGGTTTTCCCAGGAAAGATCATGGCAGATATTGAGACCCAAAAGCTTGAGTGACAGAACTTCTTGGAGAGGATTATTCAGAAAGTAGATGGGAGGGTTGTCCAGTCGGTCTTTTCGGAGAGACATCGTAAGAGTGTGAGATTTGTCAGGATTGAAAGACATGTTCCACTTGTTTGCCCAGTCTGTGATTTTGTCCAGGTCTGCAGAGAGTGAGGAGGCTGCAGACTGCCGATCTGAGGGATGAGGAATGGAGCAGCAGAGAGTGGTCATCAGCAAAGAGATAGAGAGGATTTTCAAGAGAGTCAGAGAGATCATTGATGAAGACCAGAAAAAGCACAGGGCCCAGAACACTGCCTTGGGGAACTCCAGCCTGAACAGGAAGAGGAGATGAGAGAAACCCATTCAGGGCCACACGTTGACTACGACGAGAGAGGAAGTCCGCCAGCCATGCATGGAGATTTCCATGGATACCAAAGGAGGAGGGTTTGGTGAGCAGAGCGGGGTGCCAGACCGTATCGAAGGCACGTGATATGTCGAGGGAGACAGCTCTAATTTCCTGTTTGGCATTGAGGACCTCCATCCATTGTTGAGACAGCAGAAGCAGCATGTCCAGAGTAGAGTGACCTGGTCTGAAACTAAATTGATGATCAGAGATCAAGCCATTGGAGAAGAGGAAAGATTTCATATCCGAAGCAATGATGGATTCCATGACTTTGCTGATAATTGGGAGAAGGATGATTGGTCTGTAGTTGCTCGGATCTGTTTTTGCACCTTTTTTGTGCAAAGCGGTAATGTTCGCTGATTTCCAAGCAGATGGCAGTTGACCTTGAGCAAAAGAGAGGGTGAAGAGAACAGAGAGAGGGAGTGAAAGAGCGGAAGAACAGGATTTTAGGACCCATGGGCTGATGCCGTCAGGTCCAGTTGCAGAATCAAAGTCGAGGTTTGACAGAAACTTTTCCACCTTGTCAGGAGGAAAGGACACGGAGTCCAGGAGCAGCTGGGTACGACTGGGTATGGTGGATACAGAGAGGGATGGGTTTGGGACACAAGATTTAGAGGCAAACACAGAGTTGAGGCATTCAGCTTTTTCATGTGCGGAGTCAGCTGTGTAGCCGTTTGAGGTAAGGGAGGGGATGGAGGGGGAACAAACACCAGAAACAGATTTGACCAGACGCCACCAGGATTTGGAAGAGGGAGACAGATAAGAGAGTTCGGTCTTGAGAATGGAGAGATATTGTTTCCTGGCTCTCCTGAGGGTGGACACACACTTGTTTCGGGCTTTGTGAAAGGAAATGAGATTTCCTTCCGTTGGATTTGCTTTCCAGGAGACGAAAGCAAGTTGTTTCTGGGCAACAGCCTCACCACAAGATTCCGTGTACCATGGATGGGAGGAAGGGTATGACAACTGAAGACGAGATGGGATAAATCTGTGCATGAGAGAGAGCAATTTACTTTGGAAGAATTCCCAGGATGAGTTGATGTCAGAGGTGGTAGAGATGGGAGACCAGTCCAGATGATTGATGGCTGCTTGAAGACCATGCCAGTTGGCCTGAGTGAAATGCCAGACTCGTTGACGCTGAGCAGGCTCCCTGAGAATGGTCAGAGAGATGTCCACTTTAACAAGCACATGATCAGATGAGCCGATTGGAGCAGAAGAAGAGCAGCAGACATTTTCAGGGAAGTTAGTCATAACCAAGTCCAGAAGAGAAGATGCTCCGTTGACTGAGATCCGGGTCGGGAAATTGACAGATTGTGTCAGTCCCAGTGAGTCGCAGAAGTCCTTTGCTGAGGAGCCATGGCTGGTGAGAGAGGTACCCACACCCAGCCAACTGGCATGGTGACAATTGAAATCACCTCATATGAGGAAGAGAGAGTTAGGATGAGTCGAAAGAAGTTGGTCCATATTATCAGACAGCGAGATGTAGATGGAGTCATCACTGTTTGGTGGACGGTACAACACACATATGAACAAGAGGTGGGAGCGAAGGGGAAGCCGTAGCCAGAGGTACTCCTGGGGGTGAGGTGGAGAGAGTGCAGTGCAGGGCGAGTGAGGAAGAGAGTTTTTGATAAACATAGCAACCCCACCTCCAGGACGAGGCTCAGGTCTATCATACCGGAGGAGGGAGTAACCCGGGAGAGATACTAAGGAATCAGAGACATCATGAAGGAGGAAAGTTTCTGTTAAGCAGATCACGTCTGGTTTGACAGAAGCAACCTGTATGGAGAGATCAGTTGAGTTTGAACGAAGGCCCCGGATGTTTGAGGTCCATACCGTTAATGAAGAGGAAGGGGGAGCATCGGATACAGAACAGGGGGGAGGAGGGGTAGGGTAAGATGTGGAAGAGGTGAAAGAGGTAGGGAGAGCTGTTGAAGGTGTGTCAGAGATTTCAGAATAGCTTGGAGAAAGGGAAGGATGGGGCGGACAAAAGGTTTGATGGTGATTGGGTGAGGCACAATGAGGTGTTATTTGAGGAGGGGGAAGAGCGAGGCAGAAGGTTGGGGGAGATGGAGGTGAGAGTTGGAAAGGGGAAGAAGCGGGGAGGACGCTTTGAGGAGGGGGAGTGAGAGGGGGGAAATTGAGAGGAAATGAGGGTGGGGAGTGTCGTGAAAATCAAGCACAGACACGACTTGTCCCTTGGGTAGGTTTAATATCATTTAGATCTGTAGTAACATCCTGTAAAATACATTCATGTAACAGACATTAGAATCGGAGTATTACATGGGCAATGTCCGATATCAATAGGTAAAACAAAACAAGCGCAGCATATAGGGGCGTACATACCATTCAAACTACAGGACTATGTCACAGTAAGTGCCGCTGGAGTGTCCTTGCGCCGCGGTTGTCCCGGGTCTTATAGACGCCCCTTTTAGTGGGATAAGCGAGCACTCCCTGGGTTCACCTTCGGTATAATTTCACCACATTCTCCCCGCCGTTATAACTATACTGCCGCTCGGCAGGTTGCAAGCAAGCGTCAGCAATAATCGAATGGGTCACGTCAATCCACGTCAGTCGGTCCACCCGTAGCGGTCGGGGCGGCGAACTACCCTGCCAGTTCGTGTTCGGAAACTACCGGGTACAGCGTCCCCAAGCCCGGAGTCCCCCGCGTCGGAATAGCTGCCGGAGGTGGGTGTCGGAGGGGGCGCCCCAGCGCCTTCTGGCAAGGGAGTGGGTGACGACGGAAGTGACGGTAGTAGTTCCATAGAGGAAGCTTCGGTAGAGTCCATAGACTCGTAGATGGGTTCAACATATGTTTTAAAAGGCAATGCCTTCCTTAGTACACCTGAACTCCTATCCATCTGAAATGCTTTAATCCACAGCTTGATGGAGTACTACTCTCCCGTCTGAGCTAGCGCCTCTACCTCACATCTTGCTCAGCTTGATACAGTGGAAACCAAGACACAGTGGATCATTCGATTCTCTCATGATGAAGCTGAGTCTATGGACCTATCACTTTGCAATCACCGACAGGTAGGTGGTCTCTGTCTTTTTCTGCCTCCTATGTGGTCTTGCACCCTCTGCCCCCTCCATGCCTTGTACCCTCCCCACCCCCAGCTTTCTACATGGCACACGCAGTCCACCAGCATTCCCCTTCTAGCGAAACTCCACAAATCCAGAATCACTGCTTACCTCCATTCATTTGTTCCTCTATTTTTCCCGCATGAAGAACAAACTTCCACATCCTCTTCAATCTCATTCTTCCCTCCAAGTCTTCAAGACAGTTGTTCACCACCATCTGTCATCATCCCCCATCCAAAACCAATTTTTGCTTGTGTATCCATATTATCCCCCCTGTCGATTTTCCCCTATCCCTCATCATTTTCACATCCCTTGTTATCCGTCTCCATCTATTTTGTCCCTCGGCTCTGCTGTTGGCATTTCTCCCTCTCTTTGTGCTGTTCCTTTTGTTCTGTCACATCTTGACCGTTTTGTGTTCTAGCTCTTCTATAAACCTTGACTCTGTATTTATAAAAGGCAAGATACAGCATATAAAAATATACTCATTATGAAAAATTATCATAAAAAATTAACAATGTAATCGACAGTAATAACGTTGAACCACAATAAAATGCACTTTGAGAGAACAAAGCCACCAATTTAATCCCGAACCCACAATCAAACTGCCATTTAAATGCTTGAAACATTTCGTTTGTCATGTTTGGTGAACTACTACAGGTAGTGAGGATTTCACCGACTCCGGCCTTTACAGCAAAGCCAAAATGAAAGAGCGCACAGCACAGTACATGGCGTATGGAGGAGCAGAACAATCGGTTCAACCAACCAACAACACAAAGCAACAGGTGAATGGTGTGGGGTCACTGTATACAAAAAACCCACAATCACAGAATGGTGAGCAGCATCAAGCACAAATACAACAGGAAGAACAATCAAACAGTATCAGGTATTCTAATCTGGAGAATGATCCAACCATAAGGGATGTCAACCTCATTGATTACAGCACTTGGAGAGCACTGGGACCAGTAGAATTATAAATTTGAGTTAGGTGGGGGCATGATGCCCCAAAATGTGCATCTTACCTCACACCTTGCCCCACCTCAACTTACTGGCAATGGGCACTGCTATACCCAATGGAAATTGGAGCACAATCAATGTCGGAAGCGTCTTCACCGCTGCATCTGTTTTGTATTCAACCGAACATTGTTAGAGCCCCCAATGAAAGCAGCATAAAGGAATTTTTCTGCACTAATGCCAAGACTCATTATACATCTTTAACCAAGCGAAGGATTATAACAAACTAGCTAAACACCCACGTAACATATGCGATCGAGTGTTTTTTAACACGATTATTCAAATATTCCCTGGAAACACAATTAACAATCCCGTTCTTTTCAGAGACAACTCTAAATGACTACAATGATTGAACTCTTGAGAGACCTACATACAGTTGCCACGACTGAATGAAGGTTTCAGAAGGTATGATCAAATTCTGTCAAAGGTCTGTACCTGTGACTTGTTGATGGTCATGGAAAAGGCCAAATGTAGAGGAAACTGTCTTCCATTGAATTTGAAAGGCATATTTGTATCAATGGGTGGTATAGTGGGCGGTGTATTGGGCGGTTTAGCAGGAAGTGCAGATGGCAGTGTAGCATTATCATTTTAAGTGAAAGAACTTTGACATAAAACTAGAACAATGCGATGTGTCGCCAATATACCTCCACATAGTCCCACAATGGGTAGATGCCCTCGTTCACTGTCCAATAAATAAACAAGTTTGATTTAAATCCCTTGAGCTGTTCCCAAGTATCACATTTTTACCAGACATGGCAGGTTTCACATCGATCGGTGAAGCAGTTTCCGAGAAGGGATTTTTTTAAATATCGGCTTTCAAACTAATATGGCTGCCATACCACATGAAATATGACCTTAAAATGTACAATCTGCATATGTATGGGTAGGGGATCATGTTTGTGAAGTTTCATGTTTATTGGATAAGGTTCGTTTTTCTATGCAAGATGGCTGCTAAACCACGTAATCTACGACATCACAATTATCATTTTCAAACTACAGTCACGTGAAAAAGTAAGTACACCCCATGTAAAGTTTTGACTTTTTCAACATATTTCAACATACAGCTATTTGATCTTCATTTCAACAATATTGATAGATAAAGGTGATATAATATAACAAATATCATGAAACATTTACATTTTGTAGTCCATTGTATAATTTAAATAAACATAAATGCAAATTTCTCATGTGGAAAAAGTAAGTACACCCCCACATTTATCACTATTTCAAATACCTAAAATTAGAATCAGGTGCACCAGCTCAGGTGCAAATGAATCGAACATCGTTGGAGAGGATCTTGGAGGAACCAGTCTTATTTAAACCTCAGACATTTCGTTTGGTTTGCTCTTTGTTGTTGAAGTGTGTGGCGTCACCATGCCTAGATCAAAAGAGCTCTCTGAGGCCTTAAGAAAGAAGGTTATAGATGCCTACGAGTCTGGGAAGGGATTTAAAAAGATCTCCAAACAATTTGAAATCAATCATTCGACTGTCCGGAAGATCATCTACAAGTGGAGAAGAGTCCAAACAACTGCCAACTTGTTCAGGCCAGGCCGCCCCAGCAAGTTCAGCCCAAGAGCAGACCGCAAGATGCTAAAATAAGTCTCAAAGAACCCCAGAATGTCATCACGGGACCTACAGGTAGCTCTTGCCACTGTTGATGTCAAAGTGCACGAGTCTACCATTAGAAAGAGGCTGCGCAAATTTGATCTACATGGGAGGTGTGCCAGGAGGAAACATTTGCTGTCTCAGAAAGAACATCAGGGCAAGACTAAAATTTGCCAATGAACACCTAGGCAAAGACCAGCACTTATGGAACAATGTGCTCTGGACAGATTAGTCAAAGGTAGAGCTATTTGGCCACAGTACCAGAAGACATGTTTGGCGAAAACCAAAGACAGCATTTGACCACAAGAACCTGATACCAACTGTAAATCATGGTAGTGGAAATACTACGGTTTGGGGCAGCTTTGCTGCATCAGGGCCTGGACAGCTCACCATCATAGAATCCACTATGAATTCTTCATTGTACCAGAGGGTGCTTGAGGATAATGTGAGGCCATCTGTCGGAAAGTTGAAGCTCAACCGAAGGTGGACCTTGCACCATGACAATGATCCTAAACATACCAGTAAATCCACCAAGGAATTGCTGAAAAGAAAGAAATGGAGGGTTCTGGAATGGCCAAGTCAAAGCCCGGATTTAAATCCCATCGAGATGTTGTGGGGGGATTTGAAACGAGCTGTGCATGCAAGAAACCTCTCAAACATCGCACAGCTGAAAGAATTCTGCATGGAGGAGTGGGCAAAAATTTCTCCCAGTCGATGTCAGAGACTGGTAGACAGTTATAAGAAACGCCCACTTGAGGTTGTTTCTGCCAAAGGGGGCAATACCACCTATTAGAGCCAAGGGTGTGCTTACTTTTTCCACATGCGAAATTTGTAATTATTACGAATAAGGTTTAATTAAGCCTGTCAGCATGCTCGGTGTTCGCCTCCCTAAAAAAATAGCATTATGTAATTTTTGAACAGCCCCTTATTGGGGTTAAACAATCCGTGTGTCAGTGCAAGAAATCAGATTGTTCTGATATAACCGAGGGAGAAGCTGTCATGGATGAGAGGTGTCCAGTCAATTGTTTAATAGTGCATTAAATGTGTTTCTCAATCAAGCTGTTCATCTTTTCATAGCGCATTAAATGTGCATTTCCCAATCAAGCTGCTCATCTTTTAATAGTGCATTAAATGTGTTTCTCAATCAAGCTGTTCATCTTTTAATAGCGCATTAAATGCGTTTCTCAATCATGCTGTTCATCTTTTAATAGCGCATTAAATTTGTGTTTCCCAATCGAGCTGTTCATCTTTTAATAGTGCATTAAATGTGCGTTTCCAAATCAAGCTGTTCATCTTTTCATCGTGCATTAAATGTGTGTTTCTCAATCAAGCTGTTCTTCTTTTAATAGCACATTAAATGTGTGTTTCTCAATCAAGCTGTTCATCTTTTAATGGTGCATCAAATATGTTTCTCAATCAAGCTGTTCATCTTTTAATAGTGCATTAAATGTGTGTTTCTCACTCAAGCTGTTCATCTTTTCATCGTGCATTAAATGTGTGTTTCTCAATCAAGCTGTTCATCTTTTAATAGCACATTAAATGTGTGTTTCTCAATCAAGCTGTTCATCTTTTAATGGTGCATCAAATGTGTTTCTTAATCAATATGTTCATATTTTAATGGCGCATTAAATTTGTGTTTCCCAATCGAGATGCTCATCTTTTAATAGCGCATTAAATGTGTGTTTCCCAATCGAGCTATCATATTTTAATATCACATAAAACTTGCGTTTCTCAATCGCGCTGTTCATCTTTCAATGGCGCATTAAATGTGTTTCCCAATCATGCTGTTCATATTTTAATAGCGCATTAAATTTGTGTTTCTCAATCAAGCTGTTCATCTTTTCATAGTGCATTAAATGTGTGTTTCTCAATCGAGCTGATCATTTTTTACTAGCGCATTAAATGTGTGTTTCTCAATCGAGCTGTTCATCTTTTAATATCACATTAAATTTGTGTTTCTCAATCAAGCTGTTCATCTTTTCATAGTGCATTAAATGTGTGTTTCTCAATCGAGCTGATCATTTTTTAATAGCGCATTAAATGTGTGTTTCTCAATCGAGCTGTTCATCTTTTAATATCACATTAAATTTGTGTTTCTCAATCAAGCTGTTCATCTTTTAATAGCACATTAAATGTGTTTCTCAATCAAGCTGTTCATCTTTTAATAGCACATTAAATGTGTGTTTCTCAATCAAGCTGTTCATCTTTTAAAAGCGCATTAAATGTGTGTTTCTCAATCAAGCTGTTCATCTTTTAATAGCGCATTAAATGTGTTTCTCAATCAAACTGTTCATCTTTAGTAGCGCATTAAATGCATTTCCCAATCATGCTGTTATAACAGCGCATTCAATCTGTGTTTCTCAATCAAGCTGTTCATCTTTTAATAGCGCATTAAATGTGTTTCTCAATCAAACTGCTCGACTTTTAATGGCGCATTAAATGTGTGTTTCTCAATCGAGCTGTTCATATTTTAATAGCGCATTAAATTTGTGTTTCCCAATCGAGCTGTTCATATTTTAATAGCACATTAAATGTGTGTTTCTCAATCAAGCTGTTCATCTTTTAATAGTGCATTAAATGTGTGTTTCTCAATCGAGCTGTTCATCTTTTAATATCGCATTAAATTTGTGTTTCTCAATCGAGCTGTCAGCTTTTAATAGCGCATTAAATGCGTTTCCCAATCATGCTGTTATAACAGTGCATTCAATCTGTGTTTCTCAATCAAGCTGTTCATCTTTTAATATCGCATTAAATGTGTTTCTCAATCGAGCTGTCATCTTTTAATAGCGCATTAAATGTATGTTTCTCAATCGAGCTGTTCATCTTTTAGTATTAATTAAATGTGTGTTTCTCATTAATGCTGTTCATATTTCAATAGCGCATTAAATGTGTTTCCCAATTGAGCTGTTCATCTTTTAATATTAAATTAAATGTGCATTTCCCAATCGAGCTGTTCATCTTTTGATAGCGCATTAGATGTGTGTTTCTCATTAATGCTGTTCATCTTTTAATAGCACATTAAATGTGCGTTTCCCAATCGAGCTGTTCATCTTTTAATAGCACATTAAATTTGTATTTCTCAATCGAGCTCAATCGAGCTGTTCATCTTTTAATAGCACATTAAATGTGCGTTTCCCAATCCAGCTGTTCATCTTTTAATAGCCCATTAAATTTGTGTTTCTCAATCGAGCTCAATCGAGCTGTTCATCTTTTAATAGCACATTAGATGTGTATTTCTCATTAATGCTGTTCATATTTTAATAGTGCATTAAATTTGTGTTTCCCTATTGAGCTGTTCATCTTTTAATATCACATTAAATTTGTGTTTCTCAATCGAGCTTTTCATCTTTTAATATCACATTAAATGTGTTTCCCAATCGAGCTTTTCATCTTTTAATAGCGCATTAGATGTGTGTTTCCCAATCGAGCTGTTCATCTTTTAATATCACATTAAATTTGTGTTTCTCAATCGAGCTGTTCATCTTTTAATAGCGCATTAAATGTGTGTTTCCTAATCTGCCGTTACCAGATTTGTAGCAGGTTGTGCCCACAGTGAGGTTATTTTTGTTATTTTATCTGGAACAGATGATACTTATCTCAGTTAATAATGCCTGAGAAGCAGGGGCATCGAGAGGTGGGTTCAGGGGGGGTCTCAGCTTAGGGGCCCGGCGTCCGTTGAGAAGCCCGAGCTTCTCCTCAAAAAAAATTATACAGTACAGTGAAACCCCTCACTGGCTCATCCTCATTTCCTCATCGTTACATTTAAACCCAGAAGCTGATTTTGCTTTCGTGCCGGAAACAAAGCAACATTTACTGCTGTTAATGGTAGAGTTTCAAACTTCACCGAAAACGGTTATTAACCAGAAATGTGCGTTACAAAGAAATAGGTGTGTATCCCCTTTGTCCAAAAATAATTATTAACCATCTTCTCACGTATTTTTTTTGCCATTCTTAGGGAAAAATAATGTTCAACAGTCGAGGGTGCGAATTGACTCGATCGGTTCAAACGTCCCGCTATCTCCTTTATGTTCGATCAAACGGCTAAATAAAAGTGACCATTTGCTTTTTAGCTAAAATATTCAGGTAAATGACACAGATTAATAATTTTGTCCTTGTGTGCATTTTATTATTTACTGTTTTAGGCCGTTTGATCTGGAACATTCCATGACGCTTTGGACAATTGGATCGTACTGAATGTTCCGTACTCTGCAACACGTACGAGGTGCACCAACTTCAACTTGTATAATAGATTTGTTAATACTTTATTTATTTACTTTTCAACACTTGCACTTTGAGCTAAAAAGGTTGCTGTGATTTTGCTTCATTTATGAGCTCGTTGCGGCTCTAATTTTGGATCTTCCATCAATAAAGTTCCTTAAAAACTTATAAAAGAGAAAGGGTGGGGTGGGGCCCTGAGTTTGGTTGACTCGACGCCCCTGCTGACGAGTAACATTGTGATATGGTATTTGACAAAGTTGAGGTGCAGTGTTCACCTTAAAACCTCCCAAAGAAGAAAGGACTGGTTGAAGCCTGGGAGAAGTTTTACAGATGTGATAAACGTAACAATTAGATAATGTTAGCGAACACCTTGAAATTATGAAGGTAAACGAGAGGGTTATTGACCATCAGATGCAAGGATGAAGCTTGGAGAGATCAGACAGCACGGTAGGCGTGTGGGTGTAAGGAGGTGAGAGTGAAAAATGGAAGATGAGGGATGAAAGGTCCGTATTCGAAAGGAGAACAGCAGGTCCTGCAAGAGCTACTGGCAACAGAGACCATTAGAGCAAATGGCTTTAGATTTCACCGACTGAAGATGAGCCAAGTTATTGATGGCAGCTCCAACACACAGTACCATCCTAAATTTACACATACTCATTTACGCTGCATACAAAATAAGAACCGTGCAGTGTAGCAAGTCCAGAACATGCCAATTTTAGAAACTCGTAAATGCCTTGTGTGTACTCACAGGTACATAGAGTTATTGATGTAACATCCTGGGTGATTGTGAAACTAGTAGCCTGGATTTCTATCAAAAATGCAATAAAGATATTACACCTTTTTCTATTAAGTGTGCTTAATGTTGGGCAGTTTTTGGCAATATCATATTACCTGTACCGGTCACTATACAGTGAGCGAGTCCAGTCTTGCTTAATGGAACCTGGGAGTACTTATACTTATGTATTTGCCAGCAATTATTTGAAAAGCTCAAAATACTCGAAAATTCATGGCCAGTCTGTACAAGTTGTTCATGTTGGAAATGTTTCAGGCAAAGTGCGAATTCCAGGAGAATGTTCAATAGTATTTCCCTGTGCCCTCCCTTGGCCATAATTCTTCCCCAAATCCCTTATTTCTCAAACTTTTCCTCCATTTTGTCCTTGTTCCCTGCAGTTGCTGTGTTTCCCCTCTCTTTCTGTTGTTATTTTTGTTCTGTTACCACCTGATCCAATCTCTGTTCTACCTCTTCCACAAACTTTAACATTGCATCAAAAAAGCAAAATAAGTAAAAGCAGGGAGCACTGTGATTGGCAAGGACCTGGACCAATCCATTAGGCAGAAACATCCCCAACGGAACTTAACGCGGTGTCACCAGCTAACCACTCTTTAACACCTCTGGGTAAGAGAACTAGCTTGTTCTCAAAACGTCAGGCATTAATAAAGAATTTATTCTTTACCACTCAGTGTGAAACCTTATGCCAATATAATATACAGTGGTGAGAAAAAGCTTGTGAACCCTTTAGAATATTTTGTATTTCTGCATAAATTTGACCGAAAATGTGATCAGATCTTCATCTAAGTCCTAATCTATATTATAGAAGGAGCCGTGTCTGTCTGTCTGTTTGTCGTGTTATAACTTGGGAACGAATTAACGGATTTCAATAGATCCAACTATGGTGGATTCGGGTAATTTCCTGGAGTGTTTGTGATCCCCCCCCCCCCCCCCAAAAAATATTTTTTTACATTTTGTTTATGGGTACATTATTCCCCCATAGATTAGCCATCGCAGCAAAGATTGGTATTTCCGTCAGCGAAGCGACGGGTCTTATACTCTAGTAAAAGATAAAGAGGACCCGATTAAACAAATAGCACACAAAAATCTACTTTCACATTTATTTGTTGAGCAAAATGATCCAACATTCAATTTCTTTGTCAGGAAAAGTATGTGAACCTCTCGGTTAATCAGCTCAAATAAGGGGGTAATTACACTCAGGCATTTTAATCAATGAGTTTCGGTGGCACTGCCCTATATGAAAAACATAAACGTTGTTTGTCACCATCAGCGTCAGGTCTTCACCACACAGGTTTGTGGAAGTGTGTCATGCCCCGATCAAGGGATTTCTGAGGACCTCAGAAAAAGAGTTGTCGATGCTCATCGGTCTGGGAACGGTTACAAAACCATTTATAAAGATGTTGAGCTCCACTAATCTACTGTCAGACAGATAGTGTACAAATTGAGAAAGTTCAACCACCTTGTTAATCTCTCCAGGAGTGGTTGTCCAACGAAAAATCACTCCAAATGCAAGGCGTACAATAATCCAGGAGGTCACGAAGAACCCCAAGGTAGCGTCTAAGGATCTGCAGTCCTCTCTTGCATTGGCTAATGTCAGTCTTCATTAGTTCACCAACAGGAAAACACTGAACAAGAACGGTGTGCATAAGAGGACAGCAAGACGGAAACCATCAAAGATGAACCTTGCCACCCATCTCAAGTTTGCCAAAGACCACAAGGATGAACCAGAAGGCTATTGGAAGGATGTTCTGTGGACATACGAGTCGAAAGTGAAACTTTTTGGTTTAAATGGGAAATGGTATGTTTGGCGAAAACCAAACACTGCATTCCAACATAAGAACCTCATCCCAACCATGAAGCATGATGGTGGGAGTATCATGGTTTGGGGCTGCTTTGCTGCCTCAGGGCCCGGACGGCATGCAATCAATGATGCAACCATGAATTGTGGATTGTACCAGCAAATTCTACAGGAGATGTCAGGGCATCTGTCCATGAGCTGAGGCTTAACAGAAAGTGGGTCATGCAGCAAGACAACGATCCTAAACACACAAGTAAATCTACAACAGAATGGCTGAAGCAGAAGAGATTCTGCATTTTGAAATGACCAAGTCAAAGTCCAGAAATAACCAAATTGAAATGTTGTGGTAGAACCTGAAACGAGCATTTCATGCAAGAAAGCTTACAAATATCTCTGAGTTGAAGCCGTTCTGTAAGGGCCAAAATTCCTCAAAGCCGATGTGCAAAATTGATCAAGAGTTACAGGAAACGTTTGGTTGAAGTTATTGCTGCTCAAGGGGTGCCACCAATTACTGAATGTAAAGGTTCACGTACTTTTTCCGACAAAGAAATTTCATGTTGGATCATTTTGCTCAATAAAAAAATGAAAAAGTACCATTTTTTGTGTACTATTTGTTTAATCACGCTCTCTTTATCTATTATTATGACTTAGATGAAGATCTGATCACATTCGAAAGAGTTCACAAACTATAAAAAATATATATATATATATATATTGTCATGTTTCTGGGGTTAGATGATGGAATACTATAGTACAGATAGGATCGCATAGGTATAGCATGGACCGTGGACGAGTAGGACACATCTCGATGTATTAAGTATGGAAACTGGAGCTTAAGTTGTTCCCTTTTTAAATTAGATTATGCCAGGTAGCTGGGGAGCTTCCCTGGCAGGCTTTGGATGTGGGGTCTGACTATGGGTGTCGTGGTTCGACCCGGGCCCCACGGAAAGTCTGGTGGAGTGTGGCGTCCCTGGTCCATTGGGACGCCACCCGAGCGAGTGTCTCGGGCCGCAGGACAGACCCTGGAGGGGGTTGAGACCTCCGGGGGTCCGATGTGGTCTCTCATGGGCATCTACAATTGTGCATCATGAGGACCACTAGGGGGAGGTGTTGCAGGTCGCGCTTTGGTGGCAGCACCACGGATGACCACTGAGGGTCTAATATGGTGACCACCCAAGCATGTGGCTTGGCAGCTTCTCCCTCTGACCCTGGGACAGCCAGCATGTGGTGACCTGCCAGGCTGTGCTGGTCTATGGACGCGGGTCGATCTGCATGGACAGGGACAGGTATAGGCCACCAGACAACTATTAGCGCATCTGTGGAACATGATGGTGTGAGCATGGTCTTCCACAGATGTTCCGCTGTGATTTGAGGGCTCTCGGCTTGGAAAGAGGGCCCTGGGTTGGATTGGTGGATAAATTGGGAAACTATAATGAGCCGAGCATAAAGGGCCATGCTCGGCTGGCAAGTGTGTGGAGAAGCTACCTTCTTTGGTGAAAATATTGAATTGTGGAAAAATTGGGATGGGTAATTTGAGGGTTAGATGCAAAATTGAGGGGGAATTTTGTGAGGCTGTGGTGGACACAGGGGGCCAGTGACACCATTATTAATCCAAGTGTGTTAGACCAAAGTGTTGGAGGCTGGACAAAATTGATTGGCTATGGGGGTGATAGCCAATATTGGGCCGCGGGATTGTGGGGATGGAGTTGGGCAGTCTTGAGGTCAATGTGGTGGTAAGGGTGGCCGAGGTGTGCGACCAATGTCTTCTGGGATTGAGTTTCGTGGTGGAACACGACTGTCAACTTGACCTTGGGCGAGGTCACATGTGGTTGGGTACTGAGAGGCTGCAATTGGTCGGACTGAGGGATGGTGAAGAGGCGTAGGGGACATGGCTGGAGGTGCCATGCACTGTGACCATGCCTCCCAGCTCCGAGGCCATGGTAGTGGCGGACTTGGCAGCAGGTGCTCACCACATTGATCATCTTGGGCTAGTGGAGCCGTTGTCCTCACGGGGGCCAAATGATTCATGGTGGGTCGCACCCTCGTGGACCTATGTTGGCAGTTCAGCTGTTCAACTTATCCGATAGCCCTCACACGGTAAGGGGTGGAGGTGCCGTAGCCAAGTGTAGTAGTGTAGTAGAGGTCACCGGAGGAGGCAGATCCAAATGCTTGCCAGTACAGCTGGACAAAATGGGATATTTGGGGGAAATTAATTGGCCCAATGGGATAAATGGAAATTTGGAGTGGTGGATGACACTCTTGGACCCGACAAACTTGCGATGACCTGCAAATAAGGTAAGATTCTCCCTTCTGGGCTGGTGCTCCTGCCTCACACCTAGCTCGTCTTCACGCTGTTGAAACCAAAGCTTTCAGAATCATTGGAATCTCCCGCGATGAAGCTAACTCCGAGGGCCTTTCACTCACTCACCACAGGCAGGTAGGTGGTCTTTCTGTCTTCTACCGACTCCTATCTGGCCTAGCTCCCCCAGCTCTATCTGTGCTCTGTCCCCCAAATATTCCTACAGGTCGCACAAGATCTGCCAGTAACCCTCTTCTGGTTAAATTGCCAAAATCAAGACTCTCTGCTCACCTCACTCCTTCATTCCTCTTTACTCCCGCCTCTGGAACAACTCCCTCACTCTCTTCAATCCCACTCCTCCCTCCAGGTCTTTAAAACAGCTGTTCACCACCATCTCTTGTCTTCCCCCATCCAAAACCTTGATCTCTTCTACCCCCGTTAATTCACCCCAGATCCACTTTTTTTTGAATCCCGACTTCTTTCTTTCCTGGAAGTTCTAGCAGTGACCATGTGTTTTATACCTTTCCCACCCCCCCTCCCTCCGCCTTCCCATTCCTCCTCCCCCCCAAGCCCTCTCCCTCCCACGGATCTTCCATTGTCCCTGTTCTCTGCTGTTGTACTTGTGTGCTTCCCTCTCTCTCTCCCCATTTTGTCTCCCACTCCCTTTATTGTATGTGTTGTGTGTCCGTTTGTTTGTTTTTGTGATTGATGTTAGCTCTTTCACGACCCTCGATCTTGTATACAAAAAAGAAAAAAGAAGGTGCCTTGATGTTTAATGTCTCAGGTTTTCGGTTATTTCTCAGAAATTGGGACATGGATAATTGGAATGGGGGCATTGCAAGAGTGACTCAATGGACGGTAAGTGGATCGGATTGAGTGCCAAAAAGTGTCTTGTGTTTATGTATGTTATGTGTACAAGTTTGAGCTGTGGTTGGGAATGTGATTGTGTGGATTTATCACATGTATGCAGGCCATCGCAGTGTGTGAACACAATCACCATCTTTGCATTGCAGTGGTTGAGAATTGAACGGCAGCGGGGGAGGAAATGACATTTGGGATTTTGTCGGTGGCGAAGGTGCAGGAATGGATCAAGCTCTGGAGGAGCGGTGACTGCGGCCCCGCTGAGGTAATTTGTCCCTGGCAGCAGGTGGTTTCTGGAAATGGGGACCCGTCGGAGGGGGGTCTGGTTGGGTGACCAGCGGGTATGGAGTCCCCTGGTGACCCGGAAGAGGCCATGGGAGCCTGGGGCCAAGGGAGCCTAGATGGTGCGGAGACCCTCCCCGGCAGGACGCACAGCAAAGGAGCTGTTTGGTTGTCAGGGACCGAATAGTTGAAGGGGGGGGGGGTGGGGGGTGGCGAAGAAGTCGTAAGTCGGGGGACTTGTTTTTTTACTGCGGGCACCACAGCCTGAGGCGCCACAACCATCTTGGTTGTACAGCACCTCTCTGCTGTCTAATTGAGGATGACACCTGTGTGTCATAACATTTATGCAATGGTCTTGCAGGGTTGGAATGCATGTTTTGATTATTGGGGTTATACTGTATGTGTGTCTGGGGGGGGTGGGGGGAGGTGGGGGAAGGTCCACCGATCCATGTCGCTAACCTGTACCAGAAGGAAAGAGCCCGCAGAAATTTAGAGTAGGCAAACTGAGATGGCTCCGTTGGGCATTGTGGCAATGTGGCATCCACCGGGGAACACAGTCAATAAAAGGGGTTTGTACAAATGTTCTTAAATTTTGGTTAAGACTTGTCAGTTAAGGTAGGTTTGTGTATTTTGTTTTCTACCGGCCCCAGGAGTCAGGCACGATGAGGGTTTTCCGAAACCACAAAAAAAATAAACGCACAAGACAAGAGATTGGAAATACAACAAATAAGGGTTTAATGAAAATAATGCAGGCAACAAAGACATGAACGCACGGTAAACTAACATTCCTAAATAAGGGACCTTCCACTCGGACTCATATACAGACATGGGGAGAAATAAATAAAATAAAATGTGGTGTGCTTTGGCCGGTACTCAGCTCTGGTCTCCACAAACGGCCCTCGAACCCTGGCGGTCGTCGAATGGGTCCCCGATGCCTTGCGCGGGAAAATGTCCGATGGTACAAAGTCGCACCGCAGCCAGCTGCCCATGTGAGGCAGCCGACACCCCTCCTCCTCCGATTTCCACGATCCACAGGGCTTCTGTCACAAGCCCCGCAAGCACGCATCGCTCAAAGCACAGCTGCCTCCACCGAAGGCCCAGGGATAGAGAGAGAACAAACTGTGACCGCCTGTCACGAATGCCGGAACAGAGAGAGAAATCAGGAGCCAAACAGTGACTGCCTGCCACAAACCCAGGACAGAAAGAACGAAAATGGCAGTCGCTTCGCCTTTTCTTTCTCCCGTTCTAGGAAGTTCCCTCTGACGTCACGTGCACTCCAATCACCTAGTGCCATCGAATCGTCCCAACCAATCGTCCTTCGAGGCGTGGCCTAACGGCCATTCTTGACGCCCACCGAGAAGATTTGGCTGGGCGGGGTAGTAGTATCTGGGTACCATCGGCGATTATGTTGTTTTAATTTTGTGCCGAAGTCAAGGCTGGCCGAGTGTGTTTTATAAGAACAAAGGGAAAAATCATAGATGCAGTTACACACTGGGAATTTATCCTTATGCCCTAACTAATTAGCATAGCTCCACCCTTCGCATGGAGACACATATACGCTCACACGGACATCCGGCCCTAACTTAGATACATGAAGGTTCTTCTTCACGACATTCGGAGCACGCTACCCAATGCAATTCTATCTCGACTAAGGTATTTCATTACCTACCCCACACACGTAACTATATCTTATTCCCCATACGGAGTAATTGACAATGAGCCAGGTCTCAATTTCTTCCATGGAGTGGTTTCAGAGATATAGAGGTGCAACTTTTTTTCGTTTTTTCAATATGGCGCCTGTACCACGTGACATATGACATCAAAAATTATCATTAAAATATTCTACAAGAGGAGGTGCTCCTATGTTGAAAGTTTAGTGTCAATCGGACCAAGAATTGCAAAGAAATAAAATTCATTCTATCGAATCAAGCATTGTACTTGTCAAATTATGATGTCACAACTAAGGTACCGATGACATCATCATTAACATATCTTATTCCCCAAGGGGAGTACTTGACAATGAGCCATGTTTCAATTTTTTTCATTGAGCGGTTTGGGAGATAGGTGTGACGTTTTTCCAATATGATGTCCATACCACATGACATATGACGTTATAATTATGAATAAAAAAGTTATGCAGGTGGAGGCACTCCTACGGTAAAATTTCGTGTCAATCGGACCAAGAATTGCAGAGAAAATGAATTTTAAAAATGCAGACACGTACGCACGTACGTAACCGAATGCCTAAACCTGCTTTTCGCTTGCGAGCGCAGGGTAATTAGGTGAGTCGTTAAGTGGTAAGGCTGAAACGGTAACGCCTGCATTGAACCTTGCAGGAGCTACGGTTCTGGGTGAGCGGAGGGGGAGGGTAAGGGTGGGGGGAAGGGGGGGGGAGCTGTGTTACGTTTGTGGGGGTAGATGATGAAATACCCTATTAAAGGTAGGATTGTATCGTATTCGCATGGACCGTGGATGCATAGGAGACATTTGGATGTATTTAGTAGGTAAACTGGAGCTTAAGATTGTTTATGTGTCATCACACGGGGGATTGAGCTATGTAAACTAGGTAGAGATTAAAGTTCGTTTTCCCCAGTCTGTGATTGCTCCCTGTGATTTTCCCTACATTTTTATAATTATAACAAGGCCGGCCATAAAAACTCACGTTCGTTACAACAACAATAACAACAACAACATAGCGTCCCCTGCAAGCAGGCAGAGCAATCGGCAAATAACCCGGCCTCCAAACTATCGTAACCGACAGGCCACGCCCAAAGCTTTGTCATTGGTCATGGAGACATGGGGTGATTCGACGGAGCTTGGGTGATTGCACGGCGTGATGTCACAGAGAAGGTTCAAGCAAAAGGAATGAATCAATCTCTATCTCTATCTCTATATCTCTCTCTCTCTCTCTCTCTCTCTCTCTCTCTCTCTCTCTCTCTCTCTGGCTTTCATCTCAAGCGGTCACTTTTTGTTCCTGGCTTGGCTGTTCCTGGCTCGAGTGCGATCGTGAGGAGGACTTTTCAGAGCTCGTGTGGACTTTTGCGGCGTTGGAGGAGGGGGTGTTGTTGAACTGTGGTGCTTTTCGGGGGTGCTGGAGCCACGTTGCGTTTCGGAGGGGCTGGAGAGCGAAAGAGGATTGGCCGCATGAACTACCTCACGTTAATGGCGACGTGGAGAGCAACTTCGCGCCATCTTGTGCGTTTCCCACGCTGTGACTTTGGGGTTCGACGACCACCAGGCTCCCAACAGCCATTTCTGAACACAAAGCTGAGTGCCGGCCAGCATAAAACATTTTATTTTATTTTATCTTTCCCTTTGTCTGTTTTTGAGTCAGTGTGAGGGTCCCTCGAAGTAGGATTAATTTTACGTCAACATTCATTTAATCGTCTTATTCCTGTGTCGTGTTGGGCTAGCGGTTATGGTGCCAGCTTAGCATCCTAGGATCCTGGGTTCGAATCCCGGTTGATCGCTGAATTAACGCCAGGGGGGTTGACTCAGCCGGTCATCCTTCTGAGGTCGGCAAATTGAGTACCAGTTCACTGGTAATTCCCTGCGTGTCACAAGAGGAGACTAACAGGGTTGGCGGCAGGAAGGGCATCCAGCCATAAAACATTGCTTCAAAAAGGGGACCACAGTGCCCGAAAAAGGCCAACCCCCACTCTGTGGGGAAAAATGGCCTCTAAAGGTGATTCTTTTTTTTTTTTACATTCATTTTATCGTCTTGCATTTAATTTCATTAAATTCATTATTGTGGCATTTTTCTCATTTGTCGTGTGTGTTTATTTGTCGGTGGGTCTGAGAATAAACCTGTGTGGCTTCCGTCCAGGTAAGCGCTTTGGTTCCTTCACCCGCGCACGACGGACAAACCGCCAAATTTGGCTACGCTCCTTGTAATTAAGGACCGTTATGGGGTTTATGGCTATTCGTCATGCAGTGTTTTTAACCGCCGGGCTGACAGGACATTATCATTGACTAGCAAAGTTACCCGGCATTGCCAGGCAACGTTGTGTCGCTTTCTGACGGGAATATTAAGGGAGGGAAAGGAGGAGGGAGGTGAAGTAGAGGGGGAGGGGATAAAGGAGGGCAGGGGAGGGGAGAGTGGAGGATAGGGTGGGGAGGGGGGGAGGAGAGGGTGAGGAGCAGGGGATGCAGAGGGGGAGGGTAGAGGAAGAGGGGAGGAGAGTGGTGGGTGAGAGAGTAATTGAGGGATGGGGGAGAGAGAGGGGGAGAGAGGAAGAGGGATGGGGGAGAGAAAAAGAAGGGTGGGGGAGAAAGGGAGAAGGGTGGGGGGAGAGAGAGAGGGGTGGGGGAGGGAGGACAGGGTGGAGGAGAGAGAGAGAGAGAGAAAGATAGAGAGCAGTGGGAAGACAGAGGGGGGTGGGGAGACAGAGGGGTGGGGGACAGAGAGGCGTGGGAGAGAGACAGAGAGGGGTGGGAGAGAGACAGAGGGGAGAGGAGAGAGGGGTGGGGGAAAGAGCTGGATTCAGTTGTGGTTCAGAGGGAGAGAAAGGGGAGGGGAGGTGGGAGGGGGGAGAAAGGGAGGGGAAGGAGGGAGAAAGGAGGAGGGGAGAGCGAAGCCTCACAACATGTCGCTATACTGTACACTCCGGGAGGGAGGGGTGGTGCGAGGAGGGGAATGGGAGCGAGGGAGAGAGGGAGGAGAAGGGGAGGAGGAGGGAGTGTGGGGAAGCTGGGGGTAGGGGAGAGGGAGGATGGATGGGAGAGTAAAACAGTGAGGATGAGGGGGTGGTAGGTAGAGAGAAGGGGAGAAGGTGTTTGAAAATCTGGCAGATGTGACGCCCAGTTTAACATCCATCTGAGTGACAGCAAACACATTGATGAATCACCCTGCCTGCGAAACACCAGGATGACAGTTTATAGCTGGGTCGATGTTGAAACCCAATTTAGGACAGCCTAGAGATGGTGCGTACTTCCAGGCCATCCTGCCATGACGAAGTGAAGAAACTGCTAGAATAATTAATGGATGATAAAGTTCCAAGGCCTGATAATATGCATCAAAGAGAATTGAGGGAGGTTGCAGAGCAGATAAACGTGGCATTAGCAGATATCTTTAACAGATCGTTGGAGTCAGGACAGGTACTAGAGGATTGGAGAAAAGCAAATATAACACCATTATTTAATAAACTTGTGGAGTAGGGGAGGGGAGATTCGGTCCGTTGTACCAAATTTTCATTTCTCTTCACCGCCTTGTAGCATACCTGCCTGCTAGACTCGGGGTCTTTTGAATCCTTGGAGTCTTTTGGGTGCTCAGGGACTTTTGGGTCTTATTGATATTTGGAGTCTTTTGGGTCCTCTGGGTTTTTTGTGTCCTTTGTATTTTTTTTGTGTTGTCGGGGACTATTGGGTCATCGGGGACTTTTGGTTCTCTTGGGTCCTCGGGGTATATTCTGTCCCCAGGGTCTTTTGGATCATTGAGTCTTTTGGGTGCTCTGGGTCTTTTGGATCTTAAGGGTATATAGGGTCTTAAGGATGTTGGGGGTCTTGAAGGGTCTTCAAAGGTCAAAGATGTCTCAGCAGTCAGCAATCTAAAGAGTTAAAAGGTACATTTCAACAGCATGTAATTAATAGATGTACTCGTATGTACATAATTAATATACACAAAAAGTATGCCACACACACACACACACACACACACACACACACACACACACACACACACACACACACACACACACACCTCATCCATTTATAGTAGCAGATCCAGAGAGGAATTGGGGGACTATACACCTGTTATCTTGACTTCAGTAGTGGAGAAGGTGCTGGAGACGTTCATTAAGGAACGGATACGTTACTATTAGAATAATTTCAAAGTAATTAAAGATAGTCAGCATGGATTTACCAAAGGGAGATCACGTTTGAGAAATGTATTAGAGTTATATGAAGCCATTTCTGATTGAAAGTCCCTTGACTTTCAGAAGCTATTTGATAAGTTACCACATCGGAAGTTGTTAGCGAAGGTGAGGACCTGTGGAGTGGCTGGTCAGGTAACTAACTGGATCAGAAAGTGGATTAGATAGGAAGCAAGGAGTGGCTGGGACTGTGAGCGGGAGGATGTCTGCAGAGAGGACGTAAGTAAGTTGTGGGGTTCCTCAGGGTTCCGTGTTATGACCATTATTATTCATAGTTTCCATCACCGATTTGGACAGTGGGTGAAGAGGAGACTTTCCAAACTTGCAGATGACACATGTTGGAGGTAAGGTACACACATAGGTCTATCTTTGCTCTTTGCTTATCCGGGTTCCTTCTGATGATTCCAATGCGGTATCCGAGTCAGGTAAGTCTGGATACTTTAATTAGATTGGGCAAAAGTTTGGCAAATGCATTTTAACACGATGAAATGTAAGTTGCTGGGAATAGGCAAGAACAATTAAAATAGGGATTCCATGATGCAAGGGACAATCTTGGAGCGTGTCGCACAGGAATAGGATCTGGGGGTGGTAGAAGATATGGGGTGTAAGGAGACAGCACAATGCCAGTTGTATTCATAGGGAGTGAAATTATAAACTAAAAGAGGAAGTGTACAGGAATTTAGTGAAGCCTCATCTTGAATATTTTGCGCAGTTTTGGCCAATGCATGAGGAAGAAGAACATTGCTACCGTAGAGAGGGCACAGCGTAGGGCTACTAGATTGATTCAGGGGCTCGCCAAAATAAGCTCGCGGGAGTGAATGAATGAGACAGGACTTTATACATAAGAAAGGAGGTGATTGTGCGACGAGTTGTTTGAGATGTTTAAGACAATGAAGGGTAGACAAGTAGATGCAGAAGAGTTTTTCAGCAGAATAAACAGTGATAGGAGCAGGGGCCATGGCCCTGAAAGTTAGATGAGATTTTCAGAGATGGATTATTAAGGCAAGGGTTTTCAGTCTGTGAGTACTTAATATATGGAATGGTCTCCTCGAAAGGTAGTCGTACGAGAAAGAGTAGACAGGTTTAAATTGATATTAGATAGCTACCTAGATGGATTGGATATAGAGAGGTACAGGGACATTGGCAGGACCACTGTAAGATGCTTGTGTTTAGATGGTTGATGGATACTGGGTTTGGTGTCGTGCATGATGGGCCGAATGGTCTCCTACTGCACCAAAATTCCTTGTATTCGATCGGCATCGCATAGAGTAAATTTAGCAATTTTTGGTATTTAAAGGCTAAATCGCTCGGCCGTTTTGGGTCATGAAGGGTCATTTTGTCCAATCGAAATTTCACGCATCTTTCTACGGGAAAATCAATTGGACCTCCAGAACATTGGAGAACCCCAAAGCCAGAAGTTGAAATTTGAACTTATATTCGATGCATGAACCCCATTCTTGCCATTAAAGTACAGTAATCAAAATTTGTATGTTTCCTTTCAATCTCAAGGCACAAATCTACTGTCCACTCTTTTGTAGATGCTATGCATTTACAGCTTGAATGAACATGTGATAACTGACTAAATGTCTCATTCAGGATGGCAGAATTTTTCAAAAATGCGGCACCCTCCTCCTCCTCACCCACCTCCTCACCCTATCACTGGCACCACAGACCACAAATTTTAATCATATCAGAGCTCATATCGATATGCGCCTGATTAGACAGTTCATTGGTGAGAATTCTGCTCCTGAGTCGGAGTACTTTTATAACCTGGGTTCTCAAGTTCTGCCCAAAATCCTTCATCCTAATTTCTACCTGATACATTCTTAAATACCAACGCACATTATTTAGTTCCGAACATCAGGTATATCGATTCATGTCATATGTTTCATCCTGTGAGTGGTCAGTGAGAGACACCTAGTGGTTTCTTGCAAGTCGCAGTCAGTATGAGGCATTTGTTGGTGATTAAAAAAAAAAAAACAACAGGTTAATCAGCAAGTCTGTGGATTAGCACCAAAATTAGTTTTTGATTATCACAAACCTGGTGAGGAAATTTTCTGGATGACGATGGTTCACTGCACCTGACTTGGCTCACTGCTGGTTGATAAAACATGGCTTCATCACTAAAATATATAAATCTACACGATAAGTGAGCCGTTTGTGTGTCTGTGTGTGTCGTCATTTTTCTCAGAGATGGCTGAACGGATCTTCATCAAACTTTCAGAGGGTCATGTATGATTGGCAGGGAATATTTTAGGCAAAAAATAATAATAATAATATTTTGGGTATTTAAATAAATTACTGAGCCTTTTTAGCGATGTGAAAGGTAATATAAAATGATTCCCGATTAGTGTGTGTTATTATAGTATTAAATATAAATTTTCCTTAGTAGGTGTAGAGAAGTATTTTAAGCACCTGCAAAAATATAGGAACAAGACTGATAGCCCAACAACAATGTAGCCAGACTTGTTTGATACTTTAGTTGAAGAGGATAGTATGACCTGGGTGGGAATACCAGGTAGCAGTTAGCAAATAATGCAAGTACTGCATTCGTCATTGCAAATCGTCATTGCCGGGCACCGAAGGGGGCTCGGCAGTGACGCACGCTGAAAGGGAGTACTCAGTTTTCACTCTGTTTGTTGTACACCGCTCCTTTCCTATGCCGTCTCCAGGCATTGCAAATCGTCCTTGCCGGGCACCGAAGGGGGCTCAGCAATGACACGCGCTGAAAGGGAGTACTCAGCTTTCACTCCGGTTGTTTGTTTGTTTCTTGTTTGTTTGTTTTCTTGTTTGTTTGTCCAGGCAATATCTCAGCCATCATTTGAGCTAGGAAGCTGAAATTTGGACATGACAGTGACCAAGTGATGTGTCGATAAAGGATATTTTTGATTTATTGATTAATCAATTAATCCATTACTTATTTATTAATTAATCAATTAATTATTATTATTTTTGATTAATACCTTTTTAAATTAATTTTCAAAAAGTTACAGCTTCGGATGAAGCACTAGTTGTTTAGTTATGCTATTAGCCAATTGAATAAGAAAATATTTTATGATCATCATTTATTGATTTTAATTATGCAATTAACCAATCAATTATTGTACATCTCTCTCACCCAATAGTCTCTTTTTTTTTTCTTTTTTTTTTACCCAAATTACCTTTACCTTTACCTTTACCAAATTACCTTTACCCAAATACAATTATTTATTTTTTTCTCTCTCTCACCCAATACAGTCTCTATGAGCTGCACCGGAGGCGCCCCGGCAATGCCGTGAATGAATGAATGACTCGGGAATGATTAATTATTTGGCATGGGGGCGGTGTACTTTGGATGTATCAGCACTAGTTGTACACCGCTCCTTTCCTATGCCATCTCCAGGCATTGCAAATCGTCATTGCCGGGCACCAAAGGGGGCTCGGCAGTGACGCACGCTGAAAGAGAGTACTCAGTTTTCACTCTGGTTTCTTGTTTGTTTGTTTTCTTGGTTGTCCGGGCGATATCTCAGCCATCCTTTGAGCTAGGAAGCTGAAATTTCGGCACAGTAGTGAGCAAGTCCTTTGTCAAATACGGTATTTTTTGTTTTTTGAATAATCAATTAATTGAGGAGTTATTTAATTATTCGCGTTTAATTAAGTACTTATTTAATTAATTAAATTTCATTTATCTTCTGACCATTATTAACTCAGGCACCTTTTGAGTTAGGAAGCTGATATTTGGACATGCCAATGACCAGGTGATTTGGCTGCAAAGGATATTTTTGATTTATTAATTAATCAATTAATCGATTAATTATTTAATTATTCGATTAATGACAAAAAATTTTTTTTTTTTTAAGTTACAGATTCTGATGAAATAGTGGTAGTTTATGTGTTCTCTGACCAAATTGATTAATAATTTAATTTTTTTATGATTATTATTTATTTATTTTCATTATTAATCATTTATTTATTTTCTTTCTCATTTGGCCAATATCTCAGGCACCTTTTGAGCTGGGAAGCTAATATTTGGACATGAGTGACCAAGTGATGTGGCTATCAAGGATATTGTACACCGCTCCTTTCCTATGCCATCTCCAGGCATTGCAAATCGTCATTGCCGGGCACCAAAGGGGACTCGGCAGTGACGCACGCTGAAAGAGAGTACTCAGTTTTCACTCTGGTTTCTTGTTTGTTTGTTTGTTTGTTTTCTTTCTTGGTTGTCCGGACGATATCTCAGCCATCCTTTGAGCTAGGAAGCTGAAATTTCGGCACAGTAGTGAGCAAGTCCTTTGTCAAATACGGTATTTTTTGTTTTTTGAATAATCAATTAATTGAGGAGTTATTTAATTATTAGCGTTTAATTAAGTACTTATTTAATTAATTAAATTTCATTTCTCTTCTGACCATTATTAACTCAGGCACCTTTTGAGTTAGGAAGCTGATATTTGGACATGCCAATGACCAGGTGATTTGGCTGCAAAGGATATTTTTGATTTATTAATTAATCAATTAATCGATTAATTATTTAATTATTCGATTAATGACAAAAATTTTTTTTTTTTTAAAGTTACAGATTCTGATGAAATAGTGGTAGTTTATGTGTTCTCTGACCAAATTGATTAATAATTTAATTTTTTTATGATTATTATTTATTTATTTTCATTATTAATCATTTATTTATTTTCTTTCTCATTTGGCCAATATCTCAGGCACCTTTTGAGCTGGAAAGCTAATATTTGGACATGAGTGACCAAGTGATGTGGCTATCAAGGATATTTTTGATTTATTGATTAATCATTTCATCTATTAATTATTTATTGATTAATCGATTAATTATTTATTGAGTAATCAATTAATTATTTAATTTTTTATAAATGACTTATTTAATTAAATTTCTAAAAGATACATCTTCGGATGAAGCACTAGTGGTTTAGTTATGCGATTAGCCAATTGATTATGAAAATATTTTGTGATAATCTTTTATTGATTTTAATTATACAATTAATCAATCAATTAGTGTACACCCCTCCCTCCCAATGCAGCCTTAATGAGCTGCACTGCGGTATTGCCGGGCGCCAGAGGCGCCCCGGCAATGCCGCGCTGCAGCATATTTAATTATTTGGCATGGGGCGGTGTACTTTGAATGTATGTGTACTTGTTTTTGATTTATTGATTAATCATTTCATCTATTAAGTATTTATTGATTAATCGATTAATTATTTATTGAGTAATCAATTAATTATTTAATTTTTTATAAATGACTTATTTAATTAAATTTCTAAAAGATACATCTTCGGATGAAGCACTACTGGTTTAGTTATGCGATTAGCCAATTGATTATGAAAATATTTTGTGATAATCTTTTATTGATTTTAATTATACAATTAATCAATCAATTAGTGTACACCTCTCCCTCCCAATGCAGCCTCAATGAGCTGCACTGCGGTATTGCCGGGCGCCGGAGGCGCCCCGGCAATGCCGCGCTGCAGCATATTTAATTATTTGGCATGGGGCGGTGTACTTTGAATGTATGTGTACTTGTTTGTTTTCTTGTTTGTCCGGGCGATATCTCAGCCATCCTTTGAGCTAGGAAGCTGAAATTTGGGTACAATAGTGAGCAAGGGCTTTGGAAAAAACGGTATTTTTGGTTTTTTGATTAATCAATTATTTGATTCGTTACTTAATTATTATCGATTAATTAAGTACTAATTTATTTCCTTGTTATATTGTATCTGTACTTGTTATATTTCCTTTTAGCAAAACATGCAACTTTAATGGTTACTAAACGTGTCCCCCTTGTCATGTGACCAGATCCTCAGCTCTGATTGGTGGACGTTTGTAGGGACATACAGACAGACAAACGCTGTTCTAGACAGCATTGCCATACAGGTACACTTTAAAAAAACCGAATTCACGCTAAGCAATGCCAGGTACTCAAGCTGGTGTATCATAAATATGAATTCCCTTACCAGGAAATTCAATGCAGGAATAGGCCATTAGGCCCATCAAGCCTGTGCAATGGTTGTTTGTCTGTGCTCTATCCTTTTTCAATACTGGACGTCGAGCAAGGAAGCAGCATGCACCATTTTAAAGACTTCTGTATGACTCAGTCTGGGATCGAACTGCCAACATCCCAGGCTCTAACCATTACCATTATGATGTTAAGCCATTAAGTCAGTAATCCATCCTTGTAAATATGGCTTTTTAAATGCATCAACATTTTGAAGAAAGACTATTGACTTTACATGTAAAGTTGATGAATGTGTTTATAAAAATGTGCAGATATGAGGATTTGCTGGAATGTCTGTGCTGTATAATTATGATGGATGACTACGTTCTCAACATTTATAAGGGAAGGAAACAAATAAAGTGCAGAAACGTTGAAATTGTTTGATATAAGTGATGCGAAGTTATTTTTGGTGTAATATTCCTCGCTTTATATCTCTGTGATATAGACAAGAAGTTGCAAACACATCAATAATAAAGGAATAGGAAGTTTGGCATTCACAGTGGCTATAAACTTTAACCGAATTTATTTATAAATGCTGTGAAATTAACCCCAAAGCCCCCCCCCACCACCCCCCGACCCTCCTGCAAAAAAAAAAAAAAAAAAGACAAAAACTTGAAAGTATGTACCATCATCCTGCACAGTAATGAGCACAGTATAAGTGGAGTTTTGGAGGTTCATGGAATGCTTGTCCAGCTGGTGTCGTGACCTCACTCTTCCGCTCACGCTCTCCACATCAAGCCAACCTTCTGGATCGTGAAGCAGAAAGTACCTGCCCAAAGGAAAGGTCTAAGGTTAACAAGCACACTAGTTAACAAGCAGACATTTTACCCCAATTGTGAGAAATATCTCAATTCAGAAATTAATTCGTGGAAAATGTATAATTTATATGAAAGTAGCAGAAGTACGCGGCGTTGCCGGGCGGGGGAGGTGGAGGGAGGGGCAGGGAGGGATGGGGGAAGGGATTCTGGTGAAGATCTGGATCCAGCTAGTATAATTTTTTTTAAGTGATTCAGCACCATTGAGAGACAGGTCCAAAAACGATATGTAGCGGGATATCTCAAAAAGTGGTAGATAGATTTGACCGAAATTTGGTGGGCGTGGCGGGCGTGTGACGAAGAAGAATTTTTTTTTTTTGTATACAAGACCGAGGCTCGTGAAAGAGCTAACATTAATCACACAAAAAAATCAAACAGACACATAAAACATACAATAAGGGGAGCGGTAGATAAGATGGGCAGAGAGAAGGTAGCCCACAAACACAACATTTGAGAGCAGGGACATCGGGAGATCTGTGGGAGGGAGAGGGCTTGGGGGGAGGAGGCGTGGGAATGGGGGGGGGGGGAGGGGGGTAATTGATTCGATTTAAGTGAAGATTGGAGAATGTTTAAAACAATTATTGGTCATTCGTCACCATTGATGGGACAAAAAACGATATCTAGCATGATGTTTCAAAACGTTATGGACGGATTATGACAAAACGTAGAGGATGAGTTGGGTGGGCGACAAGAACAAGCCAATTAGATTTTGGTGAAAATCCAGATCCAGATCCAGATCCGATCCATCAGTGGGATACAAAACGTAAACTGTTCAGCCTGGCGGATGTTCAGCCTACACACATATCTTTATTTTGTATTTTGCATGTTCTTTTAAAGGTGAGATAATAGAAATACAATTTTTTTAAAGTCTGGTGTAATACTCATTATGTAGTTATAATCAACCTGTTTACTCTTGTGGTCCGAGCATTTATCTATGTTTACTTTGGGGATGTAGTCAAGCATTCCATCATTGATGCACACACTATGGTACGAAACTGGGATATTGCTAATGAATGTGTGCATATGAAATCACGGCTGTTTGTAACTGATCAATGACCATGTTAAGCAGATGACTGCGTAATTAAAGTGATTTTCTCTGGGAAACATTCCATGAACAAAAACAAAATTGACAGAAAGGCACGTGACCACATGATCAAAAGCCTCCATAACAGATTTTACTGCATGTGTGCAAACTTTCCCAGGAGCTTTAGAGACTGTAGACATCTAAATCAAGATTATATGAAGGGCAGTTAAGTTTTTTCCCCTGAAACAAGTTTTGGTGCCAAAAACACATTCCAGTGGTATCAAAAAAAATAATTCATCCATTGCCAGTGGGGGAGGACAGGCGAGTGGGTGTAAGGAATAAATGACAGGCTGGAAACTCCATGGAGAGGATCAACATCTGTGCTGAGTTACCTTTCATGGTCAGAGGAGAAACTTTTTGATTCCTCAAACGAATGGAATCCAACTCACTTGAGCTGCTGTGGTGGGTTGGTGCAGTCTGGGTCGATGGCTGTCAAGAAAGCCACGGTGTGGCCAATGGGATGATGCTCATTCACGGATATATGCAGAGATCCATCAAGGAAGGCCGGGGGTTCATTGCGGTCTTGGACTCTCACTGTGATAACAGTGGACGAAGCACCAGTCAGGGTTGCACCTGATGCTGGAGGCTCATCATTTGTCACTGTGATTTCAAAGATGTGGGTCTGAGCAGATTCAAAATCCAGTGGCTGGAAAATGTAGCAGAGACAAGGCAGAAGTGAAAGGCAATAATTTCAAAGGGATCAAAATGTATTTTATGTGTATGTTCTTAAAAATACAAAAATATAAAATATATCTTTAAAATATGTGTGGTAGCTTTTACACGAGCCTCGACTTAGTATGCAAAAAAATAATAATAATAAAATAAAACAAGTACAGATACATTCAAAGTACACTGCCCCCATGCCAAATAAATAACAAATCCTCCAGTGCGTTACATTGCGGGGAGCCTTTGGCGCTCAGCACATAGAGAATTTCAGCACATAGAGAAAAATGCCGCTGTGCAGCACATAGAGACAGTATTGGGAGGGAGAGATGTACAATAATTGATTGATTAATTGCGTAATTAAATAAGTAAATAATAGTCGTAAAATAATTAATTTCTTAATCAATTGCAGAATAGCATACCTTGACCACCAGTGTTTCATCCAAAGCTGTAACTTTTTGAAAATGAATTAAATACTTCATTAATCAAAAAACTTAAATAATAAATTGATTAATCAATAAATAAATAATCGATTAATTTATTAATCAATACAACAAAAATACCATTTACAACCAAATCACTTGGTCATTGTCATGTCCAAATATCAGTTTCCTGGCTCAAAAGATGCCTGAGATATTGCCCAGATGAGGAAGAAAATAAATAATGATTAATAAATCGATTATAATTAAGTAATTAATCAATTAATTGATTGATAAAAAAAAAATACCGTTTTTGCCAAAGCACAGCTCACCTTTTGTGCAGAAATTTCAGCTTCCTAGCTCAAAAGAAGCCTGAGATATTGCCCAGATGAGAAAGAAAATAAATAAGTGATTAATAATGAAAATAAATAAATAATAATAGTTAAATAAATAAATTTATTGATCAACTGGCTAATAGAATACCTAATCCACCACTGTTTCATCCGAATCTGTAACTTTAAAAAAAAATAGTTGAGTAATTAATCGAAAAATTAAATGATTAATCAATAAATAAAAAATAGCCTTTACAGCCAAATCACTTGGTCATTGTTCTGTCCAAATATCAGCTTCCCAACTCAAAAGGTTCATGAGATAAAGCCCAGAAGAGAAAGGAAATAAATAAGGAGTTAATAAATCGATAATAATTAAGTAATTAATCAATTAATTTATTAATCAAAAACCAAAAAATCCTGTTTTTGACAAAGCACTTTCTCATTATTGTGCTGAAATTTCAGCTTCCTAGCTCAAAGGATGGCTGAGATATCGTCCGGACAAGCAAACAAGAAAGTAAGAAAGAAAACACGAAACCAGAGTGAAAACTGAGTACTCGCGTTCAGCGCATGTCATCGCCGGGCCCCCTTCGGTGCCTGGTGATGACATCATGCAGCGCCTGGAGATGGCATTGGAAATGAGCGGTGTACAACAAACAAACAAGAAAACAAGAAAGAAAGCTAATTTTAATGTCCCCTGTCTAACCTTGTTGGAGGGCAAGGTGACAAAAATGGTTACGTGCCATTTGCACAATATTTCCATTTCATGATTTACAGTAAAAATAGGGATGAGATCATCTACATATTTTGTACATAAAACAATATTTTACAATCCCTCCTCCATTTCCTCTCCTGGAGGATCCTCTACTTAGCTCCATGCACTGCCAACCTCCTTCCAAATCCCCCCTTCCTCATCTTCATTTTTTTTCTTCATTCACCATTTCCCCATACTCACACCATGTATGCGGTGTGTAAATGCTTCCCAACACAGTACATTTTACACCTTAAAACGATTTTCAAAATGTGTAGGCAGCAAATTACTCACCTCCATAGTACCCAATCTGATGGCAGATTCGTGGGACTTACTTTAATGGTTGACTTCACACAACGTTTTCTAAAATTCGATTTCCAATCAAAATTATCCAAGTCAACACAAAATGAAAGTTCCCCTCCCTCCCAAAAAAACCTCAATGGTAATTAATTTATTAATGCAGGTAGAAACTCAAGGGCTGTTTAAAAGTTTCCATGGTGGAATAACAATAAAGTTAAGTTTTAAAGTTTGACTCCGTTAAGCCAGTGTGATAAAAAGCCTCCATAAACACAGGTTTTACTACATGTGTGAAAACTTTCCCAAGAGCTTTAGAGACAATGTAGACATCTAAATCAAGATTATATGAAGGGCAGTTAAGTTATAAGAAAGTAGAAACCACAGACATAGATTAATAATAATAAAAAAACTAAAAGGAAGAAACAAATTACCATTAATAAAACAACGACTACCCTACCCTACACATTAACAAATCCATATACAGACTTGGCATTTAATATGGAATATTTTTTTTCTTCTTGACTTGGGTTTAATTTCTGAACTCGGTATATCAATCTGGTGAGTTTCTTTTACGCTTCGGTGATTTCTTTGTTAAAAGAACCATGTCACTGATTGTCTGTCGCAGCAAGAAGTCAATAACAGGATTATATCACAGGTGGCGTGACAAAATGTACGGACAGGTACATTTGACGATTGGCTTCACAATCGGGTATATAAGGGTTGTTGCGTTCTGTATTAGTGGAAAACAACTGCTGCACGTCTACAAAAGTTATTGCCGCTTCCCCTGGAGATGGTCCGTCAACTCGACAATGCTGTTTGTCATTTAGTGGTGGCTTTACGAAATTCCGGCATGAAACAACGTGCTATTGCTTGGCAGTATGGCATCACTCAAGGTCAGGTGTCAAAGATCCTGAAACGAAATGCTCAGAGGGGTGTCCCTACTCCAATACCGAGGCCAGGACGTCCCGGCAGAACCACAAGGAGGGATGATCGCCAGCTGCATCAGTTAGTCCGCAATGGCCGTACCAAATCAGCTAATCGGCTTAGGGCTGAGTGGCAGCAACTGACAAATGTGCCTGTATCCAGAAGGCTAGTCGACCAACGACTGGTTCAAGCAGGCTATCGTGCCAGGCGTCCCCTGAGAAAGCCACGCCTGACCAGACAACACAGCCAGCGCCGATTGCAGTGGGTCAGAGAGCACCGTCAATGGCAGCCAGGACACTGGAATCACGTGATCTTCAGTGACGAGTCTAGATTTCTGGTCCATCGTCAAGATGGTCGCACCCAAGTGCGCAGACAAGTGCATGAAGCCTACAACAAAGATTGTATAGTGCCAAGAGTCCAAGCTGCAGGTGGTGGGGTGACTGTTTGGGCTGCTTTTCATGCAGAGGGCAAAACTGACCTGGTTGTTCTGAATGGAAACCTGAACCAGTTCAAGTACAGGGTCATTCTGGAAGAAACATTGCTTCCATTTGCTCGTGCAGCCTTTCAAGGAAACTTTGTCTTCCAAGATGACAATGCACGGCCTCATCGTGCTCACAAGATCCAACACTTTCTTGCTGACCGTGGTGCAGAGCATATGGAGTGGCCTGCCATGTCCCCGGATATGAATCCGATAGAGAACTTGTGGGCAGAAATAACGCGTCAAATCGACAACTTGGACCAGCAGCCTGCCTCTGTGCGTGAATTGCAGCAGGCTATTGTAACTGCATGGCAAGCGATTCCTGTCCAAACCTTGGCAAATCTCGTGAACAGCATGCCTCAATGTGTACGTGCTCTCCTGAATGCTCGTGGGGGTTACACGAAGTACTGAACTGTATTTTTACTGTCCGTAATCCCAGTCGTAATTTAACTTTTGTTTTTGTTAAAAAAAATTTGGCTAATGTGCAAAATAAAGAGATACATCTGGAAAACGTACAGAAGTTTAACACAGTACTGTCCATGAATTGAGTTCGATATCAGTTTACATCACTTTCAAGGATCAATTCATTTGTTTCGAAATGTCAAATGTGGTTTTTCTTTCTTTTAAAGGTCACATTAACAAAATCTAGACTAATTTCAACATAATTCCAATGAACTTTTGGTTCTAAGACATCTTGAAAAGTAAGTTCACCCCCACAAAAAAAATATTCCATATGAAATGCCAAGTCTGTCAATATTTTCAAGTGTTTGTGCATTTGTGTGTTTGTAAGTTATTCTTTCATGCCCAAAGCATAGCACCTACTGTATGAGTTTTGGGTGTAGGTATTCATAATCTGTGCGAGGTTTTAATTTAAGCACCGCATGGTGGCCTTGACGTCCGTTTGAGGCCATTGAAGGCCGCTATAAAGAGTAGGCCTACATTAGAATACGAGGTCAGGCAGTGCTGCCGCTGCCCGCAGGCAATCGGGTAACTACTATGAGGCTAATAACTCCATAGCTTTTCAATTTCGAAGACGTCTAGAAACCCCTGCTGGGAAAAGCATACCCAGCATCTCCGGGTATCCACTCCCATCCCCCTAGGCATCGCCAGTTATCCCCTCCCACACCCCATCCCCTGCACCCTCCAGGCAGCACTGGGTATCCCCTCCTCTCTCTCCCTGGGCAGCGCCGGCTATTCCCTCCTCTCCCCCAGGCAACACTGGATATCACCGCCCCTCCCCCCAGGCAGCACAGGGTGTCCCCTCTCTCCTCCCCCCGGGCAGCACCGGGTATCCCCTCTCCTCCCCCGGGCAGCACCAGGTATCCCCTCTCCTCCCCCGGGCAGCACCGGGTATCCCCTCTCCTCCACCGGGCAGTGCCATGTATCCCCTCTCCCGGGCAGTGCCAGGAATTCCCTGCCACCCCCCTCCACTCCCCGGGCAATGCAGAGCATCCCTTCTCCTCCCCCTGGGCAGTGCCGGGTATCCCTTCCACTCCCCCCTGGCAGTGCCGGGTGTACCCTGCCCTCCCTGGACAGTGCCGGTATCCCTTCCCCTCGCCCACACCCGACCCCACCCCCACCCAGGTTGTACAAAGTTGCCCCTGCTAGTCAATCGATTTATGAAAAATGAAAGCTTCTGGAAAATTGCAGGTCGTCTACAAAACGTAATCAACATTTCAATATAAATTGTCAGATATAGTAAAACTAGCAGAAGTACCCGGCGTTGCCGGGCGGGGGAGGGGAGGGGAATGGAGAGGGAGGGGGAGGGGAGCGGAGAGGGAGGGGGAGGAGAGGAGGGGAGGGGGAGAAGGAGGAGGAGGAGGAGGGGAGGGGGAGGGTGGAGGAGGAGGAGGGGAGGGGGAGGGTAAAGGAGAGGGGAGGGGGGAAGGGGAGCAGTCAGAAGTGGAAGCTCTTTTACGGAGAATTTATATCTTAAAGGGGAGGGGGGAAGGGGCGGAGGTGGGGTCGAGGAGAGGAGGAGGGAGAGGGGAGGGGGGGGGAAGGGGATGGGGGAAGGAGAAGGGAAGGGTGGGGAGAGGGGGAAGGGCAGCAGTCAGAAGTGGCAGCTCTTTTACAGAGAATTTATATCTTAAACGGGAGGGGATTGGAGGGGGGAAGGGGAGCAGTCAGAAGTGGAAGCTCTTTTACAGAGAATTTATATCTTAAAGGGGAGGGGAGGGGGGGAAGGGGAGGAGGACGAGAGGAGGGGAGGGGAGGAGATGGGGAGGAGGGAAGGAGGGGGGAAGGGTGGGGAGAGGGTAGGAGGAGGGAGGGGGGAAGGGGAGGAGAGGGGGAGGAAGGAGAGGAAGCGGAATTGGCTCACGTTTCTGAGTTAAGTGTGATGCCGATCAGGAAGAAGAAGAAGAAGCAATACTACCAAATTCGTACACTTCCGGAATTGTTTGATTTATTTGTATTCAAATGTCTGGTAATTGTTTTGTATTTATTTATGGGAATGTGTACTTGTATATAACTGTCATTCATTTAAAAAGGCTTCGGCACTATCGAGCGATTATTTTTGAATTTTTTTTTAACTCCAAAAAACCTACTTTTTTTTTTTCTAATGTTTTTTTTTTTTGCATAAAACACTCCCAGGCACTCACTGATGAACCTCTGAAAGTTTGATGAAGATCCGTTCAGCCATCTCTGAATAAAACGCGGACACACACAGACAACTCGCGTTTATATATATACTATACTAGCTGAAAGCACCCGGCGTTGCCCGGGTTATTTTTGAATGAATTTACTACTATAATTCAGTTTTTACTCGTGGCCGTAGAAGATTGACTACTATAATTCAGCTCAGCTTTTAATTGTGAAATGGGCCCAGCCCGGCCGATGCGGCCTCGACCGGCCTCGCCACCGAGCCTATAATCTTCCCGGGGCCCGTCCCGACATTTTTGGTTCTTTTTGAATGAATTTACTACTATAATTCAGCTTTTACTCGTGGCCGTAGAAGAATGACTACTATGATTCAGCTCAGCTTTTGATTGTGAAATGGGCCCAGCTCGGCTGACGCGGCCTCGACCAGCCTCGCCACCTAGCCTATAATCCTCCCGGGGCCCGTCCCAACATTTTTGGTTCTTTTTCAATGAATTTACTACTATAAATCAGCTTTTACTCGCGGCCGTAGAAGATTGACTACTATAATTCAGCTCTGCTTTTAATTGCGAAATGGGCCCAGCCCGGCCGAAGCGGCCTCAACCGGCCTCGCCACCTAGCCTAAAACCTTCCCGGGGCCCGTCCCGACATTTTTGTATTGGAGGTTTCCTCCTATCTTTCACTGTTCAGGAGATTAGCTTGCGCAGACAAACAAACAAAAACTTTCTTTTATAATATAGAGAGATAAATCGGGATTTAAATTGAATTCAAAAATTGATCCAGACGTCTATTCTCTTTCAAACATTCAAACCGACAGAGGTAGTTATTTATCACATCATCTGTAGAATTTTCACCCTTTTACTCAACTCCGTTTCGCTGTTATTTGGTGGAGCAAAAAGTCAACTGAGCTTTATAGATATTTAGATGTGGTGGTGGTTCGTATGCAGCCGGCAGCTTCTTGGTTGCATCATTTTCTGGGGGCCCGGCTAAGCCGCTGATGCAATGCCCCCATTAGCAGTCAGCTGGTGCTCATTTTGGGACTCACTTCCTCAGAAGGATGAACAGACCGAGTCAACCCTCCTGGTGTTAATTCAATGGCACGACAGGGGCTTGAACTCAGGACCCGAAGATCTCAAGCTAGCCACCTTAACCGTTAAGCCAGCACCAGGCTTTCATAAAATGTGAACAGAAGTGACTCCAAAGGGATATTATAAAAAATATTTGCATGGATTTTGTAGATAGACATTTATTGGAGTGGGAAAATAAAAAGAATACAATTTTTAAATAAAGCAATGGCCCACAACACATACAGTAAGTCATGTTCATTTAAAGCTACACTAATCCGTGTTGAAAATGAAAATGAATTTTCAGTCGTCCAAAGAGCTATTGGTTAGTGCCCTGCACCAAATAATGTCATCAAGGGATCTGATGGGTCATGGGTCAAATAATTTGCACGGATAGTTGAATTTCTGGTGATAATCGATGATCGGAATCTCCCAGACGTGATGTAATTATCCACGAAATATTTCTCCATTTCCCTGGTCATTCTGAAAGGCCGCCCTACATACTGTGAGCTGGTGCAGTCCAAACATTGTGCATTGCTAATTCGACGGTGATGGAACAACCTGAGAGTAGCAAGGTTTCTGTGGTTCCATGATTGATTTGCAGAGCATAATGGAAGCTTTTAGTATCTTCCTTGGCCATCACAAACTGGAGATCACAAGGAGGATGTAGAGATACGTACATCGTATTTATCATACCCATCCATCTCACCCCTAGTTCACAGAATCTTGTGGTGAGGCGGTTACCTTCAAACTACCTGCCTTCTCTTCTGGGAAGGAATATCTGACAGAAGGCAGCCTCAGATCATTCCACAAAGCCCACATTCCACAAGTGTGTGTCCCCTCTCACGGGAGCCAGAAAACAACATCTGTCCAATCCCATGATTGAACTTGCAAATGACTCTTCCTCCTCCTGGTGGCGCCTTGTTAAGTCAGTCCCTGGAGAATGCTCCCCTTCTATCCCTACCCTCACTTCAAAATGACACCACAGCTGACTCTGCTGATGAGAAGGCCAAATGCCTCGACCCTCTGTTTGCTTCCAAATCTGGCATTCACAACGCCCGGCCAACAATGCCAACCCTACCTCCCTCCCCCATTAAGCAACTGCTCTTGCACACTCTGTCTTTCTCGCCCAAAAAGGTGGAGAGGTTTCTGGCATTCCTTATTTCTAATGCCGCAACAAATTTGGATGGCATCAGTGCACGTGTCCTAAACACCTGCTTCACTGCCCTTGTTCATCCTTTTTCTGCTCTGTTCAACAATATAATTTCCCTTGAGGTCACGTTCCGTATACTTTGAAAGTCAGCCAACATCAACAACATTACTCTCTCTGAAAGCACCATCCGATGAAGCCTCACATCGACTTCCTTCACTGTTGTACTCAAACATTTGGGCCTCACCATCACCCAGGATCTTTCTTGGGCAAACCACATATCCAAGTTGGCCTCGAAAGCTTGCCGTCGACTGGCAATCCACTGTCATAAAAAGACTTCCTTTGGCAAATCTGAACTTTTATCAACTTCCAAGGTATTAATCCGCAGCTTAATGGAGTACTGCTCTCCTCTTTGGGCTGGACCCCTGCATGCCTCTCACCTTGCACTTCTTGATGCTCTAGAAACCAAGGCCATCAAAATCATTGCAATCACCCACTATGAAGCCGAGGATCTGGGCCTCTTACTCTCACGTCACAGACAGATTGGTTGCCTGTCTTCCACTGCCTACTTCTTGGTCTTGCACCCTGTGCCCTTTCCTTGCTTTGTCCCATCCACTGCTTCCAGGTTTCCGCTGGGTGCAAATGCTTTACCCATAAACCCACCTTTTGTGAAACCCCCAATATCCAGACTCACTGCTCATCTCCTCTTGTTTGTTTCTCTTTTCTCTCACTTGTGGAACCAACTTCGTCTGTCTTTTCAATCACATTCTTCCCTCTAGGGTTTCAAGACAACTGTTAAATACCACCTCTCCCATCCATACTCGTGATCTTTTTACCCTCATGTATCCGACTCAAGCACACCCCCTTCCTTACCAGGTTATTCTGTTTTCTCCTTCCTCATTCATCTTTTTTGTTCCATCTGTTTTTCATCCCGCATTTCATCATCTTCTGCTTGTGTCTGAGCTTTTATCCAGGTGGTTCATCCAATGTGTCCTCCTTCCCCTCCCCTTGATATAATTCTCCTCATACCTATTCTTCTTCAAAAGGTCCCTCTTTGTTTTTGTCTCCCTCTCTCCTGCCGTTGGTGTGTTTCCACCTTTTCAATATGTTCTCCTTGTTCTGTTATGTTCTGATCCACCCAGTATAACCAAATCATGGAATCCATCATTACTGTCGACTTCAAATATTTTTCTCTTTGCAAACCTCCTGATCTCTTACCACCAGTTGAATTACATCCCAGTCAATCAACTATGGACAAGCTGCCACATCTTTCTGAGCAATGGTTGAGGCCTTATATCTCAAACAAAAGGTCAGCACTGTTTCACCGGTCATGTTGTGCGCTTTGGACAGGCTGGCACCCTGCTTCATTTGCCAAGCATGTTGTTTGTGGTGAATACGATCACCTTCATACATGGCTTTCTGACTTATTCATGCATCCATACAGTAAATGTGTCACTATCAATGGAACTTCAATCCCATTCTGGAATTGTTAGCTGGAGAGTCCCAAGGAAGTGTTTTGGGTGCAGTCTTATTCCTCATCGACATAAACAACCATTTTTGTATACAAGGTCAAGGCTCATGGAAGAGCGAGTACACTGAACATATCAGGTACATTGTCTCGCAACAGAACAAAAGCAACAGTAGAGGGAGAGTGAGGACACCAACAGCAGGGTTGAAGGACAAAATAGAGGCAGACTTGGACAAACAATGGGTATGGGGAGGAATGAGGGGTAAGCTCAGGAATACCCTATCTTCTTCTTTGCAGAAGACTCCACTTTGTGGCTTCCAGCTCATGTCATTCGCTGCTGATTAATTGCCTCTGCCACCAAAGGTGGATGGAAGTTATGTTTTCACCCCTTCTGTTTGTTTGTTTGTTTGTTTATGAACAAAATCTCAAAACGTTGTGGACGGATTCGGACGAAATTTGGCAGAGATGTAGCGTATGTCACGAGGATGAAATGATTAGATTTTGGTGAAGATCCGGATCCGGATTCGGCTACTAGACATTTTTTAAGTGATTCGTCACCATTGGGAGATAGAGCAAAAAACGATACATAGCAGGATATCTCAAAAAGTTGTGGACGGATTTGGATGAAACTTGGTGGAGCGGTTGGGTGTCTGACAAGGACGAATAGATTCGATTTTGGTGAAGATCTGATTATGGATTCGGATATGAGAATTATTTAATTTGAAAGTGATTCTTCACCATTGAGTGATATGGCTAAATCGATACATAGCAGGATATCTCAAAAAGTTGTGGACGGATGATTTTGATTCAATGTGATTCTGTATTGTGATTTTCTGGTCTACTCTGGGATACAAAACGTAAACTCTTCACCTGGCGGAGGTATGCTCTCTACTGAGTGCTGTTCTAGTTGATTATGTGCTAATCTGACAAATAAAACATGTCTTCCGATCCAGGAAAATGTCAGTCTCACCTGACTTCAGAAGGAATGTATCTATTTCAGTACCCGTCTATTTCCCATCTATCTATCCATTGCATGTGCAGCCACTGGAAGAGCTTCAGGATCTTGAACCTGGAGGCCTCACCACAAGCCATGACCTCTCTGGAACTGTCCATGTAGCAAAGCTGGCACCCAAATCTAGCTGCAGGCTGGGCATCGTATGCCATTCTTTGCCAAATAAGAACAACTACCAGCCGACATTGCATTATTACCGGCTTCTGTCACCTGAGTCTTTAATAAGCCCAGAACATGTATTTTAAAAGTAGGAAGAGTCTAAATGTACTTGAAGAACATAAGCTATGGCATTGCCAGCTCTACATCTAGGGATGGCATTACAAAAAAAAAATGCGGACAAGTACACATACATTCAAAGTACACCGCCCCATGCCAAATAATTAAATATGCTGCAGCGCGGCATTGCCGGGGCGCCTCCGGCGCCCGGCAATACCGCAGTGCAGCTCATTAAGGCTGCATTGGGAGGGAGAGGTGTACACTAATTGATTGATTAATTGTATAATTAAAATCAATAAAAGATTATCACAAAATATTTTCATAATCAATTGGCTAATCGCATAACTAAACCACTAGTGCTTCATCCGAAGATGTATCTTTTAGAAATTTAATTAAATAAGTCATTTATAAAAAATTAAATAATTAATTGATTACTCAATAAATAATTAATCGATTAATCAATAAATAATTAATAGATGAAATGATTAATCAATAAATCAAAAATATCCTTGATAGCCACATCACTTGGTCACTTATGTCCAAATATTAGCTTCCCAGCTCAAAAGGTGCCTGAGATATTGGCCAAATGAGAAAGAAAATAAATAAATGATTAATAATGAAAATAAATAAATAATAATCATAAAAAAATTAAATTGGTAATCAATTTGGTCAGAGAACACATAAACTACCACTATTTCATCAGAATCTGTAACTTAAAAAAAAATTTTTTTTGGGTCATTAATCGAATAATTAAATAATTAATCGATTAATTGATTAATTAATAAATCAAAAATATCCTTTGCAGCCAAATCACCTGGTCATTGGCATGTCCAAATATCAGCTTCCTAACTCAAAAGGTGCCTGAGTTAATAATGGTCAGAAGAGAAATGAAATTTAATTAATTAAATAAGTACTTAATTAAACGCTAATAATTAAATAACTCCTCAATTAATTGATTATTCAAAAAACAAAAAATACCGTATTTGACAAAGGACTTGCTCACGACTGTGCCGAAATTTCAGCTTCCTAGCTCAAAGGATGGCTGAGATATCGTCCGGACAACCAAGAAAGAAAACAAACAAGTACAGATACATTCAAAGTACACCGCCCCATGCCAAATAATTAAATATGCTGCAGCGCGGCATTGCCGGGGCGCCTCCGGCGCCCGGCAATACCGCAGTGCAGCTCATTGAGGCTGCATTGGGAGGGAGAGGTGTACACTAATTGATTGATTAATTGTATAATTAAAATCAATAAAAGATTATCACAAAATATTTTCATAATCAATTGGCTAATCGCATAACTAAACCAGTAGTGCTTCATCCGAAGATGTATCTTTTAGAAATTTAATTAAATAAGTCATTTATAAAAAATTAAATAATTGATTACTCAATAAATAATTAATCGATTAATCAATAAATACTTAATAGATGAAATGATTAATCAATAAATCAAAAATATCCTTGATAGCCACATCACTTGGTCACTCATGTCCAAATATTAGCTTCCCAGCTCAAAAGGTGCCTGAGATATTGGCCAAATGAGAAAGAAAATAAATAAATGATTAATAATGAAAATAAATAAATAATAATCATAAAAAAATTAAATTATTAATCAATTTGGTCAGAGAACACATAAACTACCATTATTTCATCAGAATCTGTAACTTAAAAAAAAAAATTTTTATTGTCATTAATCAAATAATTAAATAATTAATCGATTAATTGATTAATTAATAAATCAAAAATATCCTTTGCAGCCAAATCACCCGGTCATTGGCATGTCCAAATATCAGCTTCCTAACTCAAAAGGTGCTTGAGTTAATAATGGTCAGAAGAGAAATGAAATTTAATTAATTAAATAAGTACTTAATTAAACGCTAATAATTAAATAACTCCTCAATTAATTGATTATTCAAAAAACAAAAAATACCGTATTTGACAAAGGACTTGCTCACTACTGTGCCGAAATTTCAGCTTCCTAGCTCAAAGGATGGCTGAGATATCGCCCGGACAACCAAGAAAACAAGAAAGCAAGAAACCAGAGTGAAAACTGAGTACTCTCTTTCAGCGTGCGTCACTGCCGAGCCCCCTTTGGTGCCCGGCAATGACGATTTGCAATGCCTGGAGATGGTATAGGAAAGGAGCGGTGTACAATAGCATACCTAAAGCACTAGTGCTTCATCCGAAGATGTATCTTTTAGAAATTTAATTAAATAAGTCATTTATAAAAAATTAAATAATTAATTGATTACTCAATAAATAATTAATCGATTAATCAATAAATACTTAATAGATGAAATGATTAATCAATAAATCAAAAATATCCTTGATAGCCACATCACTTGGTCACTCATGTCCAAATATTAGCTTACCAGCTCAAAAGGTGCCTGAGATATTGGCCAAATGAGAAAGAAAATAAATAAATGATTAATAATGAAAATAAATAAATAATAATCATAAAAAAATTAAATTATTAATCAATTTGGTCAGAGAACACATAAACTACCACTATTTCATCAGAATCTGTAACTTTAAAAAAAAAATTTTTTTTGTCATTAATCGAATAATTAAATAATTAATCGATTAATTGATTAATTAATAAATCAAAAATATCCTTTGCAGCCAAATCACCTGGTCATTGGCATGTCCAAATATCAGCTTCCTAACTCAAAAGGTGCCTGAGTTAATAATGGTCAGAAGAGAAATGAAATTTAATTAATTAAATAAGTACTTAATTAAACGCTAATAATTAAATAACTCCTCAATTAATTGATTAATCAAAAAACAAAAAATACCGTTTTTGACAAAGGACTTGCTCACTATTGTGCCGAAATTTCAGCTTCCTAGCTCAAAGGATGGCTGAGATATCGTCCGGACAACCAAGGAAACAAGAAAACAAACAAACAAGAAACCAGAGTGAAAACTGAGTACTCTCTTTCAGCGTGCGTCACTGCCAAGCCCCCTTCGGTGCCCGGCAATGACGATTTGCAATGCCTGGAGGTGGCATAGGAAAGGAGCGGTGTACAATAACAATCAGCCAGAAACTTTTGAAGGTAATGATTCTATGTATTTAGTCTGTCAGAAACACCTATGTTATCGCAATATGCATTTAGGTGCAGTTTTCTATTCGTTTGATAATCCACAGTTTTTTTGTTCCAAGAAAGCCTTAATTATTAAAGCTTGGAATACAAAAAAAGAGTTATTCCACCATGTTATCAAAATCATAGACAATTGTTCAATTATCATCCAAAAGTTAAAATCTATGAATGAAGGCAGTAAGAATGCATGAGCAGTTTATAGTTGAAGCACCCACTTGAAGAAGGCCGACGACGCACTCATTGCTCTCTGGATCTGTATAGACGCTGAAAAATGAGTGGGTGTCCATTCCAGTGAGCGTGCAGTGAGCTTGCCAAGCAGAGGAGCCACGCATATCAGCATCCAGTACTGCAAGGCGTCCCAATTCTACCAAGTTGCCCTCCATTACCGACAGCTCCAGCTGCGGGAAATGAGGAAAGCATCCTTGGCTGTATTTTGTTTTCTCTCTCCTCCCTCCAGCTCAGAACTTTCATATCTAGTTCTCCATGATAAATGATAAGCACATGGATGTGGATCATAAAGCGTCACATCTGCAATATTGTCAATACTTTTGATTTAATAAAGAAATCTCAGCACATGTAGTGCAGCAGGTTCACAGACTGATCGAGGATCAAAGGTGAACATGAGACAAAGACACTGCACATTAGTGGATGAATGGCATAAAGGAAAGGGTCAATGAGAGTAGAAGAGAGAAGAGATGTGGGTACAGGAGAAAGCATGAGGCAATGAAGGGTAGGAATCTTGAAAGACTGGAGGGAAGGACACGAGACAACAAAAACAGAGAGTTGGGTCCACACATGAGATGATGGAGTGATGAAGGAATGCAGCTGAGAATTCAGCTGAAAACATTGGGGAGGGTATCAGGTCTGGGTTTGTGATAAAGAACACACGTGACCTGGGTTGGCTCAGGAAGGATAGAGGTAGAAAGCAAAAGCAGAAGTGAACCAATGGAAAACTGAGAGTCCATCAATTTGTAAGAAGCAGCAGATGCTGTGAATCGGCCTCCAGCCAACACATGCAAATAACATGCAGATCCTTCAAAACAATCTGCTCGAGGAAAGCAAGAGTGAAACAGATCAACAACCCTAAATTGGCACCAACACAGTGAAAGATAGCTTTGAGCATTTCAGAACTTACTTAACTCCGAAAGATTAACGAGACGTCAGCCAGCCTTTCGGGCCAGTTTGGTGAAGTGATGCTCCAGGGCCTCCAACTCTCAGTTTGCCAGTGAAGTAAATTGGGGAGTCAGAAAGCTAAACCTTATGGGAGAGCATGGAATTTTCCTGTGATAAAAGAACGTTCCAAGTAGCTGACAACAACAACAACAACATGCATTTTAAGGCCATTTTCCCTGCTAGAGCGGGGGTTAGCCTTGCGGTCCCCATGACAATCTTCTCCATTTTGCCCTATTTTCTGCATCTCTCCTTGTTAACCCCCTTGCCCGCATTTCTTCTTCCACCATCTTTAGCCAAGTCTTTCTCGGTCTTCCCCGTCCTCTACTTCCTTCTACATTCATTTCCATCACTCTTCTCAACCAGTCACTTTCATCCTTCCTCAACACATGACCAAACCATCTCAACCTGTTCCTCTTCACAGCATCCATCACAGGCTCTATTCCCATCATCTTTCGCAATTCATCATTTGTCTTCCTCTCTCTCAACGATACTCCGCACATCCACCGAACCATTCGCATTTCCACCCTTTCCAACCTTCGTTGCTGCTCTACGTTCATTACCCATGTCTCGCTCCCATAAATCATAACACTTCTCACACATGCAGCATACACCTTTCCCTTCAGCTTCAACGACACTCCCCTCCTCGTCAGCACGCCACTCAGTTCCCGAAACTTCTTCCATGCACACACACTACTTCCAAGTAGCTAACAAATGACTAATTTTGCCAATTCTGTAAAAATGGATGCAATACAAGATTGGCACACTGAAGTGAGGGGCTGCAAAGGATGGAGACGTCATACGGCAATATTGTACGGACGATTTTCCAAGGAAGTGAAAAGGCCATTGATGTTTGAGAATAAGGTTTCTCCTAAAATCCTCTTTGTGGCCTCCAGCCTCAAGAAGGAGATCACGAGTCATAATTCCATCAAAAGAAACCAAACTTCCAATTTGTACAGAACATTAGATACCCATTCGAGAAGGGCTCCCTGATTTATCATTGTCAGACAGCTTGGAAGCTAACACTGAGTGCCAGCCAATCAAAATCTCCAGAACTATCAAAAGAGATGGCCTTGATCTCTCCTTTGACATTTGGTGCATCGATACATTGTTTGGTTGAAAGAAGCAACATCTCCATGGTAGAATAGCAAGGCCAGAAGCTGACTAATTATCAAAGATTAGAGTGTTGGAGAGAGTATAACATCTGAGGACTGCACCAATGACTGATTCCATCACTTTTCTTATGAACCAGAGAAGGCTGACCTGTCTGTAGTTAAGTAGATCAGACTTGGAAACCTTCTTATAAATATCAGTGACATTATTACCTTTTTGCAATGAATGCAGGAGACGATTTGAGAAATACCTGGAAAAGAGTGAGGAAAGAAGAGAACATAGGACCAAAGTACAGTTCTTAAGGATCACATTGCCAACAATGCCAAGTGCATTTGCAGAGGAGCCATCAAGATTGAGGAAGAACTTCAGAACGTTCACGAGAAAGAATTTCACAGGTAGCAGAGAGCAACTGTGATTGGGGGTGGGAGTGGGAGTAGTGCACAGTGGATGGAGGGGGTAGCAGATCAGGGACTTTACCAGACTAAGGTCCAACATGTCCAACTTGACTCAATCTTTTTGAATTGAAGGTATAGAAGGGTAATGTTTATTGAAGACAGATTGATCAGCTGCCACCAGGCTTTTGAGACTGGTGAATGACTCAAGCGGCTTTTATTTAAATCCAGATGAGCTTATTGTTGGCCTCTGGCTGATACGCAGTGGTTGTGGGTTTATGAGAAGACGGATCAACTATAGATTCACATTAGTTGGGTTTTACTTCCAGGGGGAGAACATGTCACTTTTTTGTCATTTCCTCATGTCTTGGTGCACCAAAATTGGGATGTTGAATGGGACAATTGGAGACAAGGAGGGGTGAGCTAGTGGAGCAGAGAAAGCAGTCTGCTGATTGATATTCAGGAACTCTTGAGGTCAGGAACTGATGGGATAATGGACCAGTCTCTGTTAGGGGTAGAGCAGATTTTACAGGAGATCAATCTGCCTTAAACACATTCAGCTGCATACATGTCGGCATTTTGACAATTACCTGAAGACCACGAAGGCGATACAGTGCATTCAGAAAGTATTCAGACCCCTTCACTTTTTCACATTTTGTTAAGTTGCAGCCTTATGCTGAAATCGTTTAAATTCATTTTTTCCCTCATTAATCTACATTCAATACCCCATAATGACAAAGAGAAAACAGGATTTTAGAAAGTTTTGCAAATTTATTAAAAAGAAAAAACTGAAATATCACATTGACATAAGTATTCAGACCCTTTGCTATGACACTTGAAATTTAGCTCAGGTGCTTCCCATTTCTCTTGATCATCTTTGAGATGTTTCTACACCTTCATTGGAGTCCACCTGTGGTAAATTCAATTGATTGGACATGATTTGGAAAGGCACGCACCTGTCTATATAAGGTCTCACAGCTGACAATGCATATCAGAGCAAAAACCAAGCCATGAGGTCGAAGGAACTGCCTGCAGAGCTCGGAGACAGGATTGTGTCGATGCACAGATCTGGCGAAGCCTACAAAAAAATTTCTGCTGCATTGAAGGTTCCCAAGAGCACAGTGGCCTCCATAATTCTTAAATTGAAGAAGTTTGGAACAACCAGGACTCTTCCTAGAGCTGGCCGCCCGGCTAAACTGAGCAATCTGGGGAGAATGGCCTTGGTAAGAGAGGTGACCAAGAACCCGATGGTCACTCTGGCTGAGCTCCAGAGATCCTGTGTGGAGATGGGAGAAACTTCCAGAAGGACAACCATCACTGCAACACTCCATCGATCTGGGCTTTATGGCAGAGTGGCCAGACAGAAGCCAAACAGTTCAATCTTGGTTTCATCAGACCACAGAATCTTGTTTCTCACACTCTGAGAGTCCTTTAGGTGCTTTTTTGCAAACTCCAAGCGGGCTTTCATGTGTCTTTCACTGAGGAGAGGCTTCCGTCTGGCCACTCTGCCATAAAGCCCAGATCGGTGGAGTGTTGCACTGATGGTTGTCCTTCTGGAAGTTTCTCCCATCTTCACACAGGATCTCTGGAGCTCAGCCAGAGTGACCATCGGGTTCTTGGTCACCTATCTTACCAAGGCCCTTATCCCCCGATTGCTCAGTTTGGCCGGGCGGCCAGCTCTAGGAAGAGTCCTGGTTGTTCCAAACTTCTTCCATTTAAGAATTATGGAGGCCACTGTGCTCTTGGGAACCTTCAATGCAGCAGAATTTTTTTTGTAGGCTTCTCCAGATCTGTGCCTCGACACAATCCTGTCTCTGAGCTCTGCAGGCAGTTCCTTCGACCTCATGGCTTGGTTTTTGCTCTGATACGCATTGTCAGGTGTGAGACCTTATATAGACAGGTGTGTGCCTTTCCAAATCATGTCCAATCAATTGAATTTACCACAGGTGGACTCCAATCAAGGTGTAGATACATCTCAAAGATGATCAAGAGAAATGGGAGGCACCTGACCTAAATTTCAAGTGTCATAGCAAAGGGTCTGAATACTTTTGTCAATGTGATATTTCAGTTTTTTATTTTTAATAAATTTGCAAAACTTTCTAAAATCCTGTTTTCTCTTTGACATTATGGGGTATTGAGTGTAGATTGATGAGGGAAAAAATGAATTTAAACGATTTCAGCATAAGGCTGCAACATAACAAAATGTGAAAAAAGTGAAGGGGTCTGAATACTTTCTGAATGCACTGCAAGTCCTTCCACATGGACATGATCAGAAGAGGCAAGAGGAGTTGGACAATCTTGCGGGGAAGTCCGACATATCGAAATCGAAAAAAGAATTAGGCTTTTTTGGATAGATGCGAGTAGAAAAAGAGACAAAGCGAGTTATTGCAGCTGTTTTACAAAAGGCCTGAGCTGCAATACCATGGACTGTAGCTTGAGGACTGTTAGGGTTGTAGTTACATTATAAATCCCTACAGATTAACGAAAGAGAACTGTGGTGGGAGGGTAGCAGAGAAGCCATGCTTGAACACAGAGCTTATTGTATCGAGTCGTAAAAGATGGGGAAGGAAAGGAAGTTGTTTGTCGTTTGTGTTAATAGATACACACAGAAACATAGATAAAGACACAAAACAAGAGGCACAATGTCACACACACTGCGCAACTCTGTAAGGTCGGAGATGGAGGGACCAGGGCAGGAGAGGGAGAGACACTGTTGGAAAAGAGTTATGAACATCAAGAGCAAAATCGCCACCATGGTGAGACATAGATGTCTAAGATAATGCCAGGAGATGCAAAGTTGATGGGTAGAGATATCTGACAAGATATTTTGCAACTCTGATGTTGGAGACCTTCAGACAGACCTAACAGCAGCATGAATGCTCTTGGGTGGGAGTGCATCCGCTTATTTAGCAGGGGGAGGGAGGATCATTTTAGAAAAAATCGTCTGAATCAATTTGCTTGTATTCACTACTATTGTATTCCACTGAGATCACAATAATAAACAAGGAAATAATTAAATCCTTTGACAGCAGAATATCATTAAATATCCACACAGTACAAACTAGAACGGCACTCAGTAGAGAGCATACCTCCACCTGGTTGGCCACATCACTCAATGGTGAAGATTGAAAATTTCGTCCAAAAATAAATAATTCTCATATCGGAAGAATCAATTCTTCCTCGTCACACCACAACCTGTCGACCAAGTTGTGTCCAAATCCATCCATAACTTTTTGAGATATCCCGCAATGTATCGTTTTTAGCCCGATCTCCCAATGGTGAAGAATCACTTAAAAAATTAAATAATTCTTATATCCGAATCCAAATTCAGATCTTCACCAAAATAGAATCTATTTGTCCTTGTCAGACACCCAACTGGTCCACTGAGCTTCGTCCAAATCCGTCCACAACTTTGAGATATCCTGCTATGTATAGTGTTTGGCCCTATGGTGAAGAATGGCAAAGGTGAAGGCAATGGCGAAGAATCACTTAAAAAATTCTAGTAGCCGGATCCGAATCCGCATCTTCACCAAAATCTAATAATATCGTCGTTGTCACATACGCTACATCCCTGCCAAATTTCGTCTGAATCCGTCGACAACTTTTTGAGATATGTTGTTTCACAAACGGACAAACGGACAGACAAACGGACAGACAGGGGTGAAAACATAACCTCCATCCACTTTTGGTGGCGGAGGTAATTACCATCATTCTTTCCCATAAGTCATTATTATCATCATAATTATTAACCTGTTGTGCCTAACTTTTATTTGATTAATAATTTGTCATGGATTTTTTTAAATATAAGTTTACAATCTGAAACTGGGAGGGCACTGGATCTAAACTGGATGGGTCAGGCCACCTAAGCCCCCAACACCGCTTTACACATAATGCCGGATCTGTCCATAAAGTGAGGATGGATGGAGGAACAGAGATTTGGGGGAGAGTAGAAAAGATTAAAGAGGGAGGAGCAGGAATGAGGAAGATGAATGGTGGGCAGAGTAGGAAGGGTAGTCGGTGGAGTGGGAGGAAAGGATGGAGTAAGGCAGATCGGTTTGGGGAGCTGAGAGGCAGGATGGGAGTGGGAGACCTGTAGGGTGGTGGATGAGAGAGGACAAAAATATATATTTTATAATAAATGTATCCGTCAGGGGTAAGAGAGGAATAAATTAGATGGAGAAAGGTGAGCAGAGCTCAGAGATTAAGATAGGAAGGAAAGATCCAGACCACCAGTACCAAAAACAATGATATGGTACAACAGAGTATATGATGAAGGGACGTTTGGTATAACAATTGAGACCAAGGACATGTACAAAATAAAAATACAGTTGTGGGACGAGGGAGGAGGATATATAGCAAAGAGATGGGGATGTAAAACAAGAAGGGGATTAGTCAAGCATGCGAGGCCTTGTGAGTAAATCTGAGCAAGTTTCAAACACAACTCAATGATGGCAACAAGCAGCAAATAAAGCATCATGTGACTACATCATGATGCAAATCAAAGAAAACTCATTTTGTACACAAAACACACAGGTATACACTGAAGCAATTTTGTCCATTGTCTAGTAATATCCCTAAAGGTGCACTGATATCACATAGTGTCTTTCTCCAACCTGTGAAGTGAAAGCTCCACCATTGTCCCTTGGTCACATTAAGACAATTGATTTGTTTAATTTAAGCGCAAACCTACAAAGAAAGAAAGACCACCATTAATCAAATTTTTGGAATATATTGATTCAAAAAATTTTTTTTTTTTTGTAAACTACACGATTTCTTTTGCTCCATGATGAAATATAATTACAAACGCAATGAATTTTCTTAAAGATTTGGGTCTCAGATTTTTTTTTTTTTTTGCACATTTGGTCTACAATCTACATAGTCCTTGATGAAGGCGACCTTGTGATTAAAACGTTGGATTGAACATTATCCTATTTGGTTATGGGGATTTTGGATGGCACTGTTTTCATAGGTGGCATTTTAGAGCCCATTCCATGTTGCCCTGAAGGCCGAAAGAGTAAACTATATAATATATGAATTTTTTTTATTATTATTATTTTTTTTTTTGTATACAAGATCGAGGCTCGTGAAAGCGCGAACATCAATCACACAGAAAGACAAACAGACACACAAAACAAATAACATCGGGAGCGGTAGACAAGATGGGGAGAGAGGGGGAAGGACACAAACACAACATTTGAGAGCAGGGACCGAGAGACATGGAGACATCGAGAGATCTGTGGGAGGGAGAGGGCTTTGGGGGGAGGCATGTGAAGGGGGGGAGGCATGTGAAGGGGGGGAGGCATGTGAAGGGGGGGGAGGCATGTGAAGGGGGGGGGGGGGGTGGGAGAGGTATAAACATATGGACACTGCCAGGATTTCCAGGAAAGAAGTTGGAATTTCAAACAAGGTGGATCTGGGGTGAATTAGTGGGGGTAGAAAAGATCAAGGTTATGGATGGGGGAAGATAAGAGATGGTGGTGAACAGCTGTTTTAAAGACCTGGAGGGAGGAGAGGGATTGAAGGGAGTGTGGGAGTTTGTTCCACAGGCGGGAGAAAAGAGGAATGAAAGAGTGAAGGTGAGCAGATATTGACATATATAAATTCATATATATTCATATATAAATATTCATATATATTCATATATATTCATATATATTCATATATATTATATTCATATATATTCATATAAAGATTCATATATAAATTGACAATCCATTAGTCCAAGAAGAAAAATCAAGAAGAAAAATCAATCAAGAAGAACAATCAAGAATATATATTCATATATATTCATATAAAGATTCATATATAAATTGACAATCCATTAGTCCAAGAAGAAAAATCAAGCCATTCTGGACTAGTATTTTTTTTTCTGGGAAAACCTGCTCTTGTATGAATGCTTCGACTGTGTAACTTTGGAGCAAGAAGTTGGATGAGTGGTATGGCTGAGCAACTGTAGCCAGGTGTGGAACAGCAGATGCATGCACATGGGAGGCTCACCGAGTCTTGGGCGAAACGAGGCTCATTATCATTCGCATCTTGTACAACAATGCTTGCAGTAGCCGTGTGGCTGAGGCTGTTCGAATCGCCAGCCATGTCCACAACTTGTAGTGTCAGCGTGTAGCAGCTCACCAACTGGGATGATTAGGAAGGGGGCACAGATAGAAGACAACCGTTACTCCACTTGTAAATAGTAAAGATTGCTGTACACTTATGATGTCATAATTAATCACATTTGAAGTATTTAGCTGGTATTACAATCAAGGTTTATTCATGCACATGCATAATTACCTGCCAGTCTGCAACATTCCTGGGGGTGCACTGGTGATGCTGTTGCAGTGCCCCTTTCACTTGACAACAGGAATGTATATTTTCACAAGGTTACCAGCACAAAATGGCCTATTCTATTGAAGCCTCATCTGTGTATTTTTAAAAGGTGCAGTGGGATATTTAATGTTCATCAGCAAATGTGATCGCACATAAATGTTCCCTCTGAAGGATGATGTACTTGATGCAATACCCTCCTGGCAAATCATCAGAGTGACAGTTTATAGTCGGACCAGGAATGGAATTCAGAATAGATTGCTCAAGTGTTGGAATGCTATCTCTGAGCTATCTGGCTGGCCCAAAACGAGGGTTGAGTTTGAGGTTTTTGGAAGAGGAAAGAGGTATGATTAAATAGATTTCTACAAGTTCCAGATTTAAATTTCTTGATTGATGCAAAAACCAGCAAACAAACAAACAACAAATATGTTGTGCATTGCACGATACTCGCGAAATCCCTAAAAAAGTTGTTGACTTTTGGCCTATGTTGACCTAAAAACAATTGGCAGTTGAATTCAGTGATCTGATATGCAAATCCTCTTCAAATTTCAAGTCAATCAGATGAAAATTGAGGAATTTATAAATTCTACCTTAAGTTGTTGACATTTGGCCTAAGTTGACTTTTTGACCGATGTTGACTTCAAAAATAATTGGTGGCTGAATTCAGTGACCTGATATGTAAATCCTCTTCAAGCATCTAGTCAATTGGATGAAAATTGATGATTTTAGAAAATTAAGGTTGTTGACCTTTGGCTTTTGTTTACCTTATGACGTAAAAAATTAATAGGTTTCTTCTTTATGACCAATTCTACCATTCGGTGAAGTTTCATAAAGATCAGTTTAAAATTGTAACCTGTAGGTGATTGAAATACAGATAGACAGGCAGACAGAATAACGCACAAGACGAACCAATATACAGTCCTTGAAAAATCTTCTATTCTATGATGGATGGAGGATTTTCGCAAGTAACAAACCTCTCCCAAATCAAGTGATCTGAAAGTCACAAGTTTCATATTTCAACCGACAGCTATAAAGATCGTTTATTAATATTTATCAGAAGTACAGCTTGACTGCCTGCTGTACCACCTCCTGGGATGATTTCATCTTTACACTCTCCCTTCTCAATAACTACAGCGTTGTGTAAAAGCACTATTTATGGTGATTCAGCCAGTGAAAGGCAAAGCACAGACTCTGGGAATTATATACAGTCACGTGAAAAAGTAAGTACACCCCATGTAAAGTTTTGACTTTTTCAACATATTTCAACATACAGCTATTTAATCTTCATTTCAACAATATTGATAGATAAAGGTGATATAATATAACAAATATCATGAAACATTTACATTTTGTAGTCCATTGTATAATTTAAATAAACATAAATTGAAATTTCGCATGTGGAAAAAGTAAGTACACCGCTACATTTATCACTACTTCAAATACCTAAAATTAGAATCAGGTGCACCAGCTCAGGTGCAAATGATTAGAACATCATTAGAGAGGATCTTGGAGGAACCTGTCTTATTTAAACCTCAGACATTTAGTTTGGTTTGCTCTTTGTTGTTGAAGTGTGCGGCGTCACCATGCCGAGATCAAAAGAGCTCTCTGAGGCCTTCAGAAAGAAGGTTATAGATGCCTACAAGTCTGGGAAGGGATTTAAAAAGATCTCCAAACAATTTGAAATCAATCATTCGACTGTCCGGAAGATCATCTACAAGTGCAGAAGATTCCCAACAACTGCCATCTTGTTCAGGCCATGCCGCCCCAGCAAGTTCAGCCTGAGAGCAGACCGCAAGATGCTGAAAGAAGTCTTTAAGAACCCCAGAATGTCATCACGGGACCTACAGGTAGCTCTTGCCACTGTTGATGTCAAAGTGCACGAGTCTACCATTAGAAAGAGGATGCACAAATTTGATCTACATGAGAGGTGTGCCAGGAGGAAACCTTTGCTGTCCAGAAAGAACATCAGGGCAAGACTAAAGTTTGCCAATGAACACCGAGGCAAAGACCAGCACTTCTGGAACAATGTCCTCTGAACAGATGAGTCAAAGGTAGAGTTATTTGGCCACAGTACCAGAAGACATGTTTGGCGAAAACCAAAGATGGCATTTGACCACAAGAACCTGATACCAACTGTAAAGCATGGTGGTGGAAATATTATGGTTTGGGGCAGCTTTGCTGCATCAGGGCCTGGGCAGCTCACCATCATCGAATCCACGATGAATTCTTCATTGTGCCAGAGGGTGCTTGAGGATAATGTGAGGCCTTCTGTCGGAAAGTTGAAGCTCAACCGAAGGTGGACCTTGTAACATGACAATGACCCTAAACATACCAGTAAATCCACCAAGGAATGGCTGAAAAGAAAGAAATGGAGGGTTCTGGAATGGCCAAGTCAAAGCCCGGATCTAAATCCCATCGAGATGTTGTGGGGGGATTTGAAACGAGCTGTACATGCAAGAAACCCCTCAAACATCGCACAGCTGAAAGAATTCTGCATGGAGGAGTGGGCAAAAATTTCTCCCAGTCGATGTCAGAGACTGGTAGACAGTTATAAGAAACGCCTACTTGAGGTTGTTTCTGCCAAAGGGGGCAATAGCACCTATTAGAGCCAAGGGTGTACTTACTTTTTCCACATGCGAAATTTGCATTTATGTTTATTAAATTATACAATGGACTACAAAATGTAAATGTTTCATGATGTTTGTTATATTATATCACCTTTATCTGTCAATATTGTTGAAATGAAGATCAAATAGCTGTATGTTTAAATATGTTGAAAAAGTCAAAACTTTACATGGGGTGGACTTACTTTTTCACGTGACTCTATTTGCTGATCTTAAATCTCCTCCAATTTTTTTATTTATAAACAGCATTGATGTTTCTAAATCTAAAACTGTCCAAAGTTTCCAAACACACACATAAGACGATTTTACATTAAGTATTTCAACTTTGATCATTTTTGTTGCGTTTCAAAAAGAACACCAATCTCCAGCGGTGACTTTAAATAAAGGACTATCACAACTATTCCGGATGCCTCTTCATGGTGGTTTTACCCCCCAACACAAGTCGGGGGCCAAATCCTCCCCATTCTTCCCTGCTGCCCCGATTAATCAGGGCAGCGCGGTCATGCCCATAGTGTCGACCAGTCACCATGGACCGGCTCATTCCCTCTCGTCTCTCTTTCTTTCTTTCTCTCTTGTTCTTGCTCTCTCTTTCTCTCTTTCTCTCTTTCTCTCTTTCTCTCTTTCTCTCTTTCTCTCTTTCTCTCTTTCTCTCTTTCTCTCTTTCTCTCCTCCTCTCCTCCTCTCCTCCTCTCCTCCTCTCCTCCTCTCCCCCTTCTCTCTCAATCTCACTCTCACTCTCTGTCTCTCTCTCTCTCTCCCTCTCCTTCCTTCACGATCTAAATCTGTCGAGCTCTGTCATGGCCCTGTCTTTGTGAAGGTGGGGTACACCATCCTGGATGTGGGGGATCTCTGGGTCGCTCCTGGGAGATCGATCGGCTGTCTTTGTGAACTGTCCAGGACTTGTTTGAGAGAACTGTCTGGGGCTATACAACAACAACAACAACAACAACAACAAGAACACCAACAACTAAATGACTATCAAAGACAGATGCCTCTTTGGCATGCAGGTACAATTTTTTTGTAAAACGGAATTTTGGGTACTCGTACACCCGATCCCCACGGGGCGGCAGGAAGGCTCATTCCTCTTTGGAGTATATAGATAACAGTAGATCTATGGTCGGGCCTCAAGAACGTCGGGGGTGTGTTAATTTACCAAGTTCCTTGTGGTTTAAGCATTCAAGCAAGCACTTCATTCAAAACTGTTGACAAGGATTGGCTGGCTTGGCAAGTGCGAGCTTGCTGCTTAGTAACTGAACACACCCCGGGTTTCTTCCCTTTCAGTTTTGTGTTAAACAGGAGTAGCGACTGTAAAGGCCACCACAAAAAAATGCCACGTTAGCGGCAGGAAGGGTCATGATATTATATTAACCCTTTTGGGGTATATACAGTGCATTCAGAAAGTATTCAGACCCCTTCACTTTTTTCACATTTTGTTATGTTGCAGCCTTATGCTGAAATCGTTTAAATTCATTTTTCCCCTCATCAATCTACACTCAATACCCCCATAATGACAAAGAGAAAACAGGATTTTAGAAAGTTTTGCAAATTTATTAAAAAAAAAAAACTGAAATATCACATTGACATAAGTATTCAGACCCTTTGCTATGACACTTGAAATTTAGCTTAGGTGCCTCCCATTTCTCTTGATCATCTTTGAGATGTTTCTACACTTTGATTGGTGTCCACCTGTGGTAAATTCAATTGATTGGACATGATTTGGAAAGGCACACACCTGTCTATATAAGGTCTCACAGCTGACAATGCATATCAGAGCAAAAACCAAGCCATGAGGTGGAAGGAACTGCCTGCAGAGCTCAGAGACAGGATTGTGTCGAGGCACAGATCTGGGGAAGCCTACAAAAAAATTCTGCTGCATTGAAGGTTCCCAAGAGCACAGTGGCCTCAATAATTCTTAAATGGAAGAAGTTTGGAACAACCAGGACTCTTCCTAGAGCTGGCCGCCTGACCAAACTGAGCAATCGGGGGAGAGGGCCTTGGTAAGAGAGGTAACCAAGAACCCGATGGTCACTGGCTGAGCTCCAGAGATCCTGTGTGGAGATGGGAGAAACTTCCAGAAGGACAACCATCAGTGCAACACTCCACCGATCTGGGCTTTATGGTAGAGTGGCCAGACAGAAGCCTCTCCTCAGTGAAAGACACATGAAAGCCCGCTTGGAGTTTGCAAAAAAGCACCGAAAGGACTCTCAGACTGTGAGAAACAAGATTCTTAGTTGTTGGTTGAATTATTGAGATATCAGCATCATCATCATCTTCATCTTCATCATCAACATCATCAAATACCACACCATATGTGGAGCATTGGTGCTGCCAAAGTGGTTACTCGGCTACAATCCTGGTCGGGTCGCCACTCCGACTCAAAGTCAGGACAGGAATTGGGATTTTGGATCAGGGTGTCGGCAATAACTCACCTAATCTTCACGAAGGGCACCATGGGATCTTTGATGCCAACCAACAAATCTGAGCAGATGGGACCCCCAGTTTAAAGTACATCCGAGAGATGGCGCACACACTGATGAATCACCCTGCCTGTAAAACACCGGGATGACAGTTTATAGCTGGATCGAGATTCGAACCCAGGGTTGACAGCTTAGCAGCGAGTGTGTGTGCCTCTAGTCTAGGCCATCCTGCCAGAGACTTGCCAGATGTGTGTGCCTCTAGGCTATCCTGCCAGCCATCCTACCAGAGTGTGTGTTCCTCGAGGCCATCCTTCCAGCCATCTTGCCAGAGTGTGTGTGCCTCTAGGCTATCCTGCCAGCCATCCTACCAGAGACCTGCCAGGTGTGTGTGCCTCCAGGCTATCCTGCCAGCCATCCTGCCAGAGTGTGTGTGCCTCGAGGCCATCCTTCCAGAATATTGCCAGAGTGTGTGTGCCTCTAGGCCATCCTTCCAACCATCCTGCCAGAGTGTGTGTGGCTAGAGGGCATCCTTCCAGAATATTGCCAAAGTGTGTGTGCCTCTAGGCCATCCTTCCAGCCATCCTACCAGAGACCTGCCAGAGCGTGTGTGCCTCGAGGCCATCCTTCCAGCCATCCTGCCAGAGTGTGTGTGTCTCTAGGCCATCCTTCCAGCCATCCTCCCAGATTGTGTGTGCCTCGAGGCTATCCTTCCAGCCATCCTACCAGAAACCTGCCAGAGTGTGTGTGCCTCTAGGCCATCCTTCCAGAATCTTGCCAGAGTGTGTGTGCCTCTAGGCCATCAACAACAACAACAACAACAGGCATTTTAAGGCCATTTTCCCTGCAAGAGCGGGGGTTAGCCTTGCGGTCCCCATGATAATCTTCTCCATCTTGCCCTATTTTCTGCATCTCTCCTTGTTAACCCCCTTGCCCGCATTTCTTCTTCCACCATCTTTAGCCAAGTCTTTCTCGGTCTTCCCCGTCCTCTACTTCCTTCTACATTCATTTCCATCACTCTTCTCAACCAGTCACTTTCATCCTTCCTCAACACATGACCAAACCATCTCAACCTGTTTCTCTCCACAGCATCCATCACAGGCTCTATTCCCATCATCTTTCGCAATTCATCATTTGTCTTCCTCTCTCTCAAAGATACTCCGCACATCCATCGAACCATTCGCATTTCCACCCTTTCCAACCTTCGTTGCTGCTCTACGTTCATTACCCATGTCTCGCTCCCATAAATCATAACACTTCTCACACATGCAGCATACACCTTTCCCTTCAGCTTCAACGACACTCCCCTCCTCATCAGGCCATCCTTCCAGAATATTGCCAGAGAGTGTGTGCCTCCAGGCTATCCTTCCAGCCATCCTACCAGAGTGTGTGTGCCTCGAGGCCATCCTTCCAGAATATTGCCAGAGAGTGTGTGCCTCTAGGCTATCCTTCCAGCCATCCTACCAGGGTGTGTGCCTCGAGGCCATCCTGCCAGCCATCCTACCAGAGAGCTGCCAGAGTGTGCGTGCCTCTAGGCTATCCCTCAAGCAAAGTTGAGATATACCCCTACAAAAATTAGAGAATATCCAGACTCTGCTAGCTGAAATAAAAGCATTTATTTTACTTTAACCTTTTACTTTGGTAACATTTCCAACAATTTACTTTTTTATTACATATTGCTTTGGGGGCAAATTAATTTATGGGGGGTTATGAGAAGGGAATTAGGTGATGGGAAATATTAAAATATTTAATAATAGCTGCTGTTTGGTACCTGAGATGTTTGGAATGTTCAAGTCTTTTGAGCAAAGTATACAGGAATACGATGAGGAAAAATAGTCTTGGAACAGGAATGTGGTGGGGGCAGAGACTCAATTTAAGAAAGCATATCAAGAAAGTGCATCATCCATCCTTACAGCATGCTATAATGTAAATAGGCAGGAATAACATCATTCATACTCTCAGAAGAAGGATTTAAGCACATAGCATGAGACATTTGTAAGTATTCCACCAAATCAATGTGTACACCTCATTACTCATCTCCCCACAATGACAATTAGTTCTTCAAACACCATGGCAGAATGACAAACAATGTAGGTGGGCCATATCAGGCTTTACTTGCAGTGGGGCGACCAATACTGAAAGACAATCCAAACAAACCTCACGATCAAGGCCGCTGATGAGTGTACGAACATCTCCAGATAATTGGTCGATGGAGAACAAGTCAGGATTTGGGATGGCAGGCTGCTGTTTTACTATGGAAAAGCGAAGATCTCCATTTGGGGTGTTCGGATCATCAGCATCATGTGCTGTCGTACGCATCACAAATGTACCTGGAAGACATCACCAGAAACCCTGCGAAACTACAACTTCCCCAACAAAAAGTTTACAATGAAATATAATGATAATACAAGGAAGACACTCTCCTGAAACTACAGCTCGATTATCTGGATATCTAAAAAAGATATCAAAATCGATTTTTAGATTTCTCTACCACCAGGTTGACTTGTTTGAAGAAAATAAAAACGTTCATGAACCTCAACATTTCAAAATGCTTATGCCTACATTACCACTATATTGTTATTAGTTTTATATATACACAAAGAATTAAGTTAAGCACCCCCCCCGTTTTTTTACAACCTCGCACATTACAAGTTTGTTGTCGTCAAAACAGTGTAATATACCCATGATATTGCTATATTTTCTGGAGAAGTGATATTATGGTCACATAAAAACATAACAATCATGCCGTTTTCAATATTTTATTCTGAATAATTTAAGGTGAAATTTTTTGGGAATTTTAGGCATATTTTCACCTCAATTTAAGTATGGAGCTATAGGTCCATCACGGACAGTGTGGATGACGTTTATGTTTTCTAACGTACAGTCATTGTTCTGAGAAGACCTCTAGCGATCTTTGCGTCAATAACGTGTGTAGGACCCACGTGATCGGATCACTGACTCAACCAATCACTTTTTTTCACTTTGATCACTCAATTTCATCAATGGATAATTGCTAATGTCATACCAATCATTATTTGATCTCACATACCTTAGAATATATGCCAATGTATACATATACACAAAGAATATATATTAGGGGGTGCTTACCTTAATTCGTTGTGTAGGGGTGCTTAACTTAATTCTTTGTGTATATATGTAATATATCATTCTTTTATAGTATATGTATTATATATTATTATTTATATTATATATATATTATATGGTATATTATTATTATATATGACATAATACTAATAATGATATTATCATTATATTATTATTATTATCATATAGTATAATATTATAAATATATATATATATTGTTACGGTTTTGCGCGACCCCTCCGTTCCCTTACCAAGGGGAGATTAAGCCCCTTGTTCTCCTTGGGTCGTCGCAATCGCAAGACTTGTCGCCACTTCCGGTCGGACGCAGGACAGGGTTTCAGGACAATTCTCGCACATACCTAAGTACCTACACCATAGCAGAAGCGGGGATCAAGTCTCGCATGAACCACGCGTAATTTGAGTCCGAGCAGTTGGCGTACCACGTGGTCCATGCAGTTACCTTATTATTGGAACCCGATTAGAGCGATATAATTCGTACCACGCTCAGTCAATAGATGGAAATGATGGGAACGATCAAATAGAAGGAAGAACACAGGTTTATTTACAGCTATACAAGGCGAAGACACACAGAGCAGGCACTTAAGCAGTCTTATTTTATATATTCCCAGACAACGGGCCCGTTCACACTCACAGGGGGGATGAAGGAAGGATGGTTCATGCGCTGAACGCGCCGGCTTGGTCATTCAGGAACAGCTCGCCCAGCATGGCCCTCTGCTGGTCACAGCACGTCCCTCGACGAAGGCAGGCAGGCAGGCGGGAGGGATCCTTGCAGCACGTATCTCGAACAAAGGCAGGCAGGCGAATATGCGCGTCTCTCGCCCGGCTCGGCGGTTCGTCACAGCGCGATTAATCAACGGCGCACTTTCACTCTCGCAACTCAACAGAGGATCTGCCTCAAGCTCAACCGAGCATTTAACTTGTAACTCGATTCAACACGGCGCACTTTCAGAACTGTTCAACAGAGGACCCCGGCTCATAACTGAGGTGGGGGCTTTGCGCAAAGGGTTATATTGCCACGCCCTTAGCCTGCATCGAATGTTCCAAACCACGCCTTTTGACGCAGTGCTAAGCCACTCCCCTCGAGCCCTGATTGGCAGCTCGTGCTTACCGGTCACTCCCACTTCTCCTGTCCCGCCTTCCTTCGGCTTGCCTCGACTTGTCAGGCCGGCCTCGTGGTAATTTGCGCCAAAAACCAAAGCATCGAGGCGGCATAAAGCATTGGAAGGAGACCTAACTCTCATTATTCTACTCAACGCAAAACTAACAAAGGAAAAGGACTATGCTTACATTTACTAAGAAATAACTGAGCTATCGTGAGGCTACGTGTTGTAGTGTGACTAAACTATGAGGGGGAAAATTAACCTTTATTGCAAAAACACAAAACTGCAACAATATATATACATATATATATATATTGCTACGGTTTTGAGATTGGCACATATTGGTCATTAAAGATTAACGGGTTGCCCCCATAGTTAGTCCAAGAGCAACACGTAGGCCACCTTAAAGTATTAGTTATGTCATAGTATGTGTAAGTAAAGGCCATTTCCACTAGTAATATCTGCGTTGTGTAAAGACATGAGTTTAGGTCCCTTCATTTTGCGTCCACCCTCCAATTACACCTATGGGCATAATTGATCCCGCGCCCCATTTGGCTGATCCTTCAATTTGTTACGCTTTGGGCTACCCGCAGCAATTTGTTACACTTTGGCTGCCAGCAGCATTCGCTGCCCTTTGTTCGCTTGCTAGTCGAGTAACACGAGGTAGGCCTGAGAGGGAGGAGCACGGGGTCAGGGTGGGGCGGTGTCAAGGCAGCGCGTCAGAGGCGATGACGGTAAGGGCCACCAGCCAACCAGGGCTCTAAGGGCATGGCGTGATAGGGCGTGGTAAGGCGCGTCTGGTAAATGCTAGAAGGTTCGCGGGGCGTGCCTATAAAAGCCTTGGCACAAAGCCCTTAAAGAGGACTTGCTACCAGAGGACTTGCTACAGGAGGACTTGCTACCAGAGGACTCGTCACCAGGACTCGCGGAGGGAGAGGACTTGTTGAAGGGCTCGTTGGGAAAGGAGCGTGTTGTAAAGGACTTGAAGGAATTGCGCTTTGTCAAAGGACTCGCAGAGGAGAGTGTTGGAAGGACGTTTATGGCGAGCGCATTGTGAGCACCTCAAGTGTAATAGCGCTGCAAGGCGTTGAACTGTATTTGCATATTACGTACGCGGCTGCAGCCAACCCAGCCAATAGCGCATAACCTAGCTACGCAAGTAAACGCGGCCATAGCCGCCAGTGAATTACTGCCGCGCCAGATGCCCTCCCCTACCGTTCACCCCGTAAATAGCCCAGTGCATCCCAACGGCACAATACGAGCTCCTGCCTGCTGCCTTCACCTACTTCGCGGTACGAGCTGGGGACCGGAGAGAGAACTGCACGGAAGCCATCCCTGGACGCGCTGGTGACCATCAACCTGATCTTCATCAGCAAGCCCCGTGTGAGTGTGTCTGTGTGTGAGACGGGCCCGTTTGTCTTGGGTAGTAAGTTAAGACTGTTCTTAAGGATTGCCCTGTGTCTCTGCTTCTTCTCATCATTGTGAATAGTGTAAATAAACCTTGTTCTTTCTTCCAATTCGATCGCCTTCGTGTTTTCCATCATTGACTAAGCGTGCTACGAATTAAGGTTGTTTGAATCGGGTTCCATCTATAACCGGCACGGATCGCGTGTACGCACCGCTCGGCGTCTCAGCACGCGTGATTCGTGCGGGGCTTATTTCCTCGTTTCTGGGCAGCGCGAGTAATTAGGTAATAGTGATTCTAGTCCTACGACCCTATTTCGCGCTGTCCGGGAAGGACGTCATCGGTCCCGGGTCCCGTCGGCCAAAGACAAGGGGACTAATCCCCCCTTGGTAAGGGGAAAAGGCCGGCGCCGAGATCCACAACAATATATATATTGTATACACACATTATATTGTATATTATTATATATATTATATAATTATATATACACACACACACTATAAGTTATACTATACATTACCACTATATTAGTATTATACAGTAAATATTATGAAGACATTGTGTGGGGGTTAAAAATTTAAAAAAGATCCTATAATTTGATGTACTAATGACGTACCGGTCATTACTGACACGTTAATTCATCCAGAATTGGCATATTTAGACTTTTAATGTTATACATACTTGTTTACATCGAGAGAATTGGGATCACCCCTCCCCCTGAACCCGCGGAACTATGAAAAAATGTTTTACCCGCAAAAACCTTCCCTTTCACACCCCGAGTACAACCAGCAGTTTTCAACTCGTTCCCTCCAGAATGTCAGGAGTGCATAGAAGTCAAACACACAAACAAAAACACAAGAACAAGCACACTCACACACCCAAAAATGTCACCTCTTGAATGATGATATACAGGACCATAATGAGATGATGCCCTGTCTGTTTACAGGAAAATAAGATTTCCATTTGCTTATTTTATAGAGGTGTTTGAAGTCACAATCCCTCTTTATAATCGTAGAAATAAGTTATGTGAAAGGCGAAATTGGAAGGAAGATCTTCAATCCTCATTTATCATTCATAAGATTAAGCTTGATAATTCACAAATGCATTGAATCGTTCATTTCACAAATGTGTGCTGCTATTAACATCAGGGAATTAGACCATTCCCATAGTTTGCGTTCTTCTTCAGGCCCATTTTTGGCCCAGCTCCCACATTCACCTGGCAGAATAAAAACATTATCTCACTCCTCCTTGCACATGTGCGGTCGGGACAAATTTAGAGCCAAAGTACTGCTAAACTACAAGTTCGTTTTCCGATTCGTTTTCCGATTCTTGTTTAAATTATAACATTCAATTGAAATTAGCTTGTTCATCAATCAAAAACCGACGTTTGTAGATAGTCAGACAGACAGACAGAAGTGAATCGGGTGCTTAACCCCACCTTTTGTTTCTCGTGCATGGTGCAATTACAAGAATACTCAACCAACGAAGAATCTGCAGAAAACCATGCATGTGCTTATATATATTTCTAACATTTTAGTTTCTATATTGGGCTGCCATGATAGGCTAGAGGTATGTACATTGACCTCCAAGCTGTCTAGCATGGGACAGAGTCCCAACCCAGCTATAAACTGTCATGCTGGTGTTGCACATGCAGGGAGAGGCATCAATGTGTGCACCACCATTCCCATGGTGTCTTTCACAAAGAGTAGGCGAGATATAGCTGGCTAAATTCGAAATTCAGCAACCTGGCTAAATAAAACAATTCCGCACCCTGGCTCAATAAAACAATTCAGCGCCCTGCCTAAATAAAACAATTCAGCACCCTGGCTAAATAAAACAATTCAGAACCCTGGCTAAGTAAAACAATTCAGCACCCTGGCTAAAGAAAACAATTCAGCACCCCGGCTAAATAAAACAATTCAGCACCCTGGCTAAATAAAACAATTCAGGACCCTGGCTAAATAAAACAATTCAGCACCCTGGCTAAATAAAACAATTCAGCACCCTGGCTAAATAAAACAATTCAGCACCCTGGCTAAATAAAACAATTCAGCACCCTGGCTAAATAAAACAATTCAGCACCCTCGCTAAATAAAACAATTCAGCACCCTGGCTAAATAAAACAATTCAGCACCCTGGCTCAATAAAACAATTCAGCACCCTGGCTAAATAAAACAATTCAGCACCCTGCCTAAATAAAACAATTCAGCACCCTGGCTAAATAAAACAATTCAGCACCCTGGCTCAATAAAACAATTCAGCACCCTGGCTAAATAAAACAATTCAGCACCCTGGCTAAATAAAACAATTCAGCACCCTGGCTCAATAAAACAATTCAGCACCCTGGCTAAATAAAACAATTCAGCACCCTGGCTCAATAAAACAATTCAGCACCCTGGCTAAATAAAACAATTCAGCACCCTGGCTAATTCTAAATTCGGCAACCTGGCTAAATAAAACAATTCCGCACCCTGCCTAAATAAAACAATTCAGCACCCTGGCTAAATAAAACAATTCAGCACCCTGGCTAAATAAAACAATTCAGAACCCTGGCTAAATAAAACAATTCAGAACCCTGGCTAAATAAAACAATTCAGAACCCTGGCTAAATAAAACAATTCAAGACCCTGGCTAAATAAAACAATTCAGCACCCTGGCTAAATAAAACAATTCAGCACCCTGGCTAAATAAAACAATTCAGAACCCTGGCTAAATAAAACAATTCAGGACCCTGGCTAAATAAAACAATTCAGCACCCTGGCTAAATAAAACAATTCAGGACCCTGGCTAAATAAAACAATTCAGCACCCTGGCTAAATAAAACAATTCAGCACCCTGGCTAAATAAAACAATTCAGAACCCTGGCTAAATAAAACAATTCAGGACCCTGGCTAAATAAAACAATTCAGCACCCTGGCCAAATAAAACAATTCAGAACCCTGGCTAAATAAAACAATTCAGGACCCTGGCTAAATAAAACAATTCAGCACCCTGGCTAAATAAAACAATTCAGCACCCTGGCTAAATAAAACAATTCAGCACCCTGGCTAAATAAAACAATTCATCACCCTGGCTAAATAAAACAATTCAGAACCCTGGCTAAGTAAAACAATTCAGCACCCTGGCTAAATAAAACAATTCAGCACCCTGGCTAAATAAAACAATTCAGCACCCTGGCTAAATAAAACAATTCAGCACCCTGGCTAAATAAAACAATTCAGCACCCTGGCTAAATAAAACAATTCAGAACCCTGGCTAAATAAAACAATTCAGGACCCTGGCTAAATAAAACAATTCAGAACCCTGGCTAAATAAAACAATTCAGCACCCTGGCTAAATAAAACAATTCAGCACCCTGGCTAAATAAAACAATTCAGAACCCTGGCTAAATAAAACAATTCAGGACCCTGGCTAAATAAAACAATTCAGCACCCTGGCTAAATAAAACAATTCAGCACCCTGGCTAAATAAAACAATTCAGCACCCTGGCTAAATAAAACAATTCAGCACCCTGGCTAAATAAAACAATTCAGAACCCTGGCTAAGTAAAACAATTCAGAACCCTGGCTAAGTAAAACAATTCAGCACCCTGGCTAAATAAAACAATTCAGCACCGTGGCTAAATAAAACAATTCAGGAACCTGGCTAAATAAAACAATTCAGGACCCTGGCTAAATAAAACAATTCAGCACCCTGGCTAAATAAAACAATTCAGCACCCTGGCAAAATAAAACAATTCAGCACCCTGGCTAAATAAAACAATTCAGCACCCTGGCTAAATAAAACAATTCAGCACCCTGGCTAAATAAAACAATTCAGCACCCTGGCTATATAAAACAATTCAGCACCCTGGCTAAATAAATCAATTCAGCACCCTGACAAAATAAAACAATTCAGCACCCTGGCTAAATAAAACAATTCAGCACCCTGGCTCAATAAAACAATTCAGCACCCTGGCTCAATAAAACAATTCAGCACCCTGCCTAAATAAAACAATTCAGCACCCTGGCTAATTCTAAATTCGGCACCCTGGCTAATTCTAAATTTGGCAACCTGGCGAAATAAAACAATTCAGCACCCTGGCTAAATAAAACAATTCAGCACCCTGGCTAAATAAAACAATTCAGCACCCTGGCTAAATAAAACAATTCAGCACCCTGGCTAAATAAAACAATTCAGCACCCTGGCTAAATAAAACAATTCAGAACCCTGGCTAAGTAAAACAATTCAGCACCCTGGCTAAATAAAACAATTCAGCACCCTGGCTAAATAAAACAATTCAGCACCCTGGCTAAATAAAACAATTCAGCACCCTGGCTAAATAAAACAATTCAGCACCCTGGCTAAATAAAACAATTCAGAACCCTGGCTAAATAAAACAATTCAGGACCCTGGCTAAATAAAACAATTCAGAACCCTGGCTAAATAAAACAATTCAGCACCCTGGCTAAATAAAACAATTCAGCACCCTGGCTAAATAAAACAATTCAGAACCCTGGCTAAATAAAACAATTCAGGACCCTGGCTAAATAAAACAATTCAGCACCCTGGCTAAATAAAACAATTCAGCACCCTGGCTAAATAAAACAATTCAGCACCCTGGCTAAATAAAACAATTCAGCACCCTGGCTAAATAAAACAATTCAGAACCCTGGCTAAGTAAAACAATTCAGAACCCTGGCTAAGTAAAACAATTCAGCACCCTGGCTAAATAAAACAATTCAGCACCGTGGCTAAATAAAACAATTCAGGAACCTGGCTAAATAAAACAATTCAGGACCCTGGCTAAATAAAACAATTCAGCACCCTGGCTAAATAAAACAATTCAGCACCCTGGCAAAATAAAACAATTCAGCACCCTGGCTAAATAAAACAATTCAGCACCCTGGCTAAATAAAACAATTCAGCACCCTGGCTAAATAAAACAATTCAGCACCCTGGCTATATAAAACAATTCAGCACCCTGGCTAAATAAATCAATTCAGCACCCTGACAAAATAAAACAATTCAGCACCCTGGCTAAATAAAACAATTCAGCACCCTGGCTCAATAAAACAATTCAGCACCCTGGCTCAATAAAACAATTCAGCACCCTGCCTAAATAAAACAATTCAGCACCCTGGCTAATTCTAAATTCGGCACCCTGGCTAATTCTAAATTTGGCAACCTGGCTAAATAAAACAATTCAGCACCCTGGCTAAATAAAACAATTCAGCACCCTGGCTAATTCTAAATTCGGCAACCTGGCTAAATAAAACAATTCCGCACCCTGGCTAAATAAAAAAATTCAGCACCCTGGCTAAATAAAACAATTCAGCACCCTGCCTAAATAAAACAATTCAGCACCCTGGCTAAATAAAACAATTAAGCACCCTGGCTAAATAAAACAATTCAACACCCTGGCTAAATAAAACAATTCAGAACCCTGGCTAAATAAAACAATTCAGCACCCTGGCTAAATAAAACAATTCAGCACCCTGGCTAAAGAAAACAATTCAGCACCCCGGCGAAATAAAACAATTCAACACCCTGGCTAAATAAAACAATTCAGCACCCTGGCTGAATAAAATAATTCAGCACCTGGCTCAATAAAACAATTCAGCACCCTGGCTCAATAAAACAATTCAGCACCCTGCCTAAATAAAACAATTCAGCACCCCGGCTAATTCTAAATTCGGCAACCTGGCTAAATAAAACAATTCCGCACCCTGCCTAAATAAAACAATTCAGCACCCTGCCTAAATAAAACAATTCAGCACCCTGGCTAATTCTAAATTCGGCAACCTGGCTAAATAAAACAATTCCGCACCCTGCCTAAATAAAACAATTCAGCACCCTGGCTAAATAAAACAATTCAGCACCCTGCCTAAATAAAACAATTCAGCACCCTGGCTAATTCTAAATTCGGCAACCTGGCTAAATAAAACAATTCAGAACCCTGGCTAAATAAAACAATTCCGCACCCTGGCTAAATAAAACAATTCAGCACCCTGGCTAATTCTAAATTCGGCAACCTGGCTAAATAAAACAATTCAGTACCCTGGCTATATAAAACATTTCAGCACCCTGCCTAAATAAAACAATTCAGCACCCTGGCTAAATAAAACAATTAAGCACCCTGCCTAAATAAAACAATTCAGCACCCTGGCTAAATAAAACAATTAAGCACCCTGGCTAAATAAAACAATTCAGCACCCTGGCTAAATAAAACAATTCAGCACCCTGGCTAAATAAAACAATTCAGCGCCCTGGCAAAATAAAACAATTCAGCACCCTGGCTGAATAAAAGAATTCACCACCCTGGCTAAATAAAAGAATTCAGCACCCTGGCTAAATAAAACAATTCAGCACCCTGGCTAAATAAAACAATTCAGCACCCTGGCTAAATAAAACAATTCAGCACCCTGGCTAAATAAAACAATTCAGAACCCTGGCTCAATAAAACAATTCAGCACCCTGGCTAAATAAAACAATTCAGCACCCTGGCTAAATAAAACAATTCAGCACCCTGGCTAAATAAAACAATTCAGCACCCTGGCTAAATAAAACAATTCAGCACCCTGGCTAAATAAAACAATTCAGGACCCTGGATAAATAAAACAATTCAGCACCCTGGCTAAATAAAACAATTCATCACCCTGGCTAAATAAAACAATTCAGCACCCTGGCTAAATAAAACAATTCAGCACCCTGACTAAATAAAACAATTCAGCACCCTGGCTAAATAAAACAATTCAGAACCCTGGCTAAATAAATCAATTCAGCACCCTGGCTAAATAAAACAATTCAGCACCCTGGCTAAATAAAACAATTCAGAACCCTGGCTAAATAAAACAATTCAGCACCCTGGCTGAATAAAACAATTCAGCACCCTGGCTGAATAAAAGAATTCAGCACCCTGGCTGAATAAAAGAATTGAGCACCCTGGCTAAATAAAACAATTCAGCACCCTGGCTAAAGAAAACAATTCAGCACCCTGGCTAAATAAAACAATTCAGCACCCTGGCTAAATAAAACAATTCAGCACCCTGGCTAAATAAAACAATTCAGCACCCTGGCTAAATAAAACAATTCAGGACCCTGGCTAAATAAAACAATTCAGGACCCTGGCTAAATAAAACAATTCAGCACCCTGGCTAAATAAAACAATTCAGCACCCTGGCTAAATAAAACAATTCAGCACCCTGGCTAAATAAAACAATTCAGCACCCTGGCTAAATAAAACAATTCAGCACCCTGGCTAAATAAAACAATTCAGAACCCTGGCTAAATAAAACAATTCAGCACCCTGGCTAAATAAAACAATTCAGAACCCTGGCTAAATAAAACAATTCAGAACCCTGGCTAAATAAAACAATTCAGCACCCTGGCTAAATAAAACAATTCAGCACCCTGGCTAAATAAAACAATTCAGCACCCTGGCGAAAAAAAAAATCAACACCCCGGCAAAAAAAAACAATTCAGAACCCTGGCTAAATAAAACAATTCAGAACCCTGGCTAAATAAAACAATTCAGCACCCTGGCTAAATAAAACAATTCAGCACCCTGGCGAAAAAAAAATATCAACACCATGGCTAAAAAAAAATCAACACCATGGCTGAATAAAAATTCTGCAACCTGGCTGAATAAAAATTCAGCAACCTGGCTGAATAAAAATCAAAAAAATCAACACCCTGGCTAAATAATTTTCTTTTAGCACCTTGGCTCAATACAAAAATTCAGCACCCTGGCTAAATAAAACAATTCAGCACCCTGGTTAAATTTAAAAAATCAGCACCCTGGCTAAGTAAAAAAAACCCCTGGCTGAATAAAAATTCAGCACCCTGGCTAAATAAAAAAAATTCAGCACCCCAGCTAAATAAAAAATTCAGCTTTTGGATGGCCTTTGCATTTTCAGATGCTTTCTAGTTTTTTATGCATTGTTCCTGGTTTGCTTAATATATTGGAGAGTGACTACTGGAATATTGCACAATATCAAATGAACCCAAAACTTAAGACGGGGAAGTCCAGGCACAATAAAAGGCCCACTTGTGCTGTAACCACCTCCGTGCATTTTGCTTGTAAATTCAACTCAATCTTTTCGTTTATTTAATACACTTATACCATCCACATATCACGATACTTAACATCAATATCGCATTAAATATACCTGGCCAAAGTACAGGCCCAAGGACAACCTGTTCTTGTAAAACACCGTGATGTATTTTTACCTCCACATGCATGTTGTTGAGAAAGCTCGCTCTACCCCGTGTCGTTACCACAATCGACATATTTTCTGACGATACTTCAAGACGCGATGTGTTATAATAATAAAAATAACAATGAGCTTTGGAAGGAAGCTAAACAATAGATTGAAGACGAAAATCAATCCTACGTTGCGGCTAATATTGACCACAATGCGGAGACAGACTCTCACATGATTGCATCCCATTTTGATTTGGAGTGCACAGTGTCCGTGGTGAGTTACACAAAAACGGTCGTTGTACATCAACAAAGCGGGCATTCATAAAGTGTTCATGAGCTTCTCCGCAGCCAAGGACACCTGTGCCGTGCGGGTGGGGCAGTGTGTTCAGAACAAATGGCACGGCCTTTGATTGCACGGATGACTCGGGGTCGATCGGACAGCTGTAAGTTCCATTTTAAATAATTGAACAAAAACACTGACAAAGCCAGGGCACTGAGGGCTAAGTGCATTCCTGAGCTTGGCACGACTGCTGGGGTCACATTTTCACATGGCTGTGGGTATGCGAAGTGTGCAGCGCACGTGATCAGTGACTTGAAAAGTTCAGCTGAGAATTATAAATTGAAACATTTATCGTCCTTCAATTGCATAATTCACGATAAATAGGTTTATGGTTATCAGTACAAGATAAATTACACAAAAATAACTCCATCCATTCCAAATATAGACAAAATAGTTTAAATAATCAAAGAAGAAAGAGAAACCTGTGCATGTAAAAAAAGTTTTGCCTATTTTTAAGGTTGAATAAGTTTAACTACGTGTACAAGATAAGTTGTATACGTTCGACAAAACACATCACATCACATCACATCAACATCACATCAACACATCACATCAACGACAAAACACATCAACTTGGAAAATTGACTACAACAGCAGAATAGTATTATTCGACAATGTTTCACTGAATGTTACTGTTAGCTAATGCGCATCTTTACTTTTCTCAAGTTTGCATGATTAAAATAAAAATGCATTGGTACTTTTCATGGAAAACATACATATGGTTAAAAAAAAAAAAAAAACACACACACACACACACACACACACACACACACACACACACACACACACACACACACACACACACTGCTCTGAAGTACCCCCTTCTTTTTATGAAACATATGACCTGCTTGCATCTGTTGGAGCCTGACTGCCGAAAATACAGAGTTGCAGTATACCATAGCCCTTTCATTCTAACAGCATACCATAGAAGGCCCTTTCATTCTAACAGCATACCATAGAAGGCCCTTTCATTCTAACAGCATACCATAGAAGGCCCTTTCATTCTAACAGCATACCATAGAAGGCAGTCCCTGAAAGTACTATCTGCTCAGCTGTTGGAGGTGCACAATTCCTTCCTTCCTTTCTATTTCCTTCCTCCACCATCTCATGGGTAATAAATACTTGAATCGACTTAAGGGCATTCTAGAGAGAACTCTGCTCTGCATGTAACATCTGTGTGAGTGGCTGTTCTGCTTCACAATCTCGACATATCAGATAGTTGTTGTCTTCCAGAAAATTGTTGAAAATAAAAAATGTTTTGGGATCCACATATGTATTTCTTTTGTTTGCAGAGGAACAAAACAAAAAAAGGGGAAAAAATTACTAAATCCTAGGTTATTCCACACAGAAATCCTAAAATGGCCCAGACAATATTATTGACACCTTTTAGAAGTTGTTAGAAATAATTAGATTTCAAGCAGGTGATTCTCCTTTACTTTGGAATTGAACCCACCTGTGGTGAGTTGCAGGTGCCTGCTCTATAAAAATCACTCATTCAACCAGTTTGAATAGAGAAAAGGAGTCATTCTGTTGTTTTGTGTCACTGTGTGTACCACAATGAGCATGGAGAAAAGAAAGAAAGAATTGTCTGAGGAGGTTAGACACAAGATTGTAGCCAAGCATGGACAATCTCAAGGCTACAAATCCATCTCCAGAGACCTTGATGTTTCTGTGTCCACCGTATGCAATGTTATCAGGACGTTTAAGGCCCATGGCACTGTAGCCAACTTCCCTGGACGTGGCCGCAAGAGAAAACCTGATCGAAGATTGCAGCGAAGGATTGTTCGAATGGTGGAGAAAGCACCTTAATTCAACTGCCAAACAGATTCAAGCTGACGTTCAGACACAAGGTACGACAGTTTCAACTGGCACCATCTGTCACCAACTCAATGAAAGGGGGTTCTATGGTAGGAGACCCAGGATGACCCCACTGCTGAGAAACTGGCTTGACTGGAATTGACTGGAGTTTGCTAAAACACACCTGAACAAACCAAAGTCCTTCTGGGAGAATGTCCTGTGGACATATCAGACCAAATTAGAGCTTTTTTGGTGAAGCCCATCATCTCTATGTTAACAGAAAACAGTATGAATCCTTCAAAGAAAACAACTTTCACGAGCCTCGATTCAGTATACAAAAAAACAAAAAAAAACAAAAAACAAACACCTTCCCTACAGTCAAACATGGATGAGGTTCAGTGATGTTTTGGGGTTGCTGTGTTGCCTCTGACACTGGGTGCCGTGAATGTGTGCATGGCATCATGAAATCAGGAGATTACCAAGGCATTCTGGAGCGCAATGTTCAACGCAGTGTCAGAAAGCTGGGTCTCCGTCGAAGGTCATGGGTCTTGCAGCAGGACAATGTCCCCAAACACACTTCAAAAAGCACCCAGGAATGGTTCAAGACAAAACGCTGGACTGTTCTGAAGTGGCCACCAATGAGTCCAGATCTAAATCCCATTGAACACCTGTGGTTAGATCTGAAAACAGCTGTTGAGAGAAGGCACCCTTCAAATCTGGGAGAACTGGAGCAGTTTACACATGAAGAGTGGGCCAAACTGCCAGTAGAGAGGTGTGGGAAGCTCATTCATGACTACAGGAAGCGCTTGACTGCAGTTATTTTGTCCAAAGGCTGTGCTACCAAATATCAAGTCTAGGCCATCAGGTGTCAATAATTTTGTCAATGCCATTTCTTTTTATTTTCTGATTTAAAAATATATATTAAGTTCTGAATCAAAAACAAAGGTACTGTAATATTAACAGTGAAATAAAGATTTGTGGAGACCAAATACTTTTGTCAATTTCAACTTATTTTTAGAGAAAATTGTGAGTTATTTGAAAAAAGTGCAAAGGTGCCAATATTTTTGGCCACGACTGTATATTATTATATGTTGGCCTGATTAAGCCTGCTGTGAAGGGGATGAAACATTGCTTGAGACCGGGTCTGCTCTCGCTTATTTGCTCAAATTTGTGGAGTATATCTGGTTGTTTTTTTAACTTTCTGGTTGGAAGCACCTTATTTCTTTAAAAATGTATTATCACAACCGCCCCAATATTTTACCATATATCTATATACAAACTATTTGAGATTGAATCCTTCATTTTCCCAAACAATTTGAATAGTGTTTCAAGTTTGATATATTCCCCTGGAGTTTATAAGGCTTATGGAAGAGCTTGTTATTATGGCACGCACAAGAATATAGGATATTAGGAGAAATCACTATTTTTACATGAATTACTATAAAACATGAGGAGACAATGGATAAATCTCAACAGTATATGGGATTTAAGTGGAGATCGTAGAATCAAGAGCCAAGTGCTTCGGTGGACTGCTAAAAACGAAAAACACCACTAACCTGACTGCCAGCATTACTGTCCAAGTTATTATTAGTTTAGAAAAGACAGAGATGACCTTTAAAAGAAAGCGTAATGAGATGTGAGGACATTCATTCTGGTGCATTCATTTGAAATTCCATGACAATGGTTTGAATTCAGACATACAGCATATTGGAAAGGTTATAGATATGATGTGGTAAGGTTATGGAGCAACTTTTTGTTTATTTTATTACACCATCCTGTTGTGATGTCATTTTGAAATAAATAAATAAAATCAGGCAAAATGACAATTATTTGACCAGTTAGTGATATGGTTATGACCAAATACTCCTTCCTGTGCATATCCTTGTACATAAAGCTACTGAACATGTGACAGCATAAACACAACAAAAATACAATTAATTATGTGGACAATAAGATATTAACCAACCGGGCTCTGTATTTTCCGTTACGTTGCCATTGTAGATGGGTTGAGAGAAGACGGGGCAGTTGTCATTCATATCCAACACGACGATTGTAACATCGATGGGATCCTCAACAAGTGCTCCAGGTGACTCCAGTGCATAAACCTTGACCTGATGACAAAAAACAAGTTCAGCAGAAATGTATTGGGTTTAAACCTAAACTAAACAAGAAGTAGAAAGCATCTGAAAGTACAAAGCCCGCTCGCATCTGTTTGTTTTCAGACGTCGTCTTCTTCTTTCATATGCTAAAAATAACGAAAACAGTTTTCTAAAAATACAAAATTGAAATTGATTATTTTATGCAACGTTTACCTTTGAGCTTTAGATCTATAAAAAAAAAAATCAGCTTGTAACTTTTGATTGGTGAACCATTATGTGACCCGACATGCTAATTCTTTAAATTTCAGGTCATTTGAACAAAAATTTATGATTTTATGCAACCTTGACCTTTGACCTTTTGATCTAAAAGACCATCGAATCCTACCTTTTGATTGGTGAACCAATTCAGTGAACCGATATGCAAATTGTTTAAATTTCATGTCAATCGGGTGAAAATTGGTGATTTTACGCAACCTTGACCGATGACCGTTTGATCTAAAATACAATCGAATCCTACCTTTTGATTGGTGAACCAATTCAGTGACCCAATATGCAGATTCTTTAAATTCCAGGTCAATTGGATGAAAATTGACGATATTATGACACTTGACCTTTTGACCTTTTGAGAAAATTATTAATTTACCTTCTCCGTATTATCATAATAAAGCTTTGTTGAAAATTTGATGACAAAACTCAAATGGTAAAAAAGTTACAGCCCCGACAGACACAGACACAGACACAGACGTGATTACAAAACCCTATCTCCTGCTGTGCAGGGCACGGGCTATCTAGGGCCATGCCATCCCTTAAAACTTGATGAATGAAAACATATTGTCACTCAAGCTTTCTTTATCAAAAACTCTCTTCCTCACTCGCCCTGCACTGCACTCTCTCCACCTCACCCCCAGGAATACCTCTGGCTACGGCTTCCCCTTCGCTCCCACCTCTTGTTCATATGTGTGTTGTACCGTCCACCAAACAGTGATGACTCCATCTACATCTCGCTGTCTGATAATATGGACCAACTTCTGTCTACTCATCCCAACTCTCTCTTCCTCATATGTGGTGATTTCAATTGTCACCATGCCAGTTGGCTGGGTGTGGGTACCTCTCTCACCAGCCATGGCTCCTCAGCAAAGGACTTCTGCGACTCACTGGGACTGACACAATCTGTCAATTTCCCGACCCGGATCTCAGTCAACGGAGCATCTTCTCTTCTGGCCTTGGTTATGACTAACTTCCCTGAAAATGTCTGCTGCTCTTCTTCTGCTCCAATCAGCTCATCTGATCATGTGCTTGTTAAAGTGGACATCTCTCTGACCATTCTCAGGGAGCCTGCTCAGCGTCGACGAGTCTGGCATTTCACTCAGGCCAACTGGCACGGTCTTCAAGCAGCCATCAATCATCTGGACTGGTCTCCCATCTCTACCACCTCTGATATCAACTCATCCTGGGAATTCTTCCAAAGTAAATTGCTCTCTCTCGTGCACAGATTTATCCCATCTCATCTTCAATTGTCATACCCTTCCTCCCGTCCATGGTACACGGAATCTTGTGGTGAGGCTGTTGCCCAGAAACAACGTGCTTTCGTCTCCTGGAAAGCAAATCCAATGGAAGGAAATCTCATTTCCTTTCACAAAGCCCGAAACAAGTGTGTGTCCACCATCAGGAGAGCCAGGAAACAATATCTCTCCGTTCTCAAGACCGAACTCTCTTATCTGTCTCCCTCTTCCAAATTCTGGTGGCGTCTGGTCAAATCTGTTTCTGGTGTTTGTTCCCCCTCCATCCCCTCCCTTACCTCAAACGGCTACACAGCTGACTCCGCACGTGAAAAAGCTGAATGCCTCAACTCTGTGTTTGCCTCTAAATATTGTGTCCCAAACCCATCCCTCTCTGTACCCACCATACCCAGTCGTACCCAGCTGCTCCTGGACTCCGTGTCCTTTCCTCCTGACAAGGTGGAAAAGTTTCTGTCAACCCTCGACTCTGAATCTGCAACTGGACCTGACGGCATCAGCCCACGGGTCCTAAAATCCTGTTCTTCCGCTCTTTCACTCCCTCTCTCTGTTTTCTTCACCTTCTCTTTTGCTCAAGGTCAACTGCCATCTGCTTGGAAATCAGCAAAGATCACCGCTTTGCACAAAAAAGGTGCAAAAACAGATCCGAGCAACTACAGACCAATCAGCCTTCTCCCAATTATCAGCAAAGTCATGGAATCCATCATTGCTTCGGATATGACATCTTTCCTCTTCTCCAATGACTTGATCTCTGATCATAATTTTGGTTTCAGACCAGGTCACTCTACTCTGGACATGCTGCTTCTGCTGTCTCAACAATGGATGGAGGTCCTCAATGCCAAACAGGAAATTAGAGCTGTCTCCCTCGACATATCACATGCCTTCGATACGGTCTGGCACCCCGCTCTGCTCACCAAACCCTCCTCCTTTGGTATCCATGGAAATCTCCACGCATGGCTGGCGGACTTCCTCTCTCGTCGTAGTCAACGTGTGGCCCTGAATGGGTTTCTCTCATCTCCTCTTCCTGTTCAGGCTGGAGTTCCCCAAGGCAGTGTTCTGGGCCCTGTGCTTTTTCTGGTCTTCATCAATGATCTCTCTGACTCTCTTGAAAATCCTCTCTATCTCTTTGCTGATGACTCCACTCTCTGCCGCTCCATTCCTCGTCCCTCAGATCGGCAGTCTGCAGCCTCCTCACTCTCTGCAGACCTGGACAAAATCACAGACTGGGCAAACAAGTGGAACATGTCTTTCAATCCTGACAAATCTCACACTCTTAGGATGTCTCTCCGAAAAGACCGACTGGACAACCCTCCAATCTACTTTCTGAATAATCCTCTCCAAGAAGTTCTGTCACTCAAGCTTTTGGGCCTCACTATCTGCCATGATCTTTCCTGGGAAAACCACATTTCCAAGCTGGCCTCCAAAGCCAGTAGCCGACTGCGCATCCTCCGTCGTGCGAAGTCCTTCCTTGGCACACCTGAGCTCCTCACCACATACAAGGCTTTCATCCGCAGCTCAATGGAATACTGCTCTCCCCTCTGGGCTGGTGCTCCTGCCTCACACCTAGCTCGTCTTCACGCTGTTGAAACCAAAGCGTTCAGAATCATTGGAATCTCCTGCGATGACGCTATCTCCGAGGGCCTTTCACTTACTCACCGCAGGCAGGTTGGTGGTCTTTCCGTCTTCTACCGACTCCTCTCCGGCCTTGCTCCCCCAGCTCTCTCTGGGCTCTGTCCCCCAAATATTCCTACAGGTCGCACAAGATCTGCCTGCAACCCTCTTATGGTTAAACTGCCAAAATCAAGACTCTCTGCTCACCTTCACTCCTTCATTCCTCTTTTCTCCCGCCTCTGGAACAAACTCCCTCACTCTCTTCAATCCCACTCCTCCCTCCAGGTCTTTAAAACGGCTGTTCACCACCATCTCTTATCTTCCCCAATCCAAAACCTTGATCTTTTCTACCCCCCGCTAATTTCACCCCAAATCCACTTTTTTGAGGTGATTTTTGTCTTCTTTCCTGGAAGTCCTTGGTGTCCTTGCGTTTTATACCTATCCTGCCTCCCCCCAGGCCCTCTCCCTCCCACACATCTCCCGATGTCCCTGCTCTCAAATGTTGTGTTTGTGTGCTTCCTCCCCTTCTCTCCCCATCTTGTCGACCGCTGCCCTTTTTATATACTTTGTTTGCTTGTTTGTTTGATTTGTTTCTTTGATAAATGTTAGCTCTTTCACGAGCCTCGACTCTGTATACAAAAAAAAAAAAAAAAAAATTGCATAATGCCCCAGGCTTCACGTTTATTACCAACAATATGATTTCAACCATGAATACTTGCAATGGAAAGTTCAAGGCAGTGACAGAATCAGCTCGTAATCCAGAATAAATAAGAGGATCGTTGTTATGATACCCAACAGTGTTGTCTTTCAAATCGGTATTCAAACTGGTCCAAGATGCACATGGCACAACGGCCGACGACACGGAGAGACGTGTTACTGCTTGCCTTGGAAAAGCTGCATGTGCTTCGTCAGAGCGGATGTCTCCCTGTTGTCGGACTGGGCCAGCACTGTGCGATTAGTGTCGGCCTGATATACAGCCGGCCTGTGGCGTGCTCCCCACGCGGTGTTATTAGCGCACCATTTATCGGCGTGCCACCCACATTTTCACAGCTGTCCCCCGGGCACTGCCAAAACCTTTCTTGGGGGCCAGATGTTTGGTGTGTGTAAAATTTGCAAATTATCATTTGCAGCCAAACGTCATTATGACCTCTGTAGTTTTGCCGAGCATGCATACACAGCTGGAACACTTATCTTTTGTATTGTATGTTTGTTTGCTTGAGTATGTAATACCATATTACAGTTAACTTGTTATTTAACTCTGATACAATCATCATGATAAGTCACTCAAAATTTTTCAAACTGCTTCAACAGTCGATTTGTTTAGTTTGAACTACAGTGAACATATTACCCCGCGCATGTGAAGCGAAAAGTGAGGTTAAGCAATTGGTTCATCATGTCCATCCATCCGTCCGTCTGTCGTATCAGTTTATGATCGAGGAAGAACTTATTTTTGAACACAAATCGGAAAATGAATAGAAAGACAAGTCTGTCGTTTTACCGTACCTTGTCTTAGGATTTACTTTACTCTATCTGCCATATTAAAGCGCGGCGTTACGCGCGCTGCTTGTGAGCAAGGAGGAAGCGGACAAGCGGTAACATATGAACGTCTTTATTGTAAGACTACACTGTAACTCTGAACTCTTCCGGGCTGGTCGCCCGGTGTATATCCTGAGGCCACGCCTACCCCTCGGGCGTGGCCACCGCCCACTTGGTGCGTGGAATGATGTCACCACGCCAGTGGGCTTTTGTGTCCGCCACACGCGCCCCCCCAGAATTCCCGCGCACCTGGAGGGCCAGTTTGCGGGGCAGACGAATGACCCGGCCGAAGCGCCCCCTGGCGATCGGCGGCGTCTGGGGTGCAGGGATACCAGGTGGGATGCCCCTGGCTGCCCCTGGGATGGGTGCAGGACCGGGGGGCGCCGTGGCGGCGGGGCTGGGCGGTGCCGGGGGTCCGCCCGCAGGAGGGCGGCCCCGACGTGGGGGTCGGGCCACTGGCGGTGGATGGTCCACATCGAGGTGGGCCGGCTTGAGGCGGTCTACCGAAACGCGGTCAGGAGTACCGCCGATGTCCAGGGTGAAGTGCTTCGCCCCGGTCTCCAGCACGCGGAAAGGCCCGTCGTACGGGGGCCGCAGTGGTGTCCGATGGGCATCGTGGCGGACGAAGACGTACTCCGCCGTGCGAAGCTCCGGGGCGACGTGCGTCGGTGGGTGCCCGTGGCATGCCGTTGGCACCGGGGCGAACCTCTGGGCGGTCTCTTGCAGAGCGGAGCGCTGCTGTGCCGCGGACCATGGTGCCGTGGAGTCGGGGAGGAACTCGCCCGGCACCCGCAGCGGTTGCCCGAAGACCAACTCCGCCGCGGATGCGCGCAGGTCCTCCTTGGGCGCCGTCCGGAGGCCCAGCAGGACCCAGGGGAGCCTGTCGACCCAGCCGCCGTCGCGGAGGGTGGCCCGGAGCGCGGCCTTCAATGAGCGGTGAAATCGCTCACACAGGCCGTTAGCCTGGGGGTGGTAGGCCGTGGTTCGGTGCAGCCGGACCCCGAGCCCCTGCGCAACCGCCCCCCAGAGCTCCGAGGTGAACTGGGGGCCGCGGTCGGATGAGATGTCTGAGGGGGCGCCGAACCGGGCGACCCAGGTGGCGATGAAAGCCTGCGCGACATCGGCCGCCGTTGTCGACGCCAAGGGCACGGCCTCCGGCCACCGGGTGGTGCGGTCCACCATGGTGAGGACGTGGGTGAAACCCCGCGAGGGGGGCAGAGGTCCCACCAGGTCCACGTGGACGTGGTCAAACCGGCGTTCCGGCACCGTGAACGGGGCCAACGGGGCCTGGGTGTGCCGGTGCACCTTGGCGCGCTGGCACGCGAGGCATGTCCTGGCCCAGCCGCGGACGGCCTTCCGGAGGCCATGCCAGACGAACTTGTCGGCGATCAGCCTTTGGGAGGCCCTCGCGCCCGGGTGGGACAGGCCGTGGATGGCGTCAAACACCTGGCGCTGCCAGCCCGCGGGCACAATGGGGCGAGGACGCCCGAGGGAGACGTCGCACAAGAGGGCCGCGCCCGCGCCGTCGAACGGCACCTCGGTGACGCGGAGGCCCGTGACGGCGGTCCGCAAGGCCTGGACGTCGGGGTCAGCGGCCTGGTCCGCTGCCATCCGGGCATAGTCGATGCCGAGGTGGACTGCGTGGGCGACGGCCCGGGAAAGGCAATCCGCCACCGGGTTGTCCTTCCCCGCGACGTGCTGGATGTCCGTCGTGTACTCGGACACGGCCGAGAGGTGACGCTGCTGCCGGGCCGACCACGGCTCGGTGACCTTGCCCATCGCGAAGATCAGCGGCTTGTGGTCGACGAAGGCAGTGAACGCCCGGCCCTCGAGCAGATGGCGGAAGTGCCTGACCGCCAAGTGAAGTCCGAGCAACTCGCGGTCGAAGGTACTGTAACGGCGTTCGGGCGGGCGAAGCTGCCGGCTAAAGAACGCCAGCGGTTGCCAAGCTCCACGCACCCATTGCTCGTGCACCGCGCCCACCGCGTAGTCCGAGGCATCGGTGGTGAGGGCGATCGGTGCATCGGGCGCCGGGTGCGCGAGCATGGTGGCGTTAGCCAAGGCGAGCTTCGCGCCCGTGAACGCCGTGTCCATCTGCTCGGTCCAGGTAACGTCGCCTTTGCCCGGCTTACCTCGGAGAGCTTCGTGCAGGGGGCACAGGAGCTGGGCGATACGGGGCAGGAACCGATGGTAAAAGTTCACCATGCCCAGGAACTCCTGCAGCCCTCTGATCGTGCGGGGGCGCGGAAACCCCTTCACCGCCTCCACCTTGGCCGGCAGGGGGACGGCTCCGTGCCTGGTGACACGGTGCCCCAGAAAATCGATTGTGGCGGCGCCGAACCGGCACTTTGCGGGGTTCACAATCAGGCCATGCTGGCCCAGGCGTTCGAAGAGCGTGCGGAGGTGGCGTAGGTGCTCTTCGCGGGACGCGCTGGCGACGAGGATATCGTCCAGGTAGACGTAGACAAAATCCAAGTCGCGCAGGACGCTGTCCATCAGTCGCTGGAACGCCTGAGCCGCATTCTTCAGACCGAAGGGCATGCGCAGGAACTCGAAGAGTCCGAATGGCGTGATGACCGCCGTCTTCGGGACGTCCTCCGGCCTGACGGGGACCTGATGGTAGCCGCGTATGAGGTCCACCTTCGAGAAGAAGGACCTGCCCGCCAAACGGGCGGAAAAGTCCTGAATGTGGAGGACGGGGTAGCGGTCGGGAGTCGTGGCGTCATTGAGACGGCGATAGTCCCCGCACGGTCGCCATCCCCCGCCGGGCTTCGGCACGATGTGCAGCGGCGACGCCCAAGCGCTCTCTGAGCGCCGAACGATGCCGAGTCGCTCCAGGGTAGCGAACTCCGCTTTTGCCACCGCCAGCTTCGTCGGCTCGAGGCGGCGTGCCCGGGCGTAGACCGGTGGCCCGACGGTGGGGATGTGATGGGCCACCCCGTGCTTGACGGCCCCCGCCGAGAAGGTGGGCCGCGTGAGGGCCGGGAAGCCGGCGAGGAGGCGGGTGAATGCGTCCGCTGCCGGAAGCGTACAGACCAACGTGGCCGGAACCGAATCGTTCGGCAAGCCGCTTGGCAAGCCGCTCGTTGAGCTGGGCAACGCACATGCGAGCGAGCTGAACGTCTCGGCCTGGACAAGCCGTCTGCGCTTGATGTCGACCAGGAGCCCATTAGCGCACAGGAAGTCCGCGCCAAGCAGTGCCATGGGCACGTCGGCGGTGACTAACGTCCATCGGAAAACCTGCCCTCCAAACCGCAGAGAGAGGCAGCGTTTTCCGTACGTACGGATGGGCGTCCCGTTCGCGGCAAGCAGCGCGGGGCCCCCACCCGCGGCGTGCTTGTCTGACGTGCCGGCGGGAATGACACTCACCTGTGCTCCCGTGTCGCACAGGTAACGGCGCCCGGAGAAGGTGTCCGTTATGAACAGCAGGCTGCTCGAACGGCCGGCGCTCATCGCCACAATTGAGCGCCGGCCCGGGCGTTTCCCGACCCGTTGAAGGAGCACGGCGGATGACACCGCCGAGCTTCGTGGCCGAACTTGGCGTGGAACCAGCACCAGGTGGTGGAGCTGGAGGAGCGCGGCTGGCTCCGCCAGGCCGGTGGAGTCGACGGGTTTCCCCGCGGTGGCGGTTTTCGCCGCGGCGGTGGGCGGGGCGTGGCGGCGTTCACGAGGTGCGTATCAGCATGCTGCTGAAACTCAGCGTGCTGTAGAAGATGATGCTGTGGAACAGCAGCGTCGAAGGCCGTGACGGCCACGCCAACGCTCGCCCGCGTGTCCGAAGCGGCGAAGTACTTGTCCGCCTCGGCCGCCAATGCTCGGGGTTCCGTTAGCCCGGTCCCGGCCAACGCCAGGCGAACCTGCACTGGAAGTTGGTGACGGAAAAGCGCCCGGAATAGCGAACCGGGGGCTTCGTCGCCCAACAGTGACAGCATATGGTCCATTCGGACCGACGGGCACGTCTCACCGAGCTCGGGGAGATCCAGGAGGTGCGTCGTGCGTTGTCCGTGAGGCTGAACGTGGCTAGGAGTAGCCGCTTGAGTGCCTCGTACTTGTGGCCGTCCGGTGGGTGGCGAAGGACGGACACAACTCGAGCGGCCGTGCCGGGCCCGAGGGAGGCGACGACATGGCAGTAGCGCAGGTCGTCGTTGGTGAGGCGCCGAAGCTGAAATTGGGCTTCGGCTTGAACGAACCAGACCTCGGCCTGGGCCTCCCAAAATTCGGGAAGTTTAATCGCCATTGACTTGTCGTTGGCCATTGCAATGGCGTCGTGTTCGGAAGGATCGCTACGGCAGATCCAACGTCGAGGGTCACCAGTAAAGCGCGGCGTTACGCGCGCTGCTTGTGAGCAAGGAGGAAGCGGACAAGCGGTAACATATGAACGTCTTTATTGTAAGACTACACTGTAACTCTGAACTCTTCCGGGCTGGTCGCCCGGTGTATATCCTGAGGCCACGCCTACCCCTCGGGCGTGGCCACCGCCCACTTGGTGCGTGGAATGATGTCACCACGCCAGTGGGCTTTTGTGTCCGCCACAATATGTACTTTCCTCTACCTGCCTTCCTGGCAGTCAAACAAAATTTGAAATCATTCTAAACAGGAAACTTTCTTTTTTAAAGGATGTTTCAAATGACAAAACAGGCACAAAAAACTAATGTGCACGTCAGATTAATTGCAACCCTCTTCTGGTGAAACTGCCAAAATCAAGACTCGCTGCTCACCTTCACTCTTTCATTCCTCTTTTCTCCCGCCTCTGGAACAAACTCCTTCACTCTCTTCAATCCCACTCCTCCCTCCAGGTATTTAAAACAGCTGTTCACGACCATCTCTTATCTTCCCCCATCCAAAACCTTGATCTTTTCTACCCCCGCTAATTTCACTCCAGATCCAGTTTTTTGAAATTCCGACTTCTTCCCTGGAAGTCCTAGCTGTGTCCATGTGTTTTTTTTACCTCTCCCATCCCCACACCCCCTTTCCCATGCCTCCTCCCCCCAAGCCCTCTCCCTCCCACAGATCTCCCGATGTCCCTGTTCTCTACTGTTGTGCTTGTGTGCTTCCCTCTCTCTCCCCATCTTGTCCCCCCCGCTCCCTTTATCTTGTGTTTTATGTGTCAGTTTGTCTTTATGTGATTAATGTTAGCTCTTTCACGAGCTTTCCTGTATACAAACAAGTACAAAAAGTTTGAATTAAAACAAAAGCTGCGTCGATGTTACACAATGCCTAGATGCAGCTGTGCCTATAACGTCGATGTTATAGGCACAGGACATTCCTATTGATTCGATTACTTGATGCTATTTTTGTGCAAAGTGAAAATATATCTCGGCAATTTCCCGTGTGTGGCGACGAATTTTTAATATATCTCGGCATTTTCCCGTCTGTTATTTCAGGCGGTGTATGACTGACCATGCCGCGATTTAAAAAATATATATCTCGGCAATTTCCCGTATGTGGCGACACGTGAACGAAGCTATGCTACTCTCTCCACATTATTGTGACGACGTATAAATTAAATATTTCATCGTGACGATTGTCATCAAATGGACGAATTTTTAATACTAGGGCGTGCCCGTACGTGCGTGCCCGTACGTGCTTGCCCGTACGTGTTTGCAAAAGGAAAAAAGTTTTGAAACCACGTGCCAGAATTACGATTATTCGCAATTTAGTTTTAATGGCCAATTATTCAATTATCGCAAACGTATTTTATCTTTTCGCAAGGGAAAACAAAGAAAAGAGAAGAGAACAACAACAACAAAAAAAAAAAAAAAAATTTGACACCACGTGTCAGAAACGACCACAGAATACGGAACAAGAAAATATAGGCGAATGTGAGAGACCATAACTTGGGAAGCACAAATTCTCAATATTAAATTATTAACCTATCATCTTTAATAGAACTATAATAGACCAATTAAACTAACGGTTGTTTTTATTTTCTTGTTTTTGGCAAAGTTAACATCCAGAGAGGCTGTGTATAGGCCAATCCCCCCCCTCTATTTACATGAAATGGTTTGGTTCATTCGCAAAGCCAAAGCGAACGGCTTGCGAGTACGGTGACCATACCTTGGGAACCACTTATCCGATTAATTTCAAACCTTGAAAAGGCACATCCTCGGGTCCCCAGCAATATACCTGGCAAGTTTCAAGTATATCGGACCGGTAGTTGTCGAGAAACAGCGGTCGCATACAGACAGACAGACAGACACACACACACACACACACACACACACACACACACACACACACACACACACACACACACACACACACACACAGATTGCTGGAATTATATAGAGATTTAGTTTTAATGGCCAATTATTCAATAATTATCGCAAACGTATTTTGTCTTTTCGCAAGGACAAACAAAGAAAAGTGAAGAGAACAACAACAACAATAACAACAACAACCAAAAAAAACCCCACTTCCAACCCCCAGTTCCAAAGGCCACACCGTTTTGACACCTGAAAACAAAAAAAAGTTGTGCACTTTGTTTGATAAACAACAACAAAAAAATTTTTTGACACCACGTGTCAGAAACGACCACAGAATACGGAGCAAGAAAATATAGGCGAATGTGAGAGACCATAACTTGGGAAGCACAAATTCTCAATATTCAATTATTAACCTATTGAAGGAACTGCGCTCCAACGCGAGTCGAAAGAATTGACGCGACCAAAGACGGAATTCGTCCGAGTTGCTTTATTGAAACAAAACAGCTCAGGTATTCTGACAAGCCCGTTTTTCGGGCAACAATATATATACACATTTATGTCGGGAAGTTTGCCCGGCAAAAGCTATACCGGGCATGCCCGGGTATCAAGGGCGAGCCTTGGAAAGGCGAGTCTGGACCTGCCCGGGCGTGTTTGGCTGCGGCCTGGCAAGTCGAGGCTGGGCGTGCCCGGGCGCTCTGGGCGAGCACTGGAAAGGCGATAGCGGGCATGCCCGGACGCTCTGGGCGAGCCCTGGAAAGGCGAGAGCGGGCATGCCCGGGAAAGACGAGACCGGGCGTGCCCGGGAGGTTCGGGCGTGCCCGGGAACAGTGAGTCCGGGCATGCCCGGGAGAGGCGCGTCTGGCCGTGTTCTGGCCGGTGCAAGGCGATTATGTACATCTAGCGGTAACCGCTACACACGCCCCTCCAGAATCGACCTGCACCGGCAGGGTCAATTTAAGGGGGGTCCGGATGACCCGGCCGAAGCGACCCCTGGAGGGTCATGGGGAGGGGTCTGACGTGGTGGTGGGTGGTCGAGCGGGGGGAACTGTGGACGGGGGGCGGCCTCGCCGTGGAGGAAGGGCCAACCGTGGTGGTCGGTCGACGTCCATGTGCGCCGGTTTGAGGCGGTCCACAGAAATCCGGTCCGGCCGGCCGCCGAAGTCGACGATGAAAGACTTGTCGCCCCGTCGCAGGACCCGGAAGGGCCCGTCGTACGGCGGCCGGAGTGGCCCCCGGTGCGCGTCATGACGCACAAAGACGTACTCCGCTGTGCGAAGCGCCGGGGGGACGTAGGACTGGGGGCCACCGTGGCGGGACGTCGGCACGGGGGCAAATCGTCGGGCGGCCTCCTGGAGGTCCGAGCGCTGGCGAGCGGCGGACCAGGGACTGGTAGCGTCAGGCACGAATTCGCCCGGGACGCGGAGTGGCTGGCCGTAGACGAGCTCGGCGGCGGACGCCTGGAGGTCTTCCTTGGGGGCCGTGCGAAGGCCCAAAAGGACCCACGGCAGCCGGTCGGCCCAACCGTCGTCCTGAAGGCCGGCCATGAGTGCGGCCTTCATGGAGCGGTGAAACCGCTCGCACAACCCATTGGCTTGGGGGTGATAGGCCGTGGTGCGGTGCAGCGTGACCCCCAACGAACGGGCGACCGCGCCCCAAAGCTCAGACGTGAACTGTGGGCCGCGGTCGGACGAGATGTCCGCTGGTGCGCCGAAGCACGCGACCCAGGTGGCGATGAACGCCTGCGCCACGTCGGCGGTGGTGGTGGAGGTGAGGGGCACGGCCTCCGGCCACCTGGTGGTCCTGTCCACCATGGTGAGCAGGTGGGTGAACCCCCACGAGGGGGGCAGGGGACCCACCAGGTCCACGTGGACGTGGTCGAAACGCCGTTCAGGCACGGCGAAAGGTGCCAGCGGGGCCTGGGTGTGGCGGTGGACCTTGGCTCGCTGGCAGGCCGTGCAGGCGTTGGCCCAGTCGCGGATGTTTCGTCGAAGGCCGTGCCAGACGAAACGCGCCGACACCAGCTTCTGAGAAGCTTTCCGGCCCAGGTGAGAAAGGCCGTGGATGGAGGCGAAGATGCGGCGCTGCCAGGAAACGGGCACGATGGGGCGAGGCTGGCCCTGGGAGACGTCGCAGAGCAGGACGGTGCCGGCGAAGTGGATGTCGGCCAGGCGGAGGCCCGTGTCCGCCACGCGGAGTGCCTGCACCGAGGCGTCGGTGGTCTGGTCGGCCGCCATGAGCGTGAAGTCCACGCCGAGGTGGACCGCGTTCGCGCTGGCCCGCGAAAGGCAGTCGGCCACGGCGTTGTCTTTGCCAGCGACGTGCTGGATGTCCGTGGTGAACTCCGACACGGCGGAGAGGTGGCGCTGCTGGCGGGCCGACCATGGCTCCGTGACCTTAGCCATTGCGTAGACCAACGGCTTGTGGTCGACGAAAGCCGTGAACGGGCGGCCCTCCAGGAGGTGTCGGAAATGGCGAACGGCCAGGAATAGCCCGAGCAGCTCGCGGTCGAACGTGCTGTAGTTTAACTTGTTCGGCCGGAGTTGCCGGCTGAAAAAAGCGAGTGGCTGCCAAACCCCGTCCACCCATTGCTCATGGACGGCGCCCACCGTGTAGTTGGAGGCGTCCGTAGTGAGGGCGATGGGCGCGTTGAGCACCGGGTGAGCCAGCAGCGTTGCATCGGCGAGGGCCCGTTTGGCACTGGCGAAGGCCGCGTCCATGGCCGCGGACCAAACAATGTCATGCTTGGCCGGCTTGCCCTGGAGGGCCTCGTAAAGGGGCCGCATGAGCTGAGCAGCGCGGGGCACGAATCGGTGATAAAAATTCACCATGCCTAGGAACTCTTGGAGGGCCTTGATGGAACGGGGATGCGGGAACGTGGTGATGGCCTCGACCATGGTCGGCAGTGGCACGGCCCCGGTCTTGGTGATGCGGTGGCCCAAAAAGTCAACGGTCGTCGCGCCGAAGTGGCATTTGACCGGGTTGACAATTAAGCCGTGCTCGCTGAGGCGACCGAACAGTGTTCGGAGGTGGAGGAGGTGCTCGGCGCGGGACGTGCTGGCGACGAGGATGTCGTCCAGATAGACGAAAAGAAACGGCAGGTCGCGCAGCACGCCGTCCATCAAGCGCTGGAACGCCTGGGCCGCGTTCTTGAGGCCAAACGGCATCCGCAAAAATTCGAACAGGCCGAACGGCGTGATGACGGCCGTCTTCGGGATGTCGGCCGCCCGGACAGGTACCTGGTGGTAGCCCCGTATCAGGTCAATTTTCGAAAAGATGACCCGTCCCGCCAAACGGGCGGAAAAGTCCTGAATATGCGGGATCGGGTACCTGTCGGGGGTGGTAGCGTCATTGAGACGGCGGTAGTCGCCACACGGGCGCCATCCACCCCCCGGCTTTGGCACGATGTGCAGTGGCGAGGCCCACGCGCTATCGGAGCGCCGCACGATGCCGAGGTGCTCCAACGCGTCGAATTCGGCCTTTGCCACGGCGAGCTTGGCTGGGTCGAGGCGGCGGGCCCTGGCGTAGACCGGCGGGCCCGTAGTGGGTATGTGGTGCTCGATCCCGTGCCGCACCGCGACGGCCGAAAACGTCGGCCGCGTGAGGGCCGGGAATTCCACGAGCAGGCGAGCGAACTCGTTCGTTGCCGGGAGGGCGCACGCCAGTTCGGTCGGCGCGGAGCTGCTCATTGTGCACGCCAGGGAGCTGAAGGTCTCGGCGTGGACAAGGCGACGTCGTTTGACGTCGACCAGCAGCCCGTGCGCGCAGAGGAAGTCGGCGCCCAGCAAAGCCACGGGGACGCTGGCGGTAACAAAAGTCCATTGAAAGCGCTGGCTGCCGAAGCAGAGGGTGACGACGCGTGGGCCGAAAGTGCGTATGGCCGAGCCATTAGCAGCGACCAAAGAGGGGCCGCAAACTGCGTCCAGCCTGTCCTGCTCGGAGGCAGGTATGACGCACAGTTGGGCGCCGGTGTCGCACAGGAAATGCCGTCCAGACGCTTTGTCCCGAATAAACAGCAAGTTGCCCGAGTGGCCGGCGCTCATGGCTGGGAATGAACGCCGGCCCGGCCGTTTCCCGACCTGCCGAAAGTGCACGGGGGCCGGCACGTCCAAGCCTTGTGTCCGAACCTGGCGTGGTAATAACACCAGGCCCGGTCAGGTGGAGGCCCCGGCCGTCGTGTCGGAAGCGAGCGGTGCGGCGTGGCGGCCGCCAGTTGCACCGGCAGTTCGGCCTCCAACCGCGCAGGGCGCTCGGGCGTCGCCTCGGACGGCGGCGGGCTCCAGGTAACCGCGCCGATGTGCTGGCCCGCCGAGGAGATCTTATCGGCTTCCCTGGCGAGGGCGCGGGAATCCGTGATCAACGTGCCAGCCAGGGCGAGGCGTACCGGGTTAGGCAGCTGACGGAGGAACAGCTCCCGGAACAGGAATGCCGGAGAGTGCTCGCCGAGCAACGAGAGCATATAGTCCATGCGCTCGGACGGGCGCGTGTCGCCGAGCTCGGGCAGGTCAAGCAGGCGCCGTGCGCGTGCTGCCGGTGAGAGGGCGAAAGCGCCGAGGAGGAGCGTCTTCAGCGCGTCGTATTTGTCAGGAGCCGGCGGGTGCTGGAGGAGGCTCAAGGCGCGGGCCGCGGTGGCGGGACCGAGCGCCGCCACAACATGGTGGAAGCGGGTGTCGTCCGCGGTGATGCCTCGCAGGGCGAACTGGGAGTCCGCCTGGGCGAACCAAACAGCCGCGTGAGCCTCCCAGAAGGTAGGCAGTTTAAGCGTCACTGCCGTATCCATGTCGGTAGGTCACCAATGAAGGAACTGCGCTCCAACGCGAGTCGAAAGAATTGACGCGACCAAAGACGGAATTCGTCCGAGTTGCTTTATTGAAACAAAACAGCTCAGGTATTCTGACAAGCCCGTTTTTCAGGCAACAATATATATACACATTTATGTCGGGAAGTTTGCCCGGCAAAAGCTATACCGGGCATGCCCGGGTATCAAGGGCGAGCCTTGGAAAGGCGAGTCTGGACCTGCCCGGGCGTGTTTGGCTGCGGCCTGGCAAGTCGAGGCTGGGCGTGCCCGGGCGCTCTGGGCGAGCACTGGAAAGGCGATAGCGGGCATGCCCGGACGCTCTGGGCGAGCCCTGGAAAGGCGATAGCGGGCATGCCCGGACGCTCTGGGCGAGCCCTGGAAAGGCGATAGCGGGCATGCCCGGACGCTCTGGGCGAGCCCTGGAAAGGCGATAGCGGGCATGCCCGGACGCTCTGGGCGAGCCCTGGAAAGGCGAGAGCGGGCATGCCCGGGAAAGACGAGACCGAGCGTGCCCGGGAGGTTCGGGCGTGCCCGGGAACAGTGAGTCCGGGCATGCCCGGGAGAGGCGCGTCTGGCCATGTTCTGGCCGGTGCAAGGCGATTATGTACATCCAGCGGTAACCGCTACACTATCATCTTTAATAGAACTATAATATAATAGACCAATAAAACTAACGGTTGTTTTTATTTTCTTGTTTTTGGCAAAGTTAACATCCAGAGAGGCTGTGTATAGGCCAATCCCCCCCCCCCCCCCCCTCTATTCACATGAAATGGTTTGGTCCATTCGCAAAGCCAAAGCGAACGGCTTGCGAGTACGGTGACCATACCTTGGGAACCACTTGTCCGATTAATTTCAAACCTTGAAAAGGCACATCCTCGGGTCCCCAGCAATATACCTGGCAAGTTTCAAGTATATCGGACCGGTAGTTGTCGAGAAACAGCGGTCGCATACAGACAGACAGACACACACACACACACACACACACACACACACACACACACACACACACACACACACACAGAGATTGCTGGAATTATATAGAGATATCTCGGCATTTTCCCGTCTGTTATTTTGGGCGGTGTATAACTGAGCATGCCGCGATTTAAACAAAATATATATATCTCGGCATTTTCCCGTCTGTTATTTCGGGCGGTGTATGACTGACCATGCCGCGATTTAAAAAAGAAATATCTCAATGGACTTGAAGTTACAGGCCTTTGAGAATTCATTTCGTTCTATAAAGGGCAACTTTCATCGGATTTTCTTCTCGTTTTTTTTCAACCGAGTCTAAAACTATGTTAGCGACTGTGAAAAATGAAATGATATATCGAATTTGATTTGAAATAAAACTGTGTGATAGAGGAAGACACCACGGGCCTACAAAACAGGCCTCAAAGCTATGCAAGTTAATAAAATAGTGGATATTTGTTTCTATGAAGCCTCTCCCACAATGGCTGGAGCTATGGTTCCCAGAATGGGTGGAGCTTTGAGGTTTTGTCTTCTCTGCAAGAACAAGAACAAGAAGAAGAACAACAACAACAACAGCAGAGGGCACTCTATTAGCAGCGTCTGCGATGCGGCTAAAAAAAGAAAAAGAAAAAGATAAGGTGGTGTAATCGACACTGGGGGAAAAAGTGGCAAAACCTGGAATTTATTTATTTATACGCTTTTAAACCCATTTAAAACTTTATTTGAAAACTTTCAACCTCTTTAAAACCAATTTAAAGTGAATTATATACTTGGAGACTGGAGAACACAAATTGCCGTCTTAATACTTCCAAGAACTATGTTATATATCGATATATAGCTTGAGCGAGTGTGGCATGTGTTTTGGGGTGAAGAATGAAGTGTTTAATAAATGTGGTGATTGTAATGCATGAAATAGGGAATATTAGGGGAACTATTGTAAAACGTGTTGAGTTCATTTATCGCTGTTTCTGTCTTCTTATATGTGTCTGGATAGGCCAAAGAACAGAATTGAAGCTGTGTCTAGAAAGAGGAGAAACCGAATTAAATAGTGTCTTACAATGCGTAATGGTAACCACAATAGTGTTGTGAATCGATGGGTGATGGACAAGCATGGGGAGGTAGAAGAAGAACATCCAGTGGGTAATAGGAAGGACATTGGGGGGAAGGAAGAAGAAGAAGATCCCCTGTAGCCCTCTTAACGCATATCCTGTGTCCCGTTAGCTCCATTCATGGTTTATCCAAATACAATATTATTATCTATATATATAAAACACAGTTTGTGTGAGTGTGTGTAATGTTACCGATAGACTCCTAAACGGAGAGGCTTCGTGCTTGATATTTGACATAGACATGGCCTTTGAGCCTGGGACGAACATGGCCGAACTCAAAATATTTGACGATCCATATTTTTTATTCATATTTACCTCAGCGCATTTCAGCGAAGTACCCGCTAATCTCAGCCGGTTCCAGAGCAGCTCGCTGATTCGCTCAGAGCGATCACGTGATGTTCCATTCCCGCTGCCAGACTGATTCGCTCAGAGCGATCACGTGATGTTCCATCCCGTCACATGTCACTTCACCTTTTATGCGATCGTGTTATGTATCGATTTTGTGCGATATGAATTAAATGTCTTTGAAACAGCTGTGAAACGTCTTTCCACAACCCTTCCGTAACCGATTGGAGCAGTTTCTTGCCGCACAAAACGAGATCCGTGAAGCGAGTTGGTCGAGTCGTGCTGACCAATATGGCGACACGGCGGCTTCACTTTTCATGAAGTATGAGCGTTCTATATATTTTCAATTCAGTGCGCCCGTGATTTGTGGCATAGACATGACCATTGGGCCTTCACGGGGTAATTTGTGCGAGGCTTTTGTCCGAGTGAGCTTGAGTCGAGAGGGCGAATGTACGGGTTGGGAATGTACGGGTCTCCCTTCCCCCGCCCGGCAACGCGGGTACTGGTGGACGTCACAGGATCGGTGAGTCTCCAAATCCGCTTCGTGCTGTTGCGAATATGCAGGACGATGTCGCAATTGTTGTGCTGCTCTCCGACCATGAGAACTGCAACGTCATTGTTGACTGGCCATCCCCTTCCCTCCCCCTTCCCCCTCCCCCCTCCCTTTTCCCCCTCCCCCCCCCACTTGTCCCCCTCCCCCCTCCCCCCCACTTGTCCCCCTCCCCCCTCCATTTCCCCCTCCCCCCTCCCCCTCCTTTCCCCCTCCACCCTACCCCCTCCACACTATCCCCTCCCCTTCTCCCCTCCCCCTCCCTTTTCCCCCTCCCCTCCCCTCCCCCCTCCCCTCCCCCGCCCAGCAATGCCGGGTACTTCTGCCGGGTCCCCCCCTCCCCCTCCCCCCTCCCCCCTCCCCCTCACCCCTCCCCCCTCCCACCCCTCCCCCCTCCCACCCCCTTCCCTCCCCCCTCACATCCCTCACCCTCCCATCCCTCACCCTCCCCATCCCCATCCCCCCCTCTTCCCTCTCCCCTCCACCCTCCCCCTTCCCCCCTCCCCTCCTCCCTTCCCTCCCCCCTTCCCCTCCCTCCCTCCCCCTCCCCTCCTCCCTTCCCTCCTCCCCTCCCCCCTTCCCCTCCCTCCAGCCCCCCCTCCCCCCTCCCCTCCCTCCAGCCCCTCCCCTCCCCCTCCCCCTCCCCCTCCCCCTCCCCCTCCCATCCCTCCCCATCACCCCTCTTCTCCCCCCTCCCCCTCCAACTCTTCTCCCCTCCCCCCGTTCCCGTCCCCTCCCCTCCCCCCCGTTCCCCTCCCCTCCCCTCCCCCGCCCGGCAATGCCGGGTACTTCTGCTAGTTATTAATACTAGGGCATGCCCGTACTATATATAAGCTAGGACGTGCCCGTACGTGGGTGCCCGTTCCTTGCCAAAAAAAAAAAAAAAAAAAAATTTGTGTAGGGGTGTGTGTGTGTAAACATCCTAGGGCGTGCCCGTACGTGGGTGCAAAAAAACATGCGTGCAAACAACAACAGCAAAAAAAAACTTTGAAACCACGTGGCAGTAACGACCACAGAACCCCCCCCCCTCTATTTACATGAATGGTTTGGTCCATTCGCAACGACCACAGAACCCCCCCCTCTATTTACATGCAATGGTTTGGTCCATTCGCAACGCCAAAGCGAACGGCGAACGGCTAAATCGCCATAGCTCGGTAAGTACTTGTCCGATTAATATGAAACCTTGAAAAGGCACATCCTCGGGTCCCCAGCAATATACCTGGCAAGTTAAAAGTATATCGGACCCGTGGTTGTCGAGAAACAGCGGTCACAGACAAACAAACGTACAAACGTACAAACGTACAGACAGAGATTACTGGAATTATAGATAGATAACTATCTCAGGAACCTACGTGCTTGGATGTGTGCTCACCAGGGGGCCCAGTCGCAAAACCGTCACAATATGAAACTTCAGACCTGCTACACTGCGTAACGTTTGGGCATGTATCCTTCACATATAATGACGGGATTGATTCAACCTTACCAATAATTTTTATTTGGCATATGATTAGATTTTCACGTCCCTCATCGTGACTAACACTCGACGCAAACAAAGCCAATAGAGATATGATGCAACAAACCCGGGCAGTGTATAATCAGCAGTGACCTACAGGCCTGATGTCTTCGGCCCACCAGAAAACCAAAATGGCGGTCATATTATTTTGCCTGTGTGCCATGGTGGGTGGAGTCAAGTGATAAATGTGGGTGGGGTCCGGCAGCCGTCCGACCAATGGGTGCACATTTCAAAAATCGACTCACAACAAGAACCTTTACGCTTCACGCTTTACATTAGAAAATCAACCCAGGAATATATTTTTAATCTCACTTTGTAAATGTGAATGAAACATTTAATGACAAGCAGCAAACAACATACTGTTCCAAATAAGCGAATGTTCTCCCTTGTTGCCATACCTGATAGCAGTCTCTCTCTTCCCGATCCAAGGGCTTTTCCACAAAAATCTTGCCTGTGTTCAGCCGGATGCTGAACAGGCCGATGGGGCCCGGGTCAACTCCTGCACCCTCGATGCTGTAGGTAATGTTTCCTTGTACCTCCTTGTCAGACTTCACCTGTTTGATCACAAGTATAGTTCAGGTGAGGGCTATACTGATGAGGGTAACACGTGATCGGGAACCCAAGCATTATATTGATCACTCTTACATTTTGATAGACAGCTTGCTGTGCAGAGGGTATAAATCAGAAACTTCACAAGCAGCTGCTTCTAATCTACACTGCAACCCGTAAAAATCTCCTGTCACGTTTGTGACTTTACGGCCTCGTGGGACGCCATTTTGAGCATCAACAAGCTGATTATTAATCTGCACCTTCAAGAAGACAGCTTGGGAACCATCGTAAGTAACAAACAAACACAAGAGTGATGATCAAAATGAGGCATCATCCTTGCGAAGCAATCTTCACAACATGTACGCGTCAGCAAGAGTGCCAAGCGAGCAAATATATCTCCCATGAGGATGAGAGGCACGTGACAGCAGCTGAATCTCAAATCGAGCTGATCATCAATATGCCATACCCCATGCCATCCTTTCTGCTACTCATCCATTCATAGGTGGTGCCTGTCTCCCTGTTCCCCCATTTGATCATCTTACAGTCTGGGAGCCTCCTCTGCATTCCACATGCACAGATTGTAGTAGTAAACGAAACCCCAATGATTTATGATTTATGCACACAAGTTTTATCCCCAAGGTTTTCGTTGCTGGTAGGAATTTACAGGCACATCTCTTGGGATCATGAGACTTCAATGGAAAATGTCCAGGTCACTCAGCTCTTAGGTCAACAATGAGCCATCATTTTTATGACTTCTTTTCCATTCGAGTACCTGATACGATTCATCATTTTGATGACTTCTTTTCCATTAGAGTACTTGATAGGAGTCATCATTTTGATGACTTCTTTTCCATTAGAGTACTTGATAGGAGTCATCATTTTGATGACTTCTTTTCCATGAGAGTACTTGATTGGAGTCATCATTTTGATGACTTCTTTTCCATTAGAGTACTTGATAGGAGTCATCATTTTGATGACTTCTTTTCCATGAGAGTACTTGATAGGAGTCATCATTTTGATGACTTCTTTTCCATCAGAGTACTTGATACAAGTCATCATTTTGATGACTTCTTTTCCATTAGAGTACTTGATATGAGTCATCATTTTGATGACTTCTTTTCCATTAGAGTACTTGATAGGAGTCATCATTTTGATGACTTATTTTCCATTGGAGTACTTGATACGAGTCATCATTTTGATGACTTCTTTTCCATCAGAGTACTTGATACGAGTCATCATTTTGATGAGTTCTTTTCCATGAGAGTACTTGATACGAGTCATCATTTTGATGACTTCTTTTCCATCAGAGTACTTGATACAAGTCATCATTTTGATGAGTTCTTTTCCATTAGAGTACTTGATATGAGTCATCATTTTGATGACTTCTTTTCCATTAGAGTACTTGATAAGAGTCATCATTTTGATGACTTATTTTCCATTGGAGTACTTGATACGAGTCATCATTTTGATGAGTTCTTTTCCATGAGAGTACTTGATACGAGTCATCATTTTGATGAGTTCTTTTCCGTAAGAGTACTTGATACGAGTCATCATTTTGATGAGTTCTTTTCCATGAGAGTACTTGATACGAGTCATCATTTTGATGACTTCTTTTCCATTAGAGTACTTGATAGGAGTCATCATTTTGATGACTTCTTTTCCATCAGAGTACTTGATAGGAGTCATCATTTTGATGAGTTCTTTTCCATGAGAGTACTTGATACGAGTCATCATTTTGATGAGTTCTTTTCCATTAGAGTACTTGATAGGAGTCATCATTTTGATGACTTCTTTCCCATCAGAGTACTTGATAGGAGTCATCATTTTGATGACTTCTTTTCCATCAGAGTACTTGATACGAGTCATCATTTTGATGAGTTCTTTTCCATGAGAGTACTTGATACGAGTCATCATTTTGATGAGTTCTTTTCCATTAGAGTACTTGATAGGAGTCATCATTTTGATGACTTCTTTTCCATCAGAGTACTTGATAGGAGTCATCATTTTGATGACTTCTTTTCCATCAGAGTACTTGATACGAGTCATCATTTTTATGACTTCTTTTCCATTCGAGTACCTGATACGATTCATCATTTTGATGACTTCTTTTCCATTAGAGTACTTGATAGGAGTCATCATTTTGATGACTTCTTTTCCATTAGAGTACTTGATAGGAGTCATCATTTTGATGACTTCTTTTCCATTAGAGTACTTGATAGGAGTCATCATTTTGATGACTTCTTTTCCATTAGAGTACTTGATTGGAGTCATCATTTTGATGACTTCTTTTCCATTAGAGTACTTGATAGGAGTCATCATTTTGATGACTTCTTTTCCATGAGAGTACTTGATAGGAGTCATCATTTTGATGACTTCTTTTCCATCAGAGTACTTGATACAAGTCATCATTTTGATGACTTCTTTTCCATTTGAGTACTTGATATGAGTCATCATTTTGATGACTTCTTTTCCATTAGAGTACTTGATAGGAGTCATCATTTTGATGACTTATTTTCCATTGGAGTACTTGATACGAGTCATCATTTTGATGACTTCTTTTCCATCAGAGTACTTGATACGAGTCATCATTTTGATGAGTTCTTTTCCATGAGAGTACTTGATACGAGTCATCATTTTGATGACTTCTTTTCCATCAGAGTACTTGATACAAGTCATCATTTTGATGAGTTCTTTTCCATTAGAGTACTTGATATGAGTCATCATTTTGATGACTTCTTTTCCATTAGAGTACTTGATAAGAGTCATCATTTTGATGACTTATTTTCCATTGGAGTACTTGATACGAGTCATCATTTTGATGAGTTCTTTTCCATGAGAATACTTGATACGAGTCATCATTTTGATGAGTTCTTTTCCGTAAGAGTACTTGATACGAGTCATCATTTTGATGAGTTCTTTTCCATGAGAGTACTTGATACGAGTCATCATTTTGATGGCTTCTTTTCCATTAGAGTACTTGATAGGAGTCATCATTTTGATGACTTCTTTTCCATCAGAGTACTTGATAGGAGTCATCATTTTGATGAGTTCTTTTCCATGAGAGTACTTGATACGAGTCATCATTTTGATGAGTTCTTTTCCATTAGAGTACTTGATAGGAGTCATCATTTTGATGACTTCTTTTCCATCAGAGTACTTGATAGGAGTCATCATTTTGATGACTTCTTTTCCATCAGAGTACTTGATACGAGTCATCATTTTGATGAGTTCTTTTCCATGAGAGTACTTGATACGAGTCATCATTTTGATGAGTTCTTTTCCGTAAGAGTACTTGATACGAGTCATCATTTTGATGACTTCTTTTCCATTAGAGTACTTGATCGGAGTCATAATTTTGATGACTTCTTTTCCATTAGAGTACTTGATAGGAGTCATCATTTTGATGACTTCTTTTCCATTAGAGTACTTGATAGGAGTCATCATTTTGATGACTTCTTTTCCATCAGAGTACTTGATACGAGTCATCATTTTGATGACTTCTTTTCCATAAGAGTACTTGGTAGGAGTCATCATTTTGATGACTTCTTTTCTATGAGAGTACTTGATACGAGTCATAATTTTGATGACTTCTTTTCCATCAGAGTACTTGATACGAGTCATCATTTTGATGACTTCTTTTCTATGAGAGTACTTGATACGAGTCATCATTTTGATGACTTCTTTTCCATCAGAGTACTTGATACGAGTCATCATTTTGATGACTTCTTTTCCATAAGAGTACTTGGTAGGAGTCATCATTTTGATGACTTCTTTTCCATCAGAGTACTTGATACGAGTCATCATTTTGATGACTTCTTTTCCATAAGAGTACTTGGTAGGAGTCATCATTTTGATGACTTCTTTTCTATGAGAGTACTTGATACGAGTCATCATTTTGATGAGTTCTTTTCCATAAGAGTACTTGGTAGGAGTCATCATTTTGATGACTTCTTTTCCATAAGAGTACTTGGTAGGAGTCATCATTTTGATGACTTCTTTTCCATTAGAGTACTTGATACAAGTCATCATTTTGATGAGTTCTTTTCCATTAGAGTACTTGATACAAGTCATCATTTTGATGACTTCTTTTCCATTAGAGTACTTGATACAAGTCATCATTTTGATGACTTCTTTTCCATTAGAGTACTTGATATGAGTCATCATTTTGAGGACTTCTTTTCCATTAGAGTACTTGATAGGAGTCATCATTTTGATGACTTATTTTCCATTGGAGTACTTGATACGAGTCATCATTTTGATGACTTCTTTTCCATCAGAGTACTTGATACGAGTCATCATTTTGATGAGTTCTTTTCCATGAGAGTACTTGATACGAGTCATCATTTTGATGACTTCTTTTCCATTAGAGTACTTGATATGAGTCATCATTTTGATGACTTCTTTTCCATTAGAGTACTTGATACGAGTCATCATTTTGATGACTTCTTTTCCATCAGAGTGCTTGATACGAGTCATCATTTTGATGAGTTCTTTTCCATGAGAGTACTTGATACGAGTCATCATTTTGATGACTTCTTTTCCATTAGAGTACTTGATAGGAGTCATCATTTTGATGACTTATTTTCCATTGGAGTACTTGATACGAGTCATCATTTTGATGACTTCTTTTCCATCAGAGTACTTGATACGAGTCATCATTTTGATGAGTTCTTTTCCATTAGAGTACTTGATATGAGTCATCATTTTGATGACTTCTTTTCCATTAGAGTACTTGTTAAGAGTCATCATTTTGATGACTTATTTTCCATTGGAGTACTTGATACGAGTCATCATTTTGATGACTTCTTTTCCATCAGAGTACTTGATACGAGTCATCATTTTGATGAGTTCTTTTCCATGAGAGTACTTGATACGAGTCATCATTTTGATGAGTTCTTTCCGTAAGAGTACTTGATACGAGTCATCATTTTGATGACTTCTTTTCCATTAGAGTACTTGATAGGAGTCATAATTTTGATCACTTCTTTTCCATTAGAGTACTTGATAGGAGTCATCATTTTGATGACTTCTTTTCCATTAGAGTACTTGATAGGAGTCATCATTTTGATGACTTCTTTTCCATCAGAGTACTTGATACGAGTCATCATTTTGATGACTTCTTTTCCATCAGAGTACTTGATACGAGTCATCATTTTGATGACTTCTTTTCCATAAGAGTACTTGGTAGGAGTCATCATTTTGATGACTTCTTTTCTATGAGAGTACTTGATACGAGTCATCATTTTGATGACTTCTTTTCCATAAGAGTACTTGGTAGGAGTCATCATTTTGATGACTTCTTTTCCATGAGAGTACTTGATACGAGTCATCATTTTGATGACTTCTTTTCCATAAGAGTACTTGGTAGGAGTCATCATTTTGATGACTTCTTTTCCATGAGAGTACTTGATACGAGTCATCATTTTGATGACTTCTTTTCCATCAGAGTACTTGATACGAGTCATCATTTTGATGACTTCTTTTCCATAAGAGTACTTGGTAGGAGTCATCATTTTGATGACTTCTTTTCCATAAGAGTACTTGGTAGGAGTCATCATTTTGATGACTTCTTTTCCATGAGAGTACTTGATAGGAGTCATCATTTTGATGACTTCTTTTCCATCAGAGTACTTGATACGAGTCATCATTTTGATGACTTCTTTTCCATCAGAGTACTTGATACGAGTCATCATTTTGATGACTTCTTTTCCATAAGAGTACTTGGTAGGAGTCATCATTTTGATGACTTCTTTTCTATGAGAGTACTTGATACGAGTCATCATTTTGATGACTTCTTTTCCATAAGAGTACTTGGTAGGAGTCATCATTTTGATGACTTCTTTTCTATGAGAGTACTTGATACGAGTCATCATTTTGATGACTTCTTTTCCATAAGAGTACTTGGTAGGAGTCATCATTTTGATGACTTCTTTTCCATGAGAGTACTTGATACGAGTCATCATTTTGATGACTTCTTTTCCATCAGAGTACTTGATACGAGTCATCATTTTGATGACTTCTTTTCCATAAGAGTACTTGGTAGGAGTCATCATTTTGATGACTTCTTTTCCATTAGAGTACTTGATAGGAGTCATCATTTTGATGACTTCTTTTCCATGAGAGTACTTGATAGGAGTCATCATTTTGATGACTTCTTTTCCATCAGAGTACTTGATACAAGTCATCATTTTGATGACTTCTTTTCCATTTGAGTACTTGATATGAGTCATCATTTTGATGACTTCTTTTCCATTAGAGTACTTGATAGGAGTCATCATTTTGATGACTTATTTTCCATTGGAGTACTTGATACGAGTCATCATTTTGATGACTTCTTTTCCATCAGAGTACTTGATACGAGTCATCATTTTGATGAGTTCTTTTCCATGAGAGTACTTGATACGAGTCATCATTTTGATGACTTCTTTTCCATCAGAGTACTTGATACAAGTCATCATTTTGATGAGTTCTTTTCCATTAGAGTACTTGATATGAGTCATCATTTTGATGACTTCTTTTCCATTAGAGTACTTGATAAGAGTCATCATTTTGATGACTTATTTTCCATTGGAGTACTTGATACGAGTCATCATTTTGATGAGTTCTTTTCCATGAGAATACTTGATACGAGTCATCATTTTGATGAGTTCTTTTCCGTAAGAGTACTTGATACGAGTCATCATTTTGATGAGTTCTTTTCCATGAGAGTACTTGATACGAGTCATCATTTTGATGGCTTCTTTTCCATTAGAGTACTTGATAGGAGTCATCATTTTGATGACTTCTTTTCCATCAGAGTACTTGATAGGAGTCATCATTTTGATGAGTTCTTTTCCATGAGAGTACTTGATACGAGTCATCATTTTGATGAGTTCTTTTCCATTAGAGTACTTGATAGGAGTCATCATTTTGATGACTTCTTTTCCATCAGAGTACTTGATAGGAGTCATCATTTTGATGACTTCTTTTCCATCAGAGTACTTGATACGAGTCATCATTTTGATGAGTTCTTTTCCATGAGAGTACTTGATACGAGTCATCATTTTGATGAGTTCTTTTCCGTAAGAGTACTTGATACGAGTCATCATTTTGATGACTTCTTTTCCATTAGAGTACTTGATCGGAGTCATAATTTTGATGACTTCTTTTCCATTAGAGTACTTGATAGGAGTCATCATTTTGATGACTTCTTTTCCATTAGAGTACTTGATAGGAGTCATCATTTTGATGACTTCTTTTCCATCAGAGTACTTGATACGAGTCATCATTTTGATGACTTCTTTTCCATAAGAGTACTTGGTAGGAGTCATCATTTTGATGACTTCTTTTCTATGAGAGTACTTGATACGAGTCATAATTTTGATGACTTCTTTTCCATCAGAGTACTTGATACGAGTCATCATTTTGATGACTTCTTTTCTATGAGAGTACTTGATACGAGTCATCATTTTGATGACTTCTTTTCCATCAGAGTACTTGATACGAGTCATCATTTTGATGACTTCTTTTCCATAAGAGTACTTGGTAGGAGTCATCATTTTGATGACTTCTTTTCCATCAGAGTACTTGATACGAGTCATCATTTTGATGACTTCTTTTCCATAAGAGTACTTGGTAGGAGTCATCATTTTGATGACTTCTTTTCTATGAGAGTACTTGATACGAGTCATCATTTTGATGAGTTCTTTTCCATAAGAGTACTTGGTAGGAGTCATCATTTTGATGACTTCTTTTCCATAAGAGTACTTGGTAGGAGTCATCATTTTGATGACTTCTTTTCCATTAGAGTACTTGATACAAGTCATCATTTTGATGAGTTCTTTTCCATTAGAGTACTTGATACAAGTCATCATTTTGATGACTTCTTTTCCATTAGAGTACTTGATACAAGTCATCATTTTGATGACTTCTTTTCCATTAGAGTACTTGATATGAGTCATCATTTTGAGGACTTCTTTTCCATTAGAGTACTTGATAGGAGTCATCATTTTGATGACTTATTTTCCATTGGAGTACTTGATACGAGTCATCATTTTGATGACTTCTTTTCCATCAGAGTACTTGATACGAGTCATCATTTTGATGAGTTCTTTTCCATGAGAGTACTTGATACGAGTCATCATTTTGATGACTTCTTTTCCATTAGAGTACTTGATATGAGTCATCATTTTGATGACTTCTTTTCCATTAGAGTACTTGATACGAGTCATCATTTTGATGACTTCTTTTCCATCAGAGTGCTTGATACGAGTCATCATTTTGATGAGTTCTTTTCCATGAGAGTACTTGATACGAGTCATCATTTTGATGACTTCTTTTCCATTAGAGTACTTGATAGGAGTCATCATTTTGATGACTTATTTTCCATTGGAGTACTTGATACGAGTCATCATTTTGATGACTTCTTTTCCATCAGAGTACTTGATACGAGTCATCATTTTGATGAGTTCTTTTCCATTAGAGTACTTGATATGAGTCATCATTTTGATGACTTCTTTTCCATTAGAGTACTTGTTAAGAGTCATCATTTTGATGACTTATTTTCCATTGGAGTACTTGATACGAGTCATCATTTTGATGACTTCTTTTCCATCAGAGTACTTGATACGAGTCATCATTTTGATGAGTTCTTTTCCATGAGAGTACTTGATACGAGTCATCATTTTGATGAGTTCTTTCCGTAAGAGTACTTGATACGAGTCATCATTTTGATGACTTCTTTTCCATTAGAGTACTTGATAGGAGTCATAATTTTGATCACTTCTTTTCCATTAGAGTACTTGATAGGAGTCATCATTTTGATGACTTCTTTTCCATTAGAGTACTTGATAGGAGTCATCATTTTGATGACTTCTTTTCCATCAGAGTACTTGATACGAGTCATCATTTTGATGACTTCTTTTCCATCAGAGTACTTGATACGAGTCATCATTTTGATGACTTCTTTTCCATAAGAGTACTTGGTAGGAGTCATCATTTTGATGACTTCTTTTCTATGAGAGTACTTGATACGAGTCATCATTTTGATGACTTCTTTTCCATAAGAGTACTTGGTAGGAGTCATCATTTTGATGACTTCTTTTCCATGAGAGTACTTGATACGAGTCATCATTTTGATGACTTCTTTTCCATCAGAGTACTTGATACGAGTCATCATTTTGATGACTTCTTTTCCATAAGAGTACTTGGTAGGAGTCATCATTTTGATGACTTCTTTTCTATGAGAGTACTTGATACGAGTCATCATTTTGATGAGTTCTTTTCCATAAGAGTACTTGGTAGGAGTCATCATTTTGATGACTTCTTTTCCATAAGAGTACTTGGTAGGAGTCATCATTTTGATGACTTCTTTTCCATGAGAGTACTTGATACGAGTCATCATTTTGATGACTTCTTTTCCATAAGAGTACTTGGTAGGAGTCATCATTCTGATGACTTCTTTTCCATGAGAGTACTTGATAGGAGTCATCATTTTGATGAGTTCTTTTCCATGAGAGTACTTGATAGGAGTCATCATTTTGATGACTTCTTTTCCATCAGAGTACTTGATACGAGTCATCATTTTGATGAGTTCTTTTCCATGAGAGTACTTGATACGAGTCATCATTTTGATGACTTCTTTTCCATCAGAGTACTTGATACGAGTCATCATTTTGATGAGTTCTTTTCCATGAGAGTACTTGATACGAGTCATCATTTTGATGACTTCTTTTCCATTAGAGTACTTGATACAAGTCATCATTTTGATGAGTTCTTTTCCATTAGAGTACTTGATACAAGTCATCATTTTGATGACTTCTTTTCCATTAGAGTACTTGATACAAGTAATCATTTTGATGACTTCTTTTCCATTAGAGTACTTGATATGAGTCATCATTTTGATGACTTCTTTTCCATTAGAGTACTTGATAGGAGTCATCATTTTGATGACTTATTTTCCATTGGAGTACTTGATACGAGTCATCATTTTGATGACTTCTTTTCCATCAGAGTACTTGATACGAGTCATCATTTTGATGACTTATTTTCCATTGGAGTACTTGATACGAGTCATCATTTTGATGACTTCTTTTCCATCAGAGTACTTGATACGAGTCATCATTTTGATGAGTTCTTTTCCATGAGAGTACTTGATACGAGTCATCATTTTGATGAGTTCTTTCCGTAAGAGTACTTGATACGAGTCATCATTTTGATGACTTCTTTTCCATTAGAGTACTTGATAGGAGTCATAATTTTGATGACTTCTTTTCCATTAGAGTACTTGATAGGAGTCATCATTTTGATGACTTCTTTTCCATTAGAGTACTTGATAGGAGTCATCATTTTGATGACTTCTTTTCCATCAGAGTACTTGATACGAGTCATCATTTTGATGACTTCTTTTCCATCAGAGTACTTGATACGAGTCATCATTTTGATGACTTCTTTTCCATAAGAGTACTTGGTAGGAGTCATCATTTTGATGACTTCTTTTCTATGAGAGTACTTGATATGAGTCATCATTTTGATGACTTCTTTTCCATAAGAGTACTTGGTAGGAGTCATCATTTTGATGACTTCTTTTCCATTAGAGTACTTGATAGGAGTCATCATTTTGATGACTTCTTTTCCATGAGAGTACTTGATAGGAGTCATCATTTTGATGACTTCTTTTCCATTAGAGTACTTGATACAAGTCATCATTTTGATGACTTATTTTCCATTAGAGTACTTGATATGAGTCATCATTTTGATGACTTCTTTTCCATTAGAGTACTTGATAGGAGTCATCATTTTGATGACTTATTTTCCATTGGAGTACTTGATACAAGTCATCATTTTGATGACTTCTTTTCCATTAGAGTACTTGATATGAGTCATCATTTTGATGACTTCTTTTCCATGAGAGTACTTCATAGGAGTCATCATTTTGATGACTTCTTTTCCATTAGAGTACTTGATACAAGTCATCATTTTGATGACTTCTTTTCCATTAGAGTACTTGATATGAGTCATCATTTTGATGACTTCTTTTCCATTAGAGTACTTGATATGAGTCATCATTTTGATGACTTCTTTTCCATTAGAGTACTTGATAGGAGTCATCATTTTGATGACTTATTTTCCATTGGAGTACTTGATACGAGTCATCATTTTGATGACTTCTTTTCCATCAGAGTACTTGATACGAGTCATCATTTTGATGAGTTCTTTTCCATGAGAGTACTTGATACGAGTCATCATTTTGATGACTTCTTTTCCATCAGAGTACTTGATACGAGTCATCATCTTGATGAGTTCTTTTCCATGAGAGTACTTGATACGAGTCATCATTTTGATGACTTATTTTCCATCAGAGTACTTGATACGAGTCATCATTTTGATGAGTTCTTTTCCATGAGAGTACTTGATACGAGTCATCATTTTGATGAGTTCTTTTCCGTAAGAGTACTTGATACGAGTCATCATTTTTATGACTTCTTTTCCATTAGAGTACTTGATTGGAGTCATAATTTTGATGACTTCTTTTCCATTAGAGTACTTGATAGGAGTCATCATTTTGATGACTTCTTTTCCATTAGAGTACTTGATAGGAGTCATCATTTTGATGACTTCTTTTCCATCAGAGTACTTGATACGAGTCATCATTTTGATGACTTCTTTTCCATCAGAGTACTTGATAGGAGTCATCATTTTGATGACTTCTTTTCCATCAGAGTACTTGATACGAGTCATCATTTTGATGACTTCTTTTCCATAAGAGTACTTGGTAGGAGTCATCATTTTGATGACTTCTTTTCCATCAGAGTACTTGATACGAGTCATCATTTTGATGACTTCTTTTCCATAAGAGTACTTGGTAGGAGTCATCATTTTGATGACTTCTTTTCTATGAGAGTACTTGATACGAGTCATCATTTTGATGAGTTCTTTTCCATAAGAGTACTTGGTAGGAGTCATCATTTTGATGACTTCTTTTCCATAAGAGTACTTGGTAGGAGTCATCATTTTGATGACTTCTTTTCCATTAGAGTACTTGATACAAGTCATCATTTTGATGAGTTCTTTTCCATTAGAGTACTTGATACAAGTCATCATTTTGATGACTTCTTTTCCATTAGAGTACTTGATACAAGTCATCATTTTGATGACTTCTTTTCCATTAGAGTACTTGATATGAGTCATCATTTTGATGACTTCTTTTCCATTAGAGTACTTGATAGGAGTCATCATTTTGATGACTTATTTTCCATTGGAGTACTTGATACGAGTCATCATTTTGATGACTTCTTTTCCATCAGAGTACTTGATACGAGTCATCATTTTGATGAGTTCTTTTCCATGAGAGTACTTGATACGAGTCATCATTTTGATGACTTCTTTTCCATTAGAGTACTTGATATGAGTCATCATTTTGATGACTTCTTTTCCATTAGAGTACTTGATACGAGTCATCATTTTGATGACTTCTTTTCCATCAGAGTGCTTGATACGAGTCATCATTTTGATGAGTTCTTTTCCATGAGAGTACTTGATACGAGTCATCATTTTGATGACTTCTTTTCCATTAGAGTACTTGATAGGAGTCATCATTTTGATGACTTATTTTCCATTGGAGTACTTGATACGAGTCATCATTTTGATGACTTCTTTTCCATCAGAGTACTTGATACGAGTCATCATTTTGATGAGTTCTTTTCCATTAGAGTACTTGATATGAGTCATCATTTTGATGACTTCTTTTCCATTAGAGTACTTGTTAAGAGTCATCATTTTGATGACTTATTTTCCATTGGAGTACTTGATACGAGTCATCATTTTGATGACTTCTTTTCCATCAGAGTACTTGATACGAGTCATCATTTTGATGAGTTCTTTTCCATGAGAGTACTTGATACGAGTCATCATTTTGATGAGTTCTTTCCGTAAGAGTACTTGATACGAGTCATCATTTTGATGACTTCTTTTCCATTAGAGTACTTGATAGGAGTCATAATTTTGATCACTTCTTTTCCATTAGAGTACTTGATAGGAGTCATCATTTTGATGACTTCTTTTCCATTAGAGTACTTGATAGGAGTCATCATTTTGATGACTTCTTTTCCATCAGAGTACTTGATACGAGTCATCATTTTGATGACTTCTTTTCCATCAGAGTACTTGATACGAGTCATCATTTTGATGACTTCTTTTCCATAAGAGTACTTGGTAGGAGTCATCATTTTGATGACTTCTTTTCTATGAGAGTACTTGATACGAGTCATCATTTTGATGACTTCTTTTCCATAAGAGTACTTGGTAGGAGTCATCATTTTGATGACTTCTTTTCCATGAGAGTACTTGATACGAGTCATCATTTTGATGACTTCTTTTCCATCAGAGTACTTGATACGAGTCATCATTTTGATGACTTCTTTTCCATAAGAGTACTTGGTAGGAGTCATCATTTTGATGACTTCTTTTCTATGAGAGTACTTGATACGAGTCATCATTTTGATGAGTTCTTTTCCATAAGAGTACTTGGTAGGAGTCATCATTTTGATGACTTCTTTTCCATAAGAGTACTTGGTAGGAGTCATCATTTTGATGACTTCTTTTCCATGAGAGTACTTGATACGAGTCATCATTTTGATGACTTCTTTTCCATAAGAGTACTTGGTAGGAGTCATCATTCTGATGACTTCTTTTCCATGAGAGTACTTGATAGGAGTCATCATTTTGATGAGTTCTTTTCCATGAGAGTACTTGATAGGAGTCATCATTTTGATGACTTCTTTTCCATCAGAGTACTTGATACGAGTCATCATTTTGATGAGTTCTTTTCCATGAGAGTACTTGATACGAGTCATCATTTTGATGACTTCTTTTCCATCAGAGTACTTGATACGAGTCATCATTTTGATGAGTTCTTTTCCATGAGAGTACTTGATACGAGTCATCATTTTGATGACTTCTTTTCCATTAGAGTACTTGATACAAGTCATCATTTTGATGAGTTCTTTTCCATTAGAGTACTTGATACAAGTCATCATTTTGATGACTTCTTTTCCATTAGAGTACTTGATACAAGTAATCATTTTGATGACTTCTTTTCCATTAGAGTACTTGATATGAGTCATCATTTTGATGACTTCTTTTCCATTAGAGTACTTGATAGGAGTCATCATTTTGATGACTTATTTTCCATTGGAGTACTTGATACGAGTCATCATTTTGATGACTTCTTTTCCATCAGAGTACTTGATACGAGTCATCATTTTGATGACTTATTTTCCATTGGAGTACTTGATACGAGTCATCATTTTGATGACTTCTTTTCCATCAGAGTACTTGATACGAGTCATCATTTTGATGAGTTCTTTTCCATGAGAGTACTTGATACGAGTCATCATTTTGATGAGTTCTTTCCGTAAGAGTACTTGATACGAGTCATCATTTTGATGAGTTCTTTTCCATTAGAGTACTTGATACAAGTCATCATTTTGATGACTTCTTTTCCATTAGAGTACTTGATACAAGTAATCATTTTGATGACTTCTTTTCCATTAGAGTACTTGATATGAGTCATCATTTTGATGACTTCTTTTCCATTAGAGTACTTGATAGGAGTCATCATTTTGATGACTTATTTTCCATTGGAGTACTTGATACGAGTCATCATTTTGATGACTTCTTTTCCATCAGAGTACTTGATACGAGTCATCATTTTGATGACTTATTTTCCATTGGAGTACTTGATACGAGTCATCATTTTGATGACTTCTTTTCCATCAGAGTACTTGATACGAGTCATCATTTTGATGAGTTCTTTTCCATGAGAGTACTTGATACGAGTCATCATTTTGATGACTTCTTTTCCATCAGAGTACTTGATACGAGTCATCATTTTGATGAGTTCTTTTCCATGAGAGTACTTGATACGAGTCATCATTTTGATGACTTCTTTTCCATTAGAGTACTTGATACAAGTCATCATTTTGATGAGTTCTTTTCCATTAGAGTACTTGATACAAGTCATCATTTTGATGACTTCTTTTCCATTAGAGTACTTGATACAAGTAATCATTTTGATGACTTCTTTTCCATTAGAGTACTTGATATGAGTCATCATTTTGATGACTTCTTTTCCATTAGAGTACTTGATAGGAGTCATCATTTTGATGACTTATTTTCCATTGGAGTACTTGATACGAGTCATCATTTTGATGACTTCTTTTCCATCAGAGTACTTGATACGAGTCATCATTTTGATGACTTATTTTCCATTGGAGTACTTGATACGAGTCATCATTTTGATGACTTCTTTTCCATCAGAGTACTTGATACGAGTCATCATTTTGATGAGTTCTTTTCCATGAGAGTACTTGATACGAGTCATCATTTTGATGAGTTCTTTCCGTAAGAGTACTTGATACGAGTCATCATTTTGATGACTTATTTTCCATTAGAGTACTTGATACGAGTCATCATTTTGATGACTTCTTTTCCATCAGAGTACTTGATACGAGTCATCATTTTGATGAGTTCTTTTCCATGAGAGTACTTGATACGAGTCATCATTTTGATGACTTCTTTTCCATTAGAGTACTTGATATGAGTCATCATTTTGATGACTTCTTTTCCATTAGAGTACTTGATACGAGTCATCATTTTGATGACTTCTTTTCCATCAGAGTGCTTGATACGAGTCATCATTTTGATGACTTCTTTTCCATTAGAGTACTTGATTGGAGTCATCATTTTGATGACTTCTTTTCCATTAGAGTACTTGATAGGAGTCATCATTTTGATGACTTCTTTTCCATTAGAGTACTTGATAGGAGTCATCATTTTGATGACTTCTTTTCCATCAGAGTACTTGATACGAGTCATCATTTTGATGACTTCTTTTCCATCAGAGTACTTGATACGAGTCATCATTTTGATGACTTCTTTTCCATAAGAGTACTTGGTAGGAGTCATCATTTTGATGACTTCTTTTCTATGAGAGTACTTGATATGAGTCATCATTTTGATGACTTCTTTTCCATAAGAGTACTTGGTAGGAGTCATCATTTTGATGACTTCTTTTCCATTAGAGTACTTGATAGGAGTCATCATTTTGATGACTTCTTTTCCATGAGAGTACTTGATAGGAGTCATCATTTTGATGACTTCTTTTCCATTAGAGTACTTGATACAAGTCATCATTTTGATGACTTATTTTCCATTAGAGTACTTGATATGAGTCATCATTTTGATGACTTCTTTTCCATTAGAGTACTTGATAGGAGTCATCATTTTGATGACTTATTTTCCATTGGAGTACTTGATACAAGTCATCATTTTGATGACTTCTTTTCCATTAGAGTACTTGATATGAGTCATCATTTTGATGACTTCTTTTCCATGAGAGTACTTCATAGGAGTCATCATTTTGATGACTTCTTTTCCATTAGAGTACTTGATACAAGTCATCATTTTGATGACTTCTTTTCCATTAGAGTACTTGATATGAGTCATCATTTTGATGACTTCTTTTCCATTAGAGTACTTGATATGAGTCATCATTTTGATGACTTCTTTTCCATTAGAGTACTTGATAGGAGTCATCATTTTGATGACTTATTTTCCATTGGAGTACTTGATACGAGTCATCATTTTGATGACTTCTTTTCCATCAGAGTACTTGATACGAGTCATCATTTTGATGAGTTCTTTTCCATGAGAGTACTTGATACGAGTCATCATTTTGATGACTTCTTTTCCATCAGAGTACTTGATACGAGTCATCATCTTGATGAGTTCTTTTCCATGAGAGTACTTGATACGAGTCATCATTTTGATGACTTATTTTCCATCAGAGTACTTGATACGAGTCATCATTTTGATGAGTTCTTTTCCATGAGAGTACTTGATACGAGTCATCATTTTGATGAGTTCTTTTCCGTAAGAGTACTTGATACGAGTCATCATTTTTATGACTTCTTTTCCATTAGAGTACTTGATTGGAGTCATAATTTTGATGACTTCTTTTCCATTAGAGTACTTGATAGGAGTCATCATTTTGATGACTTCTTTTCCATTAGAGTACTTGATAGGAGTCATCATTTTGATGACTTCTTTTCCATCAGAGTACTTGATACGAGTCATCATTTTGATGACTTCTTTTCCATAAGAGTACTTGGTAGGAGTTATCATTTTGATGACTTCTTTTCTATGAGAGTACTTGATACGAGTCATCATTTTGATGACTTCTTTTCCATAAGAGTACTTGGTAGGAGTCATCATTTTGATGACTTCTTTTCCATTAGAGTACTTGATATGTTGTATGACTTTGCTGTATTTCGCCATTCTTGTATTACCGAACATTTTACAGGCATTATTAGATTAGACATGTTATAATCTTCTCCCATTTAGGATAACTTTTCTGAGGTCTCTACATCAATAGCACCAGACGTCATTTGCCATCCTGCGGGATTTATGCGACAGTGTTGCTGTTGTCATTTTGGTTAAAGGTGCCTCAACCCACATTATACAGTACATACGGTTTATATTGTTGTGGACGAGGCATTAACATAGTACATGTTTATACATCTACTACATTAAAGAGGGGAGTGAGGATGGAGGTAGGAGGGATGGAGGTTTAGATTGGTGCGTACTTGGTATTTACCTGTTAAAGGGGATCTTTGAACCATCATGTAATTGGCAACCACCACGTATATTCCAAGCTTGCCCCATTAGTACTCTCACAAGCTTAATTAAATCACGTTTTCTGCCAGTGATGGTTAGGCCAATTTGACCGATTATGCCTCTAAATTAATGGGGTGTGGACAAGGTAATCTATCAAACGTTACTTGTCTTCTATGTACTTATCCAATTCTTACCATTAAAGTAAAGTAATTTTACTTAACATCGAGAGCCCTTTGAAATCAACTTCCGGATTTCACAGATTAGCAATGACCGATTGAAACTGTACGAGCAAAATAGCCACAGCCCAGCATTGATGTAAACAGCAGCTAGGTGCTGCATACATGAGAAGAAGAAGAAACAGCAATGACCAGGAAACATTTTTTGTGAACAAAAATACAATAAAGGAACAAAAAAAGAGTCTTGGACAATTGGAAAAGGTAATTGCATCTTTCAGCTATTTGAACCCACCATGCACACAAGACATTTTTGTGATTGCTTTCTGTATTTACATGTTGTTACCCTGCGCTCGCGAAGCGAAAAGCGGGGTTAAGCATTCATTACGTAAGTGTGCTGTGTCTGCATTTTAAAAAATCATTTTCTCGGCAACCGTTGGTCCGATTGACACTGAAATTTTCATTATAGGAGTGCCTCCTCCTGTTGAATATTTGCATGAATATTATGACGTCATATGTCACGTGGTACAGGCGCCATCTAGGAAAAACGTTACACCTCTATATCTCCCAAACCGCTCAATGGGAAAAAATGGAAACATGGCTCATTGTCAAGTACTCACCATGGGGAATAAGATATGTTGATGATGACGTCATCAGTGCCTTAATTATGACGTCATAATTCGACAAATACAACACTTGATCTGATCGGTATGAAAAAAAAATCCTCTGCAACTTAGTCTGATTGGCACGAAATTTTCAGAATATGAGCGTCTCCTCCTGTGGAATTTTTAAAATGATAATTATGACATCATAGGTCACGTGGTACAGGCGCCATCTTAGAAAAATCGAAAAAAGGTTGCACCTCTATATCTCCGAAACCGCTCCATGGAAAAAAACTGAAACATGGCTCGTTGTCAAGTACTTCGCTTGGGGAATAAGATATGTTAATGATAATGTTATTGGTGCCTTCGTTATGACGTCATCATTCTGACAAATACAACACTTATCACTCCGATAATATTTGCGTTTTTTCAACAACTGTTGGTCTGATGGACACGAAATTTTTACCATAAGAGCGCCTCCTTCTTTAGAATAATTAATTGATAATCGTGACGTCATAGGTCATGTGTTACAGGCGCCATCTTTGAAAAACCGAAAAACGTTGCACCTCTACATCTCCAAAACAGCTCTATGGAAAACAAGTACAAAAAGTTTTAATTAAAACAAAAGCCGCGTCGATGTTACACAATGCCTAGATGCAGCTGTGCCTATGTTATAGACGTCGATGTTATAGGCACAGGACATTCCTATTGATTCGATTACTTGATGTTATTTTTGTGCAAAGTGAAAATATATCTCGGCAATTTCCCGTGTGTGGCGACGAATTTTTAATATATCTCGGCATTTTCCCGTCTGTTATTTCAGGCGGTGTATGACTGACCATGCCGCGATTTAAAAAAAAAAAATCTCGGCAATTTCCCGTGTGTGGCGACATGTGAACGAAGCTATGCTACTCTCTCCACATTATTGTGACGACGTATAAATTAAATATTTCATCGTGACGATTGTCATCAAATGGACGAATTTTTAATATATCTCGGCATTTTCCCGTCTGTTATTTCGGGCGGTGTATGACTGACCATGCCGCGATTTAAACAAAATATATATATCTCGGCATTTTCCCGTCTCTTATTTCGGGCGGTGTATGAGTGACCATGCCGCGATTAAAAAAAAAAATCTCAATGGACTTGAAGTTACAGGCCTTTGAGAATTCATTTCGTTCTATAAAGGGCAACTTTCATCGGATTTTCTTCCCGTTTTTTTTCAACCGAGTCTAAAACGATGTTAGCGACTGTGAAAAATGAAATGATATATCGAATTTGATTTGAAATAAAACTGTGTGAGAGAGGAAGACACCACGGGCCTACAAAACAGGCCTCAAAGCTATGCGAGTTAATAAAATGGTGGATATTTGTTTATATGAAGGCTCTACCAGAATGGGTGGAGCTATGGTTCCCAGAATGGGTGGAGCTTTGAGGTTTTGTCTTCTCTGCAAGAACAACAAGAAGAAGAAGAAGAACAAGAAGAAGAAGAAGAACAACAACAGCAGAGGGCACTCTATGAGCAGCGTCTGCGACGCGGCTAAAAAATTGAAACACGGCTCATTGACTGCGCAGGGTAAGTATTCTATGAATACCATCTGGTTGAATCAAGCACTCTTCCACAACAAACCATAACAAGCCAAAACCTCTCTTAGCCAGATTTTATATCGAACTCACCCTTGACAAGAGAGAAAGAAGAAATTTGTTAACATTCCTCTTGAATTGCACAAGGTTATAGGGAAAGGCCAATTAAGGTACATTATTGATGCTTTCATTATCTGGGTGGGAATAATGCTCTTGATGAAGCCATGTGGGCCTCAGTGTTGGTCTAGGCACCGGGTATTCACTTTGCAACTGGTTTCAAGGAAATGACAAAAAAAAATTTTCAATGGTATGAAGTTAAAACTTATTAAACAATAGGCACTAAAGATTGTATATATGAAGATACAAAGGAAAAATATAGACAATTGTAAAACTAGAATGGCGCTTGGTAGAGCACATACATCCACTAGGCTGAACAGTTTATGTTTTGTATCGCACTGATAGGCCTGATCTGGATCCAGACCTGAACCAAAATCTAATTGGCTTGTTCTCATCACCTACCCAACTCATCCACCAGGTTTTGTCACAATCCGTCCACAACATTTTGAAATATCATACCATACAGTGCCCTCCATAAGTATTGGAACAACGAAGTCAAATTTGTTATTATTGCTATCTACTCAAGAAATTTGGATTTGAGATCAAAAGATGAATATGAAGCAAGAATACAGAAGGGCAGTTTTTAATGGTATTTATATGCGTATATGTTTTACCGTTGGAGAACAATAGGACTTTGGATGTTCAGTCCCCTCATGTTAGGTAAGCATAAGTATTGAAACAGATTAACTGAAAGGTAAGTTAAAGTAGTATAATTGTTAGCATTTGGTTGCATATCCCTTGCATGCAATAACCACATCGAGTCTGTGACCCAATGACATCAACAAACTCTTGGTATCTTATTTTGAGATTCTTTGCAAAGCCTTTACTGCAGACTTTTTCAGTTGTTGTTTCTTTTAGGGGTTTCTGACTTTCGTATCCTCTTCAGCAAGTGAAATGCATGCTCCATTGGATTTAAATCAGGAGATTGACATGGCCTGTTGTTACGGATTCGTCACTTCCGCGGTTGTGGTTTTCACCCACTTGACATATTTCTGATATTATGTACTATTATTATTCTCAAAATGTTTATTATTCAGGAACAGCTATCTAAAGTTAAAAAGGCTAACTTAAAATGATACAGGAAACCGAACCGGAAGATGAGGAGGTGAAGAGGAAGAGGCGGCGCATGCAAAGTTGGAGAAGACGCGTGACGTGAAGGCTCCATCGCGAGGCTGGTCTACCGAAAGTCGCGAGGGAATTTTGAGTTCCTTGAAGGGACATCCGGCGATAGGAATTATCGCTGGAGTGGAAAATCTGCGGTCAGATTTGGGCGCTGAGATTTCGACGAATCCTCGCCTAGTCGCATCGGCTCAAGTAAGAGCCATCGGCCATTTTGAACCCCGCACTTTGGACACCTACAAAGGTTTTGCCTCGCGTCATCTTCACCCCAACATCCTACCATTTGTCGGGGATGTGTGTGTGCGAACGCTTCGTCTCCAATTACGTTGCGGTTCGCTGAGTGAGCGGTGAAGGTGCCCCTCTGAAGAGTGCCGTTGTACAGTTTCGGCGGGGCGATCACCATTGTCAACTGTATGCGATTCGAATATCGACTGGAGAGCGAGATTCGGGCTTCGACTGGATATCGTTTTAGCGACCGCTGGAGCGAATCACATTCGCCTTGGAAAAGGTTATAGAGACATTGAGGAGTGTCCTTTTCACTCGCTGGGAGCGCAGTGAGTTCTGACTTTATTGATGGTATATAGAGTGCACTCTTAATTGCCATTTGTTGTACCGTTATTCCTGTGTGATTTTCAATATATTATTTGTTCATTTATAATCATTGGTGTGGTTTCACTATTGATTTCTAACACAGGGTAACATATTTTTCTGCCGTGGCTCCTCTGGGGGTTCGGAGGTGTACCGAGACCAGGAGATCGTAGAGGAACACATAACACTGTCTAAAACCTTCCACTCTTTCCCCTGATAAACCCATTGGTTGTGTTGGCAGTGTGTTTTGGGTCATTGTCTTGCTGCATGGTAAAGTGCCACCCAATGAGTTTGGAGGTATTTTCTTGTACATAGGCAGACAGTTGGAGGCATATGCTGCTGCAATCATTAGTTACATCATCAATAAAGATGAGTGAGCCAGTTTCAGAGGCAGCCATGCAAGCCCAAGGCATGACATGATCTGACATGACCTCCACCATGCTTCACAGATGAAGTAGTATGATTTGGATCATATGCAGAACTCCTTCCTTTCTCCACACTTTTGCTTTGCCATCAATTTGGTAAAGGCTTATCTTGGTCTCATCTGTCCAAAAGTATTTGTTGCAGAACTCTATTGGCTCACCTCTGTACTTCTTGGAAAATTCTAATCTGGCCTTTATGTTTTTGGTGCTGATGAGAGCTTTGCATCTTGCGGTGTAGCCTTTGTAATTCTGCTCTCAAAGTATTCTGGATACGGTAGATTGTGATACTTTCACCCCAGCACTATGGAGGTTGTCGGTGATGTCACTGACAGTTGTTTTAGAGTTCTTCTTCATAGCTCTGATGATTTTTCTATCATCAACTGCAGTTGTTTTCCTAGGCTGACCTGGCAGTTGTCTTTTGCTAAGTACACAAGTGATTCCTTTCTTTTTCAACATATTCCAAGTTGTTGTATTTGCTATGCCCAGTTGTTGTGCAATGGTTCTTGTTGAATTATTCTCTTAATTTAGCTTCCAAATTGATCGCTTTTCTTTCATAGACAGTTCTCTGGATTTCATGTTGGTTTATGCCTACTGACTCCAAAGGCAGATTCTCAAGGCAAAATCAAAGGCTAAAACCAAGACTAGACCATTCACAGCTCTTTTTTGTACGAATGATCAATGCAACAATAAACAGCTAAGCAATAAAAAAATACCTGTCAGTGATCTGTTCCAATACTTATGATGCTTACCTAAAATGGGGGTGGCTGAACACAGAAGGTGTTATTCTTCTACATTGGTAAAACATACACATAGAAACACCAAGAAATAAAAGCTGACCTTCTGAACTCTTGCTCATTTTTGTTCATATTCATATTTTGCTCTCAAATCCAAATATCTTGAGTTTAAAGCAATAATAACAAATTTAACTTCACTGTTCCAATACTAATGGAGGGCACTGTATATTGTTTTTGGCCCCATTTCTCAATGGTGAGAAATCACTTATTAATTAAAAATTCTTATATCCGGATCCGGATATTCAACAAAATCGAATCAATGAGTGATTGCCGCACACAACCTGTCCACCAAACTTCATCTGAATCCATCCATAATTTTTCTGGGATATCCTGCCCACAAACAGACAAACATGTACAAATTTTAGCTCTTACACGAGCCTCGATCTTGTAAAAAAAAAAAAAAAAATCTAGGCATATTGAGGTGAAGATGTACAAATCTAGGGATATTGTACTGTACATAAAGCATTGGGTTCAATTATAATTCAAACATCTCTCACCTGCAACAGAAAGTATGGTAACCTGCTTTGTGGTAGGTTTTCAGGTACACCAACTGAAGGGATGACCCATGATCGCTTGGTCCGATGCTGAACTGTGCAGCAATTATTCTGCAACAACAAAAAATAAGAAAACCCATCGGCCTTATGAGTTACGTTGACCACTGCAAATGTATTCACATCTTATATGTTGCTTGGCTATTTTATTTGTGATTCGAGTAGCTTAAAGAGCACGGTAGAATGTGGTGGACAGGCCACGTGAAAGCATTATAGTCAATGTGGCACCAAGTTGTTCACATGTCAATGTGAACATGTCAAAGGATTGCGCATGCGCAAGATTGGAGGTCTCGTCTTTTCAAAGCTGTCCATGCACGTTCGCTTTCGAAGTTAAGTAACTTTTCACAATTGTGTTTTTGTCGAAACTGGTCTTGTATGTACCTATTGGGGTGTCTTTAATAGTATTCTTGGCGTTGGTTTTTTGTACCTGTGTACAGAATCGTCGGTCTTTCTCATCGTGTATTCTGAGGCCTAAGTGTAGTACTAGGCTACTGTGTCCAACCTTGGCTTTAGGCTTTGTTTTTGTCTCAGCGGTTCTCCGATCACGCTGAAATTTTTTTCCGGTCTCTGTTTTCACGGTCTTTTCATCCCATACTTCCTTGTTTTAAAATCTCAAAAAAAACCCAAAAACATTTCCTTCCGTTTTTATTCGTTTATTCGTTCTTAGTTGTTCGTTCGTTCATTCTTCGACCACGCTGTTTGTGATCACGTTGTTAAAAAATGTCTCATCTGAACCCTGAAGACCTATATTCTGTCATATTCTATAACACCTTTTTCTTCTTCTTCTATAAAAGGATGCTTTCGACTTGCTCACCAAATCCATTCATTCCAAAAAAAAATTCCATCTCTTATAGTGCATCTTTCATTCATTCCCTAAACTCTCCAGCACTCCATCCTCCCTCCAGCGTCCTCAAACGTATTTTTGACTCGAATGTCTCAAGAAACTCATTTTGCAATAAATGTTCGTTTCCCATTAATCGTACATTTTTCAAAATCCCATCACCCCAAAATCCCATTTCCCATCACCCCTCCCCTCTAAATCTACCCCCTTGCCCATCCCCTCCAAATCATCCCCATCACCCATCTCTTTCAAATCTTCCCCCTTGCCCCTCCCCTCCAAATCTTCCCAATCACCCATTCCTTTCAAATCTCCCCCCACTCCCCTCCCCTCCGAGACTCTCCCTCACTCCTCCCCTCCTAGACTCCCCTCTCACCCCTCCCCCTCAAAGCGTCCTCCCCGCTTCTTCCCCCTTCCAACTTTCACCTTCATCTCCCTCAACCTTCTGCCTCGCTCTTCCCCCTCGTCAAATAACACCTCACTGCGCCTCTCCCAATCACCATCAAACCTTTTGTCTGCCCCATCCTTCCCTTTCTCCGAGCTATTCTGTAATCTCTGACACACCTTCAACAGCTCTCCCTACCTCTTCCTCCTCTACCACATCTTACCCTACCGCTCCCCCCCCCCTGTTCTGTATCCGATGCTCCCCCTTCCTCTTCCTTAACAGTATGGACCTCAAACATCCGGGGCCTTCGCTCAAACATGTCTGATCTCTCCATACAGGTTGCTTCTGACAAACCAGACGTGATCTGCTTAACAGAAACTTTCCTCCTTCACGATGTCTCTGATTCCTTGGTATCTCTCCAAGGTTACTCCCTACTCCGGTATGATAGACCTGAGCCTCGTCCTGGAGGTGGGGTTGCTATCTTTATAAAAAACTCTCTTCCTCACTCGCCCTGCACTGCCCTCTCTCCACCTCACCCCCAGGAATACCTTTGGCTACGGCTTCCCCTTCGCTCCCACCTTTTGTTCATATGTGTGTTGTACCGTCCACCAAACAGTGATGACTCCATCTACATCTCGCTGTCTGAGAATATGGACCAACTTCTATCTACCCATCCCAACTCTCTCTTCCTCATATGTGGTGATTTCAACTGTCACCATGCCAGTTGGCTGGGTGTGGGTACCTCTCTCACCAGCCATGGCTCTTCAGCAAAGGACTTCTGTGACTCACTGGGACTGACACAAACTGTCAATTTCCCGACCCGGATTTCAGTCAACGGAGCATCTTCTCTTCTGGACTTGGTTATGACTAACTTCCCTGAAAATGTCTGCTGCTCTTCTTCTGCTCCAATCGGTTCTTCTGATCATGTGCTTGTTAAAGTGGACATCTCTCTGACCATTCTCAGAGAGCCTCCTCAGCGTCGACGAGTCTGGCATTTCACTCAGGCCAACTGGCACGGTCTTCAAGCAGCCATCAATCATCTGGACTGGTCTCCCATCTCTACTGCCTCTGACATAAATTCCTCCTGGGAATTCTTCCAAAGCAAACTGCTCTCTCTCATGCACAGATTTATCCCATCTCGTCTTCTGTTGTCATACCCTTCCTCCCGTCCATGGTACACGGAATCTTGTGGTGAGGCTATTGCCCAGAAACAACTTGCTTTCGTCTCCTGGAAAGCAAATCCAACGGAAGGAAATCTCATTTCCTTTCACAAAGCCCGAAACAAGTGTGTGTCCACGCTCAGGAGAGCCAGGAAACAATATCTCTCCGTTCTCAGGACCGAACTCTCTTATCTGTCTCCCTCTTCCAAATCCTGGTGGCGTCTGGTCAAATCTGTTTCTGGTGTTTGTTCCCCCTCCATCCCCTCCCTCACCTCAAATGGCCACACGGCTGACTCCGCACGCGAAAAAGCTGAATGCCTCAACTCTGTGTTTGCCTCTAAATCTTGTGTCCCAAACCCATCCCTCTCTGTACCCACCGTACCCAGTCGTACCCAGCTGCTCCTGGACTCTGTGTCCTTTCCTCCTGACAAGGTGGAAAAGTTTCTGTCAACCCTCGACTCGGATTCTGCAACTGGACCTGACGGCATCAGCCCACGGGTCCTAAAATCCTGTTCTTCCGCTCTTTCACTCCCTCTCTCTGTTCTCTTCACCCTCTCTTTTGCTCAAGGTCATCTTCCATCTGCTTGGAAATCTGCCAACATCACCGCTTTGCACAAAAAAGGTGCAAAAACAGATCCCAGCAACTACAGACCAATCAGCCTTCTCCCAATTATCAGCAAAGTCATGGAATCCATCATTGCTTCAGATATGAAATCTTTCCTCTTCTCCAATGGCTTGATCTCTGATCATCAATTTGGTTTCAGACCTGGACACTCTACTCTGGACATGCTGCTTCTGCTTTCTCAACAATGGATGGAGGTCCTCAATGCCAAACAGGAAATTAGAGCAGTATCCCTTGACATATCACGTGCCTTCGATACAGTCTGGCACCCCGCTCTGCTCACCAAACTCTCCTCTTTTGGTATCCATGGAAATCTCCACGCATGGCTGGCGGACTTCCTCTCTAGTCGTAGTCAACGTGTGGCCCTGAATGGGTTTCTCTCATCTCCTCTTCCTGTTCAGGCTGGAGTTCCACAAGGCAGTGTTCTAGGCCCTGTCCTTTTTCTGGTCTTCATCAATGATCTCTCTGACTCTCTTGAAAATCCTCTGTATCTCTTTGCTGATGACTCTACTCTCTGTCGCTCCATTCTTCATCCCTCAGATCGGCAGTCTGCTGCCTCCTCACTCTCTGCAGACCTGGACAAAATCACAGACTGGGCAAACAAGTGGAACATGTCTTTCAATCCTGACAAATCTCACACTCTTACGATGTCTCTCCGAAAAGACCGACTGGACAACCCTCCCATCCACTTTCTGAATAATCCTCTCCAAGAAGTTCTGTCACTCAAGCTTTTGGGTCTCACTATCTGCCATGATCTTTCCTGGGAAAACCACATTTCAAATCTGGCCTCCAAAGCCAGTCGCCGACTGGGCATCCTCCGTCGTGCGAAGTCCTTCCTTGGCACACCTGAGCTCCTCACCACATACAAGGCTTTCATCCGCAGCTCAATGGAATACTGCTCTCCCCTCTGGGCTGGTGCTCCTGCCTCACACCTAGCTCGTCTTCACGCTGTTGAAACCAAAGCATTCAGAATCATTGGAATCTCCCGCGATGAAGCTAACTCCAAGGGCCTCTCACTCACTCACCGCAGGCAGGTTGGTGGTCTTTCCATCTTCTACCGACTCCTCTCTGGCCTTGCCCCCCCAGCTCTCTCTGGGCTCTGTCCCGCAAATATTCCTACAGGTCGCACAAGATCTGCCTGCAACCCTCTTATGGTCAAACTGCCAAAATCAAGACTCTCTGCTTACCTTCACTCCTTCATTCCTCTTTTCTCCCGCCTCTGGAACAAACTCCCTCACTCTCTTCAATCCCACTCCACCCTCCAGGTCTTTAAAACAGCTGTTCACCACCATCTCTTATCTTCCCCCATCCAAAACCTTGATCTTTTCTACCCCCGCTAATTTCACCCCAATTCCACTTTTTTGAAATACCAACTTCTGTCCTGGAAGTCATTGGTGTCCTTGTGTTTTATACTTCTCCCTCCACCCCCCCCCCCCCCTTCCCATGCCTCCTCCCCCCAAGCCCTCTCCCTTCCACACATCTCCCTGCTCTCAAATGTTGTGTTTGTGTGCTTCACCTTCTCTCCCCATCTTGTTTTCCGCTCCCGCTTTTTATATATTTTGTTTGTCTGGTTGATTTGTTTGTGAAGTAAATGTTAGCTCTTTCACGAGCCTCGATTCAGTATACAAAAAAAAAAAAAAAAAAAAAAAAAAAAAAAAAAATGTTCACGAGAGATGTGCAAGCCTTGATTAATAACATTTCCCAATAAAGAAAGGAAAACACAGATATTTGCAAATGGTATTTGCAATCAAGCAAGGCTCTAAATTAATCCGACCAATTAAGTGGCAAAGTCATTTTTATTGGAAAATACAAGCAAGGGTGCAAACAGTGCATTGCACCGATAATGGAATATATAAATTGCATGTACAGTATATAGCCATGGGAAAGGATAAACATTAGACGAAATTTGCAATTACATGGGGATGTATAGCAGCAGAAAAATAATTAAAATGCCACTTGGTCTTCTTCTTTTCACACGAGTCGCATAGTATGGGGCGGGCCGCCCAGAGAGCAATAATAAGATTGGCTGAAATCACAAACTGGCTGGGTGGGCCTGACGTTCGACAACAAGAAGTGAATTATTAAACTGAATTCGAAACTTTTTCAGGATTTAATTCCGGTTCTTGCGGATAAAAGTGCAGACACAGAACGGCTAACGGACGAGGCGAGTTTCTGAATCGGCATTAATGGAACAACTTATTTTGATGTTAAGAGAGAAAGTCCAGAACTGAGTCGAGGGTTTTAAAGGTGAAATGTAAATTATGCAAACTGCACAATGAGTGAAGTAAAAATTAAACAATTTGGCTTTTTCGAGATTTACATCTCATTGAAAACAATACCAAAGCAGTGCAGATTAATTTGTACACTTGCATGAAGTCTAATTCGACAACATAGCTCAAGCTAGACTTGCACTTGGTAGAGCGCATACCTCTGCCTTTGCTTTACCTTTTGTAGCCCACTGATAGGATGGATCTACATCTGGACCTGAACCCAAATTTAATCAGCTTCATCTTGTCCCCCAGCCAAGTCATCCACCAAACTCCTGGGTCTCACTATCAGCCATGACCTTTCTTGCGCAAACCACATTTCAAAGTTGGCCAACAAAGACAGTCACTGACTAGGCATACTCAGTCCGACAAAGTACTTCTTTGGTACACCAGAACTCCTATGCACCTAAAAGGCATTCAATACATAGCTTGATGAAGTACTGCTCTCACCTCTGGGCTGGGTCCCCTGCCTCGCACCTTGAAAAAGTCGACTCTGTGGAAACCAAGACCTTCAATATTATTGGAATCTCCCGCGATGAAGCTGAGTCCCTCAGCATGCCAAGACATCCTCACATTCAGCATGCCAAGACATCCCCACATTCAGCATGCCAAGACACCCTCACATTCAGCATGCCAAGATACCCTCACATTCAGCATGCCAAGACACCCTCACATTCAGCATGCCAAGACACCCTCACATTCAGCATGCCAAGACACCCTCACATTCAGCATGCCAAGACACCCTCACATTCAGCATGCCAAGACACCCTCACATTCAGCATGCCAAGACACCCTCACTTTCAGCATGCCAAGGCACCCTCACTTTCAGCATGCCAAGACACCCTCACTTTCAGCATGCCAAGACACCCTCACATTCAGCATGCAAAGACACCATCACTTTCGGTATGCCAAGACACCCTCACTTTCAGCATGCAAAGACACCATCACTTTCGGCATGCCAAGACACCCTCACTTTCGGCATGCCAAGACACCCTCACATTCAGCATGCCAAGACACCCTCACTTTCAGCATGCCAAGACACCCTCACTTTCAGCATGCCAAGACACCCTCACATTCAGCATGCCAAGACACCCTCACATTCAGCATGCAAAGACACCATCACTTTCGGCATGCCAAGACACCCTCACTTTCGGCATGCCAAGACACCCTCACATTCAGCATGCCAAGACACCCTCACTTTCAGCATGTCAAGACACCCTCACATTCAACATCCCACGAAATCCTCACATTGAGCGTCTGAATATGCTCATTTGAATGTCAAGGCTGTACTGTAAATATAGCACGGGCGAAATTTGCAGAATGCAAAATGCAAAGCTACGTCTCTTCTGCGCTTGTCCTTCCAAGTCATCAGTGTTAAAATAAAACAACCAAGAGTTCATTCACAATTGTGCTTATATGAACATTGGCATGATTTATGAGCATGATCTTCGAGCATGATGTTTGAGCATGATGCTTGAGCATGTTGTTTGAGCATGATGTTTGAGCATGATGTTTGAGCATGATGTTTGAGCATGATGTTTGGGCATGATGTTTGAGCATTACGTTTGAGCATGATGTTTTGGCATGATGTTTGAGCATGATGTTTGAGCATGATGTTTGGGCATGATGTTTGAGCATGATGTTTGAGCATGATGTTTGAGCATGATGTTTGAGCATGATGTTCGAGCATGATGTTTGAGCTTGATGTTTGTGCATGATGTTTGGGCATGATGTTTGAGCATGATGTTTGAGCATGATGTTTGAGCATGATGTTCGAGCATGATGTTTGAGCATGATGTTTGAGCATGATGTTTGGGCATGATGTTTGAGCATGATGTTTGAGCATGATGTTTGAGCCTGATGTTTGAGCATGACGTTTGAGCATGATGTTTGGGCATGATGTTTGGGGATGATGTTTGAGCATGATGTTTGAGCATGCTGTTTGAGCATGATGTTTGAGCATGATGTTTGAGCATGATGTTTGAGCATGATGTTTGGGCATGATGTTTGAGCATTACGTTTGAGCATGATGTTTTGGCATGATGTTTGAGCATGATGTTTGAGCATGATGTTTGGGCATGATGTTTGAGCATGATGTTTGAGCATGATGTTTGGGCATGATGTTTGAGCATGATGTTTGAGCATGATGTTTGAGCCTGATGTTTGAGCATGACGTTTGAGCATGATGTTTGGGCATGATGTTTGGGGATGATGTTTGAGCATGATGCTTGAGCATGTTGTTTGAGCATGATGTTTGAGCATGATGTTTGAGCATGATGTTTGAGCATGATGTTTGGGCATGATGTTTGAGCATTACGTTTGAGCATGATGTTTTGGCATGATGTTTGAGCATGATGTTTGAGCATGATGTTTGGGCATGATGTTTGAGCATGATGTTTGAGCATGATGTTTGAGCATGATGTTTGAGCATGATGTTCGAGCATGATGTTTGAGCTTGATGTTTGTGCATGATGTTTGGGCATGATGTTTGAGCATGATGTTTGAGCATGATGTTTGAGCATGATGTTCGAGCATGATGTTTGAGCATGATGTTTGAGCATGATGTTTGGGCATGATGTTTGAGCATGATGTTTGAGCATGATGTTTGAGCCTGATGTTTGAGCATGACGTTTGAGCATGATGTTTGGGCATGATGTTTGGGGATGATGTTTGAGCATGATGTTTGAGCATGATGTTTGAGCATGATGTTTGAGCATGATGTTTGAGCATGATGTTTGAGCATGATGTTCGAGCATGATGTTTGGGCATGATGTTTGAGCATGATGTTTGAGCATGATGTTTGAGCATGATGTTTGGGCATGATGTTTGAGCATGACGTTTGAGCATGATGTTTGGACATGATGTTTGGGGATGATGTTTGAGCATGATGTTTGAGCATGATGTTTGAGCATGATGTTTGGGGATGATGCTTGAGCATGATGTTTGAGCAGGATGTTTGAACATGATGTTTGGACTATGTTTGAGCATGATGCTAGGGCATGATGTTTGGGAATGATGTTTGGGCATGATGTTTGGGCATGATGTTTAAGCATGATGTTTAAGCATGATGTTGGAGCATGATGTTTGAGCATATTTGCCATTCTCTGTGGTCGTTAAACTGTGCCCATAAATCTCGCAATCATGCACGAATTATTAAGATTCACTTGTAACATATGTTCACATTTATTGGGAAGCAGAGAGACGGTTTGTGGGGTGGGAGGAAAGGTCGTTATAATACACTCGGAATCACGGTTATAATATACTTGGAGGGGAGGAGAGGATTCTTTGATTTCTCGGAGGTCAGTGGTTCAAATCCTGGCCGAGTTATACTAGGGACGTTAAAAATGCTACGTGCTGCTTCCTTGCTTGATGCTCAACAATTAAAAAGATGAAGCATGGACAAAAAATGTTGGGAAGGCAATGGCAACACACCTAGTGTAACCCTATCCACTAAACTGCTTCAGCAGCACCAATGCTCCATGAAGAGTGTGGTCCATCAACTCAAATCAAATTTAAACAACTACAGATACATTCAAAGTACACAGCCCCCATGCCAAATAAATAAATAACATCCTCCAGCGCGGCATTGCACCATAACATCCTCTATCAATACCGCCATGCAGTGCATAGAGACTGTATTGGGAGGGAGAGGTGTACAATAATTGATTGATTAATTGCATAATTAAAATCAATAAAGAGGATTCATAAATATTTTCTTGATCAATTGGCTAATAGCATACCAAAACCACCAGTGCTTATTCTGAAGCTGTAACTTTTTGAAAATTAATTAAATGTGAAAAATCTAAATATTAAATAATTAATTGATTAATTAACAAATGATGAATCGACGAATTGATAAATCAATAAATCAAAAATATCCTTTATAGCCAAATCACATGGTCACTGTCAGGTCCAAATATCAGCTTCCGAGATCAAAAGGTGCCTGAGATATTGCCCAGATGAGAAAGAAAATAAAGAAATGATTAATAATGAAAAAAAAAAAATCATAAATAATTAAATAAGTAATGAATTGGCTAATAGATTCCCCAAACCACCACCCTTTCATCTGAAATTAAAACTTTAATAAAATTAATTAAGCCATTAATCGAATAATTAAACAATTAATCGATTAATCAATAAATCATAAATAGCCTTCACAGCCAAATCACTTGATCATTGTCATGTCCAAATATCAGATTCCTAACTCAAAATGCCTGAGATATTGCCCAGAAGAGAAAGGAAACAAGTACAGGTACATTCAAAGTACACCGCCCCCATGCCAAACAATTAAATATCCTACAGCGCTGCATTGCCGTGGCACCCCCGACGCCCGGCAATACCGCAGTGCAGCTCATAGAGGCTGCATTGGGAGGGAGAGGTGTACGCTAATTGATTGATTAATTGTATAATTAAAATCAATAAAAGATTATCACAAAATATTTTCTTAATCAATTGGCTAATAGCATAACTAAACCACTAGTGCTTCATCCGAAGATGTATCTTTTAGAAATTTAATTAAATAAGTCATTAATAAAAAATTAAATAATTAATTGATTAATCAACAAATAATTAATCAATTAATCAATAAATAATTAATCGATTAAATGATTAATCAATTAATCAAAAATATCCTTGATAGCCACATCACTTGGTCACTGTCATGTCCAAATATTAGCTTCCCAGCTCAAAAGATGCCTGAGATATTGGCCAAATGAGAAAGAAAATAAATAAATGATTAATAATGAAAATAAATGAATAATAATCATTAAAAAATTAAATTATTAATCAATTCGGTCATAGAACACATAAACCACCACCATTTCATCAGAATCTGTAACTTTAAAAAAAAAAAATTCGTCATTAATCGAATAATTAAATAATTAATCGATTAATTGATTAATCAATAAATCAAAAATATCCTTGACACCCACATCACTTGGTCACTCATGTCCAAATATTAGCTTCCGAGCTCAAAAGGTGCCTGAGATATTGGACAAATGAGAAAGAAAATAAATAAATGATTAATAATGAAAATAAATAAATAATAATCATAAAAAATTAAATTACTAATCAATTCGGTCATAGAACACATAAACCACCACCATTTCATCAGAATCTGTAACTTAAAAAAAAAAATTAGTCATCAATCGAATAATTAAATAATTAATCGATTAATTGATTAATTGATTAATTAATAAATCAAAAATAGCCTTTTCAGCCAAATCACCTGGTCATTGGCATGTCCAAATGTCAGCTTCCTAACTCAAAAGGTGCCTGAGTTAATGGTCAGAAGAGAAAGGAAATTTGATTAATTAAATAAGTACTTCATTATATAATATAATATATTAATCGGTCACTTGGTCACTTCATTAATCGCTAATAATTAAATAACTCCTCAATTAATTGATTAATCAAAAAACAAAAATAATGTTTTTGACAAAGGACTTGCTCACTATTGTGCCGAAATTTCAGCTTCCTAGCTCAAAGGATGGCTGAGATATCGCCCGGACAAACAAGAAAGAAAGAAAACAAGAAAGAAAACAAGTACAGATACATTCAAAGTACACTGCCCCCATGCCAAATAATTAAATATCCTACAGCGCGGCATTGCGCCCGGCAATACCGCAGTGCAGCTCATAGAGAGGTGTACACTAATTGATTGATTAATTGTATAATTAAAATCAATAAAAGATTATCACAAAATATTTTCTTAATCAATTGGCTAATAGCATAACTAAACCACTAGTGCTTCATCCGAAGATGTATCTTTTAGAAATTTAATTAGATAAGTCATTAATAAAAAAAATTAAATAATTATTTGATTAATCAATAAATATAATTAATCAATTAATCAATAAATAATTAATCTATTAAATGATTAATCAAGAAATCAAAAATATCCTTGATAGCCACATCACTTGGTCACTGTCATGTCCAAATATTAGCTTCCAAGGTCAAAAGGTGCCTGAGATATTGGCCAAATGAGAAAGAAAATGAATAAATGATTAATTATGAAAATAAATAAATAATAATCATTAAAAAATTAAATTATTAATCAATTCGGTCACAGAACACAAAAACCACCACCATTTCATCAGAATCTGTAACTGAATTTTTGTACACCGCTCCTTTCCTATGCCATCTCCAGGCATTGCAAATCGTCATTGCTGGGCACCGAAGGGGGCTCGGCAGTGACGCACGCTGAAAGAGAGTACTCAGTTTTCACTCTGGTTGTTTGTTTTCTTGCTTTCTTGTTTGTTTGTTTGTTTGTTTGTTTGTTTGTCCGGGCGATATCTTAGCCATCCTTTGAGATAGGAAGCTGAAATTTCGGGACAGCACTGAGCAAGTCCTTTTTCAAAAACAGTATTTTTTGTTTTTTGATTAATCAATTAATTGAGGAGTTATTTAATTATTAGCGATTAATTAAGTACTTATTTAATTAATCAAATTTCCTTTCTCTTCTGACCATTAACTCAGGCACCTTTTGAGTTAGGAAGCTGATATTTGAACATGCCAATGACCAGGTGATTTGGCTGCAAAGGCTATTTTTGATTTATTAATTAATCAATTAATCGATTAATTATTTAATTATTCGATTATGACCAAAAAAATTTTTTTTTTAAAGTTACAGATTCTGATGAAATGGTGGTGGTTTATGTGTTCTCTGACCGAATTGATTAATAATTTAATTTTTTTATGATTATTATTTATTTATTTTCATCATTAATCATTTATTTGTTTTCTTTCTCATTTGGCCAATATCTCAGGCACCTTTTGAGCTGGGAAGCTAATATTTGGACATGACAGTGACCAAGTGATGTGGCTATCAAGGATATTTTTGATTTATTGATAAATCATTTAATCGATTAATTATTTATTGATTAATCGATTAATTATTTATTGATTAATCAATTGATTATTTCATTTTTTATTAAGGAGTTATTTAATTAAATTTCTAAAAGATACATCTTCGGATGAAGCACTAGTGGTTTAGTTATGCTATTAGCCAATTGATTAAGAAAATATTTTGTGATAATCTTTTATGGATTTTAATTATACAATGAATCAATCAATTAGTGTACACCTCTCCCTCCCAATGCAGCCTCAATGAGCTGCACTGCGGTATTGCCGGGCGCCGGAGGCATCCCGGCAATGCCGCGCTGTAGGATATTTAATTATTTGGCATGGGGGCGGTGTACTTTGAATGTATCTTTACTTGTTTTTTTGTTTTTTTAGTAATTAATAGAATAATTAAATAATTAATCGATTAATTGATTAATTGATTAATCAATATATCAAAAACAAGTAAAGATACATTCAAAGTACACAGCCCCCATGCCAAATAATTAAATATCCTACAGCGCGGCATTGCCGGGACGCCTCCGGCGCCCGGCAATACCGCAGTACAGCTCATTGAGGCTGCATTGGGAGGGAGAGGTGTACACTAATTGATTGATTAATTGTATAATTAAAATCAATAAAAGATTATCACAAAATATTTTCATAATCAATTGGCTAATAGCATAACTAAACCACTAGTGCTTCATCCGAAGATGTATCTTTTAGAAATTTAATAAAATAAGTCATTAATAAAAAATTAAATAATTAATTGATTAATCAATAAATAATTAATCGATTAAATGATTAATCAATAAATCAAAAATATCCTTGACAGCTACATCACTTGGTCACTGTCATGTCCAAATATTAGCTTCCCAGCTCAAAAGGTGCCTGAGATATTGGCCAAATAAGAAAGAAAATAAATAAATAATTAATAATGAAAATAATAAATAATAATCATTAAAAAATTAAATTATTAATCAATTCGGTCACAGAACACATAAACCACCACCATTTCATCAGAATCTGTAAACTGAAAAAAAATCTTTTATTTTAGTAATTAATCGAATAATTAAATAATTAATCGATTAATTGATTAATCGATTAATCAATAAATCAAAAATATCCTTGATAGCCACATCACTTGGTCACTCATGTCCAAATATTAGCTTCCGAGCTCAAAAGGTGCCTGAGATATTGGCCAAATGAGAAAGAAAATAAATAAATGATTAATAATGAAAAGAAATAAATAATAATCAATAAAAAATTAAATTATTAATCAATTCGGTCATAGAACACATAAACCACCACCATTTCATCAGAATCTGCAACTTAAAAAAAATTAATACATTTAGTCATTAATCAAATAATTAAATAATTAATCGATTAATTGATGAATTGATTAATTAATAAATCAAAAATAGCCTTTGCAGCCAAATCACCTGGTCATTGGCATGTCCAAATATCAGCTTCCTCACTCAAAAGGTGCCTGAGGTAATGGTCAGAAGAGAAAGGAAATTTGATTAATTAAATAAGTACTTAATTAATCGCTAATAATTAAATAACTCCTCAATTTATTAATTAATCAAAAAACAAAAAATACCGTTTTTGAAAAAGGACTTGCTCACTATTGTGCCGAAATTTCAGCTTCCTAGCTCAAAGGATGGCTGAGATATCGCCCGGACAAACAAACAAACAAGAAAACAAGAAAGCAAGAAAACAACCAGAGTGAAAACTGAGTACTCCCTTTCAGCGTGCGTCACTGCCGAGCCACCTTCGGTGCCCAGCAATGACGTTTTGCATTGCCTGGAGATGGCATAGGAAAGGTGCGGTGTACAACAAACAAGAAAACAAACAACCAGAGTGAAAACTGAGTACTCCCTTTCAGCGTGCGTCACTGCCGAGCCCCCTTCGGTGCCCTGCAATGACGTTTTGCAATGCCTGGAGATGTCATAGGAAAGGTGCGGTGTACAATAAATAAGTACTTAATCGATAATAATTAAGTATCGAATCAATTAATAGATTCATCAAAAAAACAAAAAATAACGTTTTTTCCAAAGCACTTGCTCACTATTGTGCAGAAATTTCAGGTTCCTTGCTCAAAGGATGGCTGGGATATCGTCCGGACAAACAAACAAACAAGAAAACAAGAAAGAAAACAAACAACCAGAGTGAAAACTGTGTACTCCCTTTCAGCATGCGTCACTGCCGAGTCCCCTTCGGTTCCGGGCAATGACGTGATGCAGCACCTGGAAATAGCATAGGAAAGGAGCGTTGTACAATACATATATATATGTATATATTGTTGCTGAGATGAGGACTGTATTTTTTTGATTGTGTGCTGTATTATTATTATTATTGTTTATTCTGCGCCCCCCGACCTCCGGAGCTGTGTAAAGGTGAAAGGGCATCCCATAATTAGTCCACAAGCATACACATCAGCCAAATAATAGAATACCCCTGTTGATAGTTATCTCTTATTCTGTGTTTTAGAGTAAGGCTGTGTCTCCCATTAATTGAAGTACTCCATTGCACCAGTGAAAGAGAATAGATCCCCTTTCATTCCCATCCCCAAAATCTCCATTTCCTTTTACATCCCCTTCCGTCATTGCCGGGCCTCGATTCTCAATTACCTCCCCTCCAAAACCACCATTGAACATGTGCTCGAATCGGAGAAGAAAGGCGTGCCCGCCCGTCGTCATCAAGGGCGGAGCCAGAGGGTCGCGCGACCAACCAGGGCCGAGGTGAGCACCCCGATGGGCGTGTCCAAAAGGCCGGCGGCTTAATCGCCGGAGGCGCTATAAAAGGCGCGCACAGAGAGAGTCGTGAGTTGGTCGTCAGTGGAGGAGTCAGTCAGTGGAGTCGGTGGTCAGTTGGTTGCGTTGGTTGCGGTGAGGAGTCGGTGGTGGTGGTCAGTTGGTTGCGTTGGTTGCGGTGAGGAGTCGGTGGTAAAGAGCGAGTGGACCAAGAACGAGTTGAGGGTTTGGACCAGACGAGTCGGACAAGGCCTGGCAAAGCACGCGACGTCCACAGCAGCCACAACAGCAGCTTGGGGGCCTGAACGGCGGTTTGGAGCAGGGCCGTAAAGGAACGGCGGCTGCTAAACGCGCCGGTTGTGCTGCAGGACCCCCTTGGACCTTCCTCTCCCTCCAGCCATCCACCTCCTGCCATTCCATCCTTCTTGTGTACGTGAGTTTGTTCTGTTTGTTCTGTCCTGGGTTAATTAAGTCTGTAGGTAAGCTAGTATTTGCACTGTGTCACCTGCGTCTTATGTGTTGTAAATAAACTTGATTGCTCCTTTTTGCTTATGTGTGTAAATAGTAAATAAATTCAGTAGTATTTCCAACCTTTTTGTCTTCTTCTTCTTCTTCACATCCGTGTCGCCTTTGTCTTTTCCCTATTGATTAGCTGCGGTGCGATCCGGCCAACGTTTGGGTGGAATCGGGTGAGTCGGGTATCCTGTAACGGTCGCGGTTGGACCATCCGCTCGGCCCATCATAACATCTAAACTGCGATCAGTAACAATATATATATATATATATATATATATATATATATATATATATATATATATTTATACAGTATATATATAAACAGTATATATATAAACAGTATATATATATATATATATATATATATATATATGTGTATATATATATATATATATATATATATATATATATATATATATATATACATATATGTATATATATATACTGTATATTGTTGCGGATCTTCGAAGCCCGTTCCCGTTACAAAGGGGAGATTAAGCCCTATTTCTCCTTGGGTCTTCGAAACCGCGAGACCGAGTCGTCACTTCCGGGCAGACGTGGAAAAGGGTTTCGGGACAATTTCACACGTACCTTGAGTACCCACGCCGCAGCAGAAGCGGGGATCGAGTCTCGCACGAACCACGTGTGATTGAGTACGCCCGAGCGGATTACGTACCACGTGACTCGTGCTGTTACCTTCCTATAGAACCCAACAAGAGCGATCTAATTCGTACCGTGCGAGATCAATGATGGAAAAGACAAAAACGGTCGAATCAGAAGGAATAACAGGATTTATTTACACTATTTACAGGGATTTGATGAAGGAAAGGGACACAGGGCAGAACTTAAGCAGTCTTATCCTAATTTCCAGACAATGGGCCCACTTATACACACGGGGAGATGGAGGAAGAATGTTCGCGCGCCGAGCGCGCCTGCTTCGGTCGCTCCAGGAACAGCTCACCCGGTCATGGCCCTCTGGCGGTCACAGCACGTATCCCAGCAAAGGCAGGCAGGAGGGAAAATCCTCACGGTGCGTATCAGGAAAAGGCAGGCAGGAGGGAAAATCTTTGTGGCGCGTATCAGGCAAAAGCAGGCAGGAGGAAATATCGCGCGTCTGTGGCCCGGCGCGGGTCTCTCTTTACAGCGCGCGATTAATACTGCACAGAGCGCGGGGAGCAGGGCAAGTTTATGTACAACGGGGTTATTCAGTTCATATGGTATGACTCGAAACAACGCAATCTCACGCGCGTTCTCAACTCCGAACTCCAACTGCACTCCAACTCATCTCAAAACCCCGAACTCATCTCATAACACCGAACTGAACTGAACTCAGGTGGGGGGCTCTGGGCACAGGGTTATATGGCCCCGCCCTAGCCCGACTCGAATGTTCCAAACCCCGCCTTTTGCCGCAGTGGAAGTCACTCCCCTCGAGCCCTGATTGGCGCCTCGTGGTTACCGATGGCTCCTCCTCCGCCTTCCTTCGGCCTCGGTCGACTTGTTCAGGCCTGCCGCGTGGTATTTCAGCGCCAATACCAAACCAAAGCGCCATAAGGACACCTAATTTTCATTATCCTACTCAATGCAAAACTAACACAGGAAAGGACTACGCTTACATTTACGGAGAAATAACTGAACTTAAGCGAGGCTACATGTTGTAGTGTAACTAACGAGGAGGGGAAATTAACCTTTATTACAAAACCGCAACAATATATACATATATATATATATATATATATATATATATATATATATATATTGTTGCGGATATGGGATTTGCATCCATCCATATCCGCTTGTAAATATTCCCCTATTTCCTCAATACTTCCCAACTATCCCCAATCCCCCATTCCCTAGTCCCATTTTCTGTAAACAACACTCTGTAGACCCGACCTCCCCCTATTTCCCCCATTAAATGTCGCACCCAGGTTCACCGCATCTCATGTAAGACAACTATAGGACATCTTGCTAGTTATTCTTAGTCTATGTCAGTTAAGGACTCGTTTCCATTAATTCTGACTCTTCGTTGCACCAGAATGTGATTGTATGGCACCGTTAGGAAGTTTAGGACCTCCCAATACCTCCCCGCAGCTCTTCCTCACGGTTCAACAACAACAACAACAACAGCAGCGGCGGGCGCGGGGAGTGTGCGTCCTCACTCCGGCTTGGTTGGTAGGGGGTGTTGGGAGGGCACCAGGCCTTTCCAACGAGCCGCCATCGAACATGTGCTCAACGGGGTTACCAAGTAGGGGCTCGCTGTCAGCTCCTCGTCAAGGGCGGAGCCCGGTAACCCCCGCACCCAATAGAAGCGGCGGACCGGTCCCATCTGGGGCGGAGCCAACCAGCCGAGGGCGTGTGACTCCCCGCTGGGCATGCGCAGGAAGAGGGAGGTGACGTCAGATGCGCGCTGAGCTTGGAGAAAGAAAGACGCCACCTCCGAGCGCTGTGAGGCCTCCCTGCATCTTTTGGACCGTGCTTGATCCTGTCCCCGAGCCAAGGTGCACCTTGTGCTATCAACCGACCTGTCCTTCCCTGCCATCAATCCCTGTGTAAGTCAGCCTTGTTCCGTTTGTCTGTGGTCTGTCAGGGATAGATAAGATTGTATCTAAGTGCCTATCTCTTCTATGTCTTTTACCTCACTCTACCTTGTAATCTACCCCTTTTCTCCACCACTAATTATATCCTCCTCCGGAGGTCTTGAGAACTGTACCCCTTGCGTCGTTTCATCTATCCCAGTCGTTGTGTCCTTTCCATCATTGATTTAGCGTAGCGCGATTTGGCCAACGTTCGAGTGGAATCGGGTGAGTTGGGGAAGAATCGGGGGAACTGTTAGGTCGCGGTGGGCCATCCGCTCGGCCCATCATAACATCTAAACCGCGATCCGTAACAATTGGTGTCAGGAAGTGAGATTGGACCCGAAGCGCGCTTCACGCGCTCGAAATTATTAACTGTGAAATTTGTTTTGTTTTAAAATAAAAACCCGAATTTTGAAAGTCGCGCTATGGCAGATCAAGACGGTTGGGTTCCGGTAGAGGAGAGTGAGGCAGGGTCGATCCAGGACCAAATTGAGGGACATGAGGAGAGCGAAGCAGTGAGGGCGGCAGGTTCGCAAAATGGCGTCCTCGCGCACGAGGTTACGGGCGCGCAAAATGGCGCCTCGCAAATGGCTACGGCGGCCGCGCCCGCTGCACAAGTGGGAGGGATTGACATGCAGGCCCTCATTGCGCAGCTACAGGCAGCTGTACAGATGAGTATGGGGAGCCAAATTGAGCGATTGGGTGAGCGATTGGAGGGCCAAATGGGGGTATGAGGGACGAAGCGAGGGCTCAGAGTGAGCAATTGGGGGTAATGAGGGACGAAGCGAGGGGTACCGGTGAGGGATTAGACAAGAAATTAGAGGGGTTAGACAATGGGATAGAAGGGGTGAAACATGGGTTAATGGGGGTAGAAAACAGAATGGCCGTTCAAGAGAATCAAATGGAAGGGATGAAAGAGGGGTTAGAGGGGTTAGAAAACAGTATGGAAGGCAAATTGAGGGACATGAGGGACCAAGCGGAAAGGGAAGTTAAACAAATGGGGCAGCAGATAGAGGGGGTCAGAATGGGGGTAGAAACTAAATTGGATGCTCACAGGGAGGAAATGGAGCAGATGAGGGTGGCATCTGGGCAGGAGATGCAAGTGATGGGAGAGGAGATCAGAAGAGGTGTGAGTGAGGAGGTCGGAGGAGTGCGCGAGGAGGTGAGGCACTGTAAGGAGCGCATGGAGAAGGAGGTGAGAAAGGGGACTGTAAAATTGCAAGGTGGTATAAAGGAGTTGACGCTGGGAGTAGAACAACTGACAGTGGGACAAAAGGAGTTGGGGGAGCAGGTTCAAAGGAACACTGCGGTACTAGGAGGGTTAAAAGCGACACAAAACGACATAAAAAATGACTTGATAGCGACACAGAGGCAATGTCAGATGGTACGTGAGGGACTGACAACGAGGTTGGATGAGGTGACAGAGGTAATGGAGACGAAGGACCGGCAGGTGAGGACGCACATAGAAACGGTCAAGGTGGCCTTAGAGGACGAGCTTGAGGAGACGCACCGGGAAATAAAAGAGGTGAAGCAGAAATTAGAAGAAGTGGAAGAAGGGGTGAGCGAAATTAAGAAGCGACGGAGAGAGGATAAGAAAGAGATAAAGGAGGAAGTAAAAGAATTGGTCCAAAGTCTGTGTTCGGATCGTGATGATGTGCTCATTAACCGGATGAGGGATTCGCAGGTGATGGAGGAGAAGCGAAGAGAAAGAGGACCCGGTGTAAGTGGTGACCAATATGGTCGTGCGTATGATGTGCCAGGTGATTTACTGAGCTTGGGGGTCGAGATGGACCCGGGTGTTCGTGAGAGGCTGTTGGTGAAGTGTGCGACAGGTCTGGTGTGCGAAAAAGGAGGTGTGAGAGAAAGTCCGACTCTGTGGTGTGTGAGGAAAAAGTGCGTGCCAAGGAGTGAGGGTGCTGTCGAGAGTGAGTCGGTCGTAGCGCGTGTGCGAGGGAGCACATGGAAGCGCGTAGTAAGGAGTGTTACAGAGGATGTAACGGAAGAATGCACGCCTGTGGTGAGTGTTACAGAGGATGTAACGGGAGAGGATGCGCGAGCAAGGTGTGTAACGGACGGGTGCATGGGGAAAGAGTGCGCTGTCAAAAGTAAGGAAGAGTGTACACCTGTGGTGAGTGTTACAGAGGGTGTAACAGGAGAGTGTGCACGAGAAAGGTGTGTAACAGACGGGTGCATGAGGAAAGAGTGCGCTGTCGAGAGTAAGGGTGAGTGCGCTGTCAAGAGTGGAGGTGAGAGTAGTAAGAGTGACACGGAGCGTGAGTTGGTTGTGACAGGTGAGAAAGGAAGCACACCTGGAATGGTAGAGCGTGTGTGGGAATGCACGCTGGAATTGGTAGTGAGGCACATGGTTGGGTGTGCGAGTGAGAGCACACCTGTGATCGTCACAGAGGAGGTGACCGAGGAAGGGGCGCGAAGAGGTGTGTTGGTGAGGTGTGCGAGCGACGAATGTGTGCCAAGGTGTTCGGTGGTCAGGTGTGTGACCAAGTCTGTGAGTGGAATGAGTGTACCTGGGTGTGTAAGAGAAGGTGCAATGACCAAGGGCAGGGAAACGGCTGGATGTATGAGCAAGAAAGGGGTAGCGTATGCGTGTAAGCAAGCAGGTGAGGCATCGACGGTAACCGGGTTAGCGGTTAGAGCGACTTATAGCCGAATCGGGCCCTCGGTGCGTGCCGGGCTTCGCGTGCCACGAGAACCAGCGGGGATCCGAGCCACGGCGGGTTCGAAAGGACCGCCGTATGCGATCCACGCTGGGCCTCGCTTTGAACGGCCGCGTCCGTGCTCCACTAGGCGGAGCGGGCAGCCCGATAGGAAGGGTCGTCATGGCGACCACTTTTTGTTGAGGCATTCCGGCAGGTCGAGATCGGGCCATGGGATGACTCCGTGCCGAGATGCTGCGTGGGACCTCGGCCCGGGTAAACCTCCTTCCCTGCACCGAATGCGGGACGTATCCAGCCGCTGGCACCAAACAACCCGCATTCATGGCTTGGCTGTACGAAGCCGAGCTTTAGAAGTGAATTGGCGCACCGAGAGGCATTAGTAAGTAGACTGTAATGACGAGGATAGTGTTTTGGCCCCGAAATTAGAAAAACAAAATTTGATGATTGGCAAAGGATTGGCAGTAATGATTGGCAGATGATGGGTAGTGATTGGCAAATTTTTGATTTGTTGAAATTTGATGTGCAAAATTGGTAGTGGGAGATGCCCGATGTGGTGGGATGGCAACTCTGTCATCCCTCACAAACTGGGGGGCAAAGGAGCACTAGATTATGGGGTGTATGGCAGTGAAAACTAGCCCGGGTGGGTTAGGATATTGTGTGTAGGGCCCTAGAAGATGACATTAGGCAACGTTAAGATTAGTTAGTGACAAGGATACCTGTAGTGGGGACGCAGGTAGATTAGTGTGGATTATAATGACGTGGGAGCGCAATAGTTTAAAGGGGCGACTGGGAAGCGCAAGTTTCAGAGGGGAGTAGTTAGATGAGATGATGCCGTGTGGTTGAGGATTGAACAGGTGTGATTGCACAGGTGTGCAACTGAACAGGTGTGTGGAGCAGTGTATGAGTGAGTGAAGGTGGTTTGGTATTGTGCTGACCAAATGGTCTTGGAAGAGGAGGAGGGTGCAGGCGGCACCAAGTATGAGAGCACAGGTGTGCAAGTACAGGTGTGTGGAATACATGGAGTAAGTGGTACGGAGTGGTGTGCATGGTGCGAAGGTGTGGATGGGGGAAGAGTGGACCCCTTTCACGAGTACCCGGGGCGGGTAGTGTAAGTGTTAGGTAGAGGGTATAGGTAAATTGTGGTTGGATATTGGCATTTGTGGTGCGGTTGCAGAATGGTATTGTGGATGGGTGCATTGGTGTGGTGAAATTGGCTGGTCGTGTGGCCTGTTAGTATGAGTGTGAATGGTTGGGCACTCCGCCACTGTTAGATGTCGGCCAGGTGAGGCCGCAGGAGGTCTCTGGGAGCCGTTAGTGTCAGTGGGTGCCTGAGGATCCCGGGTATGGATCGGGCAGCCCGTGCCAGAGAGGGCACTGAGGGGGTGAGAGTGCGAGAGGGCCTTCCCCAGTTAGTTAGGTTAGGGTGAGGAGCAGGTGAGCTCGGTAGGCAACAACAGTGGTGGAGGTGTGCAGGGGGGGCGGACCATCTGGGAGCGTCACACGACCCAGCCACCGAAATTGTGCGGGGGCACCGAGTGATGAATCGGGGGAGTGAGACCCCAACATGAGAAGCACCACAGTTTGGTCAATGGGAATTGGTTTTTAGAACCCATAGTGTAAGTTGGCCAATGGATTGGCAGGGAAAGACCCCGGGTAATGTAAAGTTGTTAAAGTCATTTAGGAAATAGTTAGGATTGATGAACCTGTCGCACCATACGCAGCCACTTACCTGAGGTGATGATGATGACTCCACACCTGTGTTCCTTTGTTCTGTGTTGCAGGAAGGGAGAATTGCTGTGTGGATTTGTGAGACGCATCACGACGTGGATGAGACATTGGGGTGATTCCATCTCTCCCTCCTTAGGAGGGACTGATGATGAATTGGTGATGGCAAATTTTGATGTTGAGATGGAAATGGCAAATTTTGATGAGAGTTGGAAATGGCAAATTTGATTGGTTAGGAGGGAGAGAAGACGAATTTGGTTTATGGGAGGAACGGGGAAGACAGTAGGGACGTTTGTTGATGTGTAAAGTAGATGTTTATGGGTAGTGTTGTGTTTTGTGGATACAGTAAGGGGTAAGGGAGGGGCAATGTAGGTTACCTGGTGGGGGGGGGGGGGCGTACGGTAGGAACGTACCTGTCTCACCTGGTTCCCATGTGCCCCCAGTGTGCATTACCTTGCATTGCGTGCACTTTTGCGCCCTTACCACCTTACTCACTTGTCTTATTTTGTCTCCCACCTCCGAGGATCTGGCTTTGGGGCAGAGAGAGAGGAGAGAGAGGTGCTGGCTCCGCAGTTGTGGGCCTGTACTTCCGCTGCTTGCTGCCTGGATCGATACACCATATGGACCGCAATTTTTGTGGCCGCCCACAATGGACCGCAGTTCTTTTGCGGTCAAGCACCACCCGTGGATGGACCTCTGGGTCAACGTGGCACCTATGCCATACAGGTGAACCACTTTTAGTTGGCCCCCTGACGGCCACAATTTAGAAATGGACGCGGTTGGCGCCTTTCTTTATTTCTAAAGAAGCCAGAAGGCCAAGTGCACTCCATGAAGGCAAGACCAGCGGCAGAACATCGGCCGGCTGCGACACCACCGGTGACTATGAA